>NC_061116.1:205648554-205984416 GCF_002878395.1 Capsicum annuum | reverse complement strand
TTTTGGTGTGTGTTAGTGTCTTCCTTGCCAATCTTGTATCATTATATCATCACACGCCATGGCCGACTCCTCCCAAAAATATCCGCTAGATAAACTGGGTGACCATCAACACACAAACCAAACATGACTTGTACATCCTAAAGTGTGATCGTTTCCTCACCGAAAGTCACGTGAAAGCAATGGCTTTTGGGCATCCATATCTCAACCATAGCCATAAAAAGATGTCAATTATACTGCATTCTACCTACTCTTATGACATCATATAATCCCGCACTAGATAAGTATTCTTTAACACGCTGAACGGCGGGTGCGACGTAAATAAAGTCCAAGCCATGTCAATCCTGATAGGCCTGACACACAAATCATATGGTATTTTTTCCATAACCATTCTGACCGATGATGACTCTGTAGTATAAGTAGTGTAGGTTTAATAGGACTGGGATGCACGACACACTCTATTTTAAGTAACAATCTGCACCCATAATTAATTCATGTTTGCTTTCACTTATATGCCAAATGTTTTACAATTTTATTACGAACTTAATATGTACTCATTATAACTACAAACTTGTACTATCTTTTTGTTGCTGTTGTTATTGAACATCTAATTTGAAGCTTACTATAGTGAAAGAGTTGACATTAAGAGTTTGTCAAATTAATTTTCAAGAAACATAAAGCAGTTAAAATATGAGGTGTTTTTTAAAGATCCTCGGCTCAAGTATCGCATATCAAAACTGGAAAAAAAATTATAGAAGCAAAAAAGGATATAATGAAAAAAAAGCATTACACACAACATTAAGAAGCAGGGAAAATGGAGAAGCATCTTTATTTTAATTTTTTGCTTTGGATTGAAAACAAAGATAAATAAGACGCTAGGTACAAACAGATTAGGTGATCAATACACAAAGAAAAATTAAATAATCTCATTTCTCAAATTAGGGAATCTTAATGAATAACAACCAGATTAAATTGCTAACAATCTTATCTCATTCTGACACTAAAAGTTGAGTCTTTAAAACGTAAGCTTCGAATTTTTAATAATTACCAACTTTCTTTTCTATATCTACAGATTAGGGAATCTTAATAAATAACAACCAGATGCCAACATACATACAATTTCACTTTTTCTCAATAAAGATAACATGGGTCCTAGTTCCTACGTACCACATAATAGAATACTTTAATAACAAAATGATAAAACAAAATGGGTCCAACTCGACTTATTTTCAGTTCATTCATTCAAATGAGTCCAAAAAATCAAGATCATTCATTGATTTTACTGGATTCAAAACAAATTCGTACAACGAAATATAAAATAAAATTTGATACATGTCTATCAACATTAGTAAAAGTTTAAATAAAACTTAAAATTAAATTACAAGAAACATACCTAACTTGATGTTGCCAAATCTAGATTCTTCAATAAATTATGAAGAACAACTAGCGGGAAAGTGGGGTCGCCAGAAAGTGGGAAGTCGGTGGTGGGATAAAGAGAAAAGTTAATTGGGGGGGGGGGGGGGGGAGAGGGACCAGATCTGGATGGTATGTATGAAAATGATGGAAGGTAAAAATTCTAAAAGTGTAAAAAGTAAGAAAATTGTATGTTTTGTCAAAAAAAGTATGCTTCGTATTTATTTATTACGTTTTGGCACTATTTTCAGAAAAGTAACTTTTATTAATGATTTGACTAATCACTGTCTTTCTCTTACCTCAACTTTCGTGTAAAACGTAAGAATTTCTTACGTTTTACATATTTTTCTGACAACAACAACAACAACAGACCCAGTATATTCCCACAGAGTGGGATCTGGGGAGGGCAAAATATATGCAGTCCATACCACTACCTCCAAGGAAATAGAGAGGCTGTTTCCGATAGACCCCCGGCTCAAGATATAGAACAATATACCAAGGTAGCATAACAAAATCAAAGGTAAGAAATAGTAATACTAGATATCCGAGAAAAGGAAATAAGAGAAAAACGAACAAACAAAATAAGAAATAAGGAAAACAAATACCCATGTAGTAGTAACACACACTCACTGACCTAAAACACCTACCACACCCAACTCTCCTAACACCTAACCATAACCGACCCACTCACACTAGCCTTCTACCCTAATTCGTGACCTCCACACCTTCCTGTCTAAGGTCATGTCCTCAGAAAGCTGAAACAGCTCCATGTCCTGCCTAATAATTTCTTACGTTTTATTAGAAAAATATGTAAAACATAAAAAATTCTTACGTTTTTAAAAAAGTCAACTCTGTTAATTGACCATTAAGAAAAAAGTGGAAAACGTAATAAATTATTACTTTTAGCCTATTTTGGTAATATTTTAAATAAGTGGCCTATTTTGGTCATTTTTTTATTTCTTGACTTATTTTGATCCCGAGTTCGCAAAATAACTTTAACACAAGTTTAAGATTAAATCAAGAACACTTATGAAGTTTTTCAACACCTTCAACACAGGTTCAATATGAACTATCATAGAAGTGTGTTATTTTATTAAGAAATTAGATAAAAAAAGAATAAGTCAAGTCCTCCGAATTCATGGAGTGTCCTTAAGGAAATAATTCTCCACAAATACCCGAGGTTGCGGAATTTTTCTCCCAGGATAAATTGGCTTTACAACCAGAATGTAGCGGTACCTCAAACTTTCTGGTTTTCTTCGAACTCACTCAATGGGAG
Source organism: Capsicum annuum (assembly GCF_002878395.1). Classification (NCBI taxonomy): domain Eukaryota; kingdom Viridiplantae; phylum Streptophyta; class Magnoliopsida; order Solanales; family Solanaceae; genus Capsicum; species Capsicum annuum. The sequence continues at coordinate 205,981,730 of NC_061116.1, read as the reverse complement.
ATGATCACAAAGAGTTTTTTGAAGCAAGAGAATATTTTTCTTGTGCAGAAATTTTTTCAAGTACAACCTGTGGAAAAAATACAGGTTTATATAGCCATGAAGTGCCCCTTCGGAATGGAGGAAATGGTTCATTGGAAAGGTGTATCCTTTCTGAACAGTTATGTCCGTCCATTCGAAAGAGTGTGTCTTCTTTGAACAGCCATAACCATCCAAACAGTCATACCTTTTTCCAAAATATTATGTCTTTTACTCGAAGAGTTGTCCCTTCCAAGAAACTTTTCATTTTTCATTCACACCAATTGAACCCAACAATCCCCCATATGAATGGGTAATGACTACTCTTTGTAAAACTTTATGGAAAAGTATATGTTCATCAAGCAAAGACTGATTGCATCTGGATAAGTGGATTTTCCTTGGAACTTTTCATAGTAAACATGCATCGGATGCACTCGGTCAATTGGTAGATTTGATATTTTTGAATCGTCGAGCTTTAATGAACATCTATACAACCCATGTCACAGAACCATCCTTTTACCATTTATGGTTGTCACGGTTTTTTTCGCTTCAGCCATGAACACGTCCCGGTCTCATGAGACTTAGAGAATAGGCCTTTACTAACATTCTCCTTGAAGCGGCTTCTACTTCGCCCTCACATAGGTGATTTCTAAACATTCAATCCTATTGATTAAACTATTTGGTCAAATCTTCTAAATTTAGATAATCATTAAAAGACTTCATACCATAAGTCTTATTCTTATTTACTAAACATTGTCTACATCATGAGAATGGGTTGGGTATATTGACAGTGTTGAACCTATCAGACACAACTTTGTTTGATCTCCTTGAACCTAGATCTTGGGATCTCCAGTCTGCTAGGTAGAGTTACCACCATGTTGACTTGTCGTAGGTCGTAAACCTATTCTCTTGGATCTCCTCTCAACTCCTTCTCTGGTTAGGCCTTTTGTAAATGGATCCGACACATTATCCTTTGACTTTACATTAGTCAATAGTGATAATTCTATTAGAGAGAAGTTCTCTAACGATATTATATCTCCATCTTATGTGACAAGATTTATTATTGTACATTATGCTCCCTGACCTATTTATTGCCGTTTGACTATCACAGTGTATGCATATTGGTGCCAATAGTTTTGTCCAATAAGGAATATCTTCCAAGAAATTTCAAAGCCATTCTGCTTCTTCACTGGCGTTATCTAATGCGATTAATTCTGATTCCATAGTAAAGTGAGCAATGCATATCTGTTTTGATGATTTGCAAGAGACTGATCCTCCACCTATTGTAAATACGTATCCACAAGTGAATTTTACTTTATTTGATCCGGTGATCCAATTTGCATCACTATATCCTTCAAGTACAGCGGGATATTTATTATAATGCAAATCATAGTCTCGAGTGTATTTAAGATATCCCAAAACTCTTTTCATCGCCATCCAATGAGTTTTTTTGGAATTACTCGTGTATCAACTCAACTTACTAATATCACATGCTATGTCCGATTGTACATAATTTATTATATACATTAAACATCTCAACACTTTTGTGTACTCCAATTGTGAGTCACTTTCACCTTTATTCTTTTGAAGTGTGAAGCTCACATCCAATGGAGTCTTGACAATTCCAAATTCTAAATACTTGAATTTATCAAGTACCTTTTCGATGTAATGAGATCGTGACAATGCCAACCCTTGTAAAGTTCCATGGATTCTTATTCCTAAGATTACATCTGCAACTCCAAGGTCTTTCATATCAAATTTGCTTTCGAGCATTCATTTTATAGCATTTATGTCAGAAATGTCTCTATTGATGATCAACATATCATCCACATATAAACAAACAATGACTTGGTGATTTGGAGTGTCTTTAATGTAAACACATTTAGCACATTCATTTATCTTGAACCTATTTACCAACATGGTTTAGTCAAACTTCGCATGCCACTGTTTAGGTGCTTGTTTTAGTCCATAAAGTGACTTAACAAGTTTACAAACCTTATTTTTTTTGTGGAACTACAAAACCCTCAGGTTGTTCCATGTAGTTTTCTTACTCTAATTCTCCATTTAGAAATGTTGTTTTTGTATACATTTGATGGATTTCAAGACCATATACCTCCGCCAAGGCAATTATGTAATGCCCCAAATCTGGTACTCAGAACGTTACACAGTGCTCATGACCTCGAAGGACCACAAGGTAACCTATGACTGATATCTGTACCTGTATACTGCATAATATACTGAATAATGTGGAAACATGAACTGAAAGGCCGTAAGGTTCACATAACTGAAGTAAAACATAACGTCTAAACGGGGTATGAAATACCCAAAACAACTGAAATAACTGCCTGGACATAATAGTCTGGAAAACCTTTAACTGACTGAACTGTCTGAGTAAGGAGTTGATGGGACATGTCCCCAACTAACTCCAACTAATAAACTAATTAATAAGATAATAGAGAAATAATCATGTCCTCGAAGGATGAGGACTCACTGCTAACTCTGACTGCTGATATCTGGAATTTATTGATGCTCTAGAGCTCGTGTCTCTGAAACTATGGTATAAGACACCATAGCGCAAATGCGTCAGTAATTTGAATGTACTAGTATGCATGTGAGGTAAGCTGAATGCATGGGGTTCATATACATGAACAATACTGGCTAACTGACTAATATGAATGTGAGAATACATACATACATACATACATACATAGTAACTATATCTGAAATCGTGATAACAAGAGTATGCTGCTGACTAACATGACTAATGATTGAATTCTGATAATTGATAACATGAGTGACAGTATTTGACAGTCTTGAATCTGATGGAACTAGTTGAGTTCCGTACTGTATCTGAGTTTACTGTATCTGACAGTTCTGAATTCTGAAGAACTATCTGAGTTCTTTTACTGAGACTGATACTGAGACTGTCCGAGGTATTCATCTAACCAATATGCCCCAAATGACGCATTATAGCTGAATTGGGGTCCAATCTGTGCCCTGATTGGAAGGGTGTCAATACTGTGCCACTGATAAGGACAACATGCGAGTGGCCCTAATATAACAGGTAACTCTAGTGAGAACGGTAGGAACCCTCATATAGCAGGTTAAGCCACCTCATCTACCCTCATATAGCAGGCTATGATATCTCAACCTATGCTGGTTACATAGTTCTGGAACGCAAGGATTACTTCTAAGAATCACACCCTCATCTGATAGTGTATGTTCCCATCCTTGGGTTTACTCGGTGCTAATTACTACTCCCATCTGAATAGACTTTGAATATGATTTTTTTAAAACTGAACATGGACTGAGTTACTGACTTCCGTTAACTGACGGAATACTACTGATATCTGACATGGACTGAGTTATAAGATCATGGAGATTTCTTGAGTCATAAGACTGTTTGAAGTCTAAGGATCATAGCTTGACTGAGAGTATCATGAAAACATGACATGACTCTCGGTACACTGCTAATATTTTGGGTACAAGTACCCCTAGGACTCGATAGAACGAAACTGACAAAGCATGACCTACTTGAACACATCACTAACATCATAATCCATAATACATTTATTGAAGAATTTCATCAAACATGTGATATGCATAAACTTGTACATACATGGGGATTTCATGATATCATGCTAGTTGGGCATTTTCCTTCATCTAGGCATTTAATCAAACACATGCTAGGCATAGTATGTGTAAACAACATTATACAATAATTAAACATCATGATTCAATTCTAATTTCATCATTCAAGATTTTAATCATAGGTTTACATGAATCTATATCTATAATAATCAAATTCACATAAAATTTATCCCCTAACATAGAATAGAATTCAATTACTCATTATCAACATAAACAAGAGCAGCCCAATCATGAAATTCATAAAGGAAATCCATAAACTTAAACTGTGAAAAGAGATTCTTGGGCTTCATGGACGAAAGGAGTCCATGAATGAACACTATGCATACCTGGGTTGAGTTTCTTGAAGTTCTTGAACTTGAAGAATTTGAATATCTTAGTTCTTGAAGAAGATTTGACTTTTGTTCTTGGAGATTAATATTAGAGAGAAAACCCTAGTTTTGTTGTTGTGAAAGAATAATGAACAAAGTAAGATAAGGTTGGATATAATTGAGTATATAAATGGGTGATAAAATACCAAAAATGCCCCTTTAAAAAATGACTTAAAATAATTGAAAGGGACCTGCGACGGTCCGTCGCTGGCTCGACGGTCCGTCGTTCCGACCATCGTACGTGGACCTGAATAGGGTCTCACTGCCTTGGCTGCGACAGCTTGGGCGACGGTTCATCGAAAGTTCGACGGTCCGTCAACCTGCCCATTACACCTTATCTAGAAGGTGGCCTTACTATTTCCTTTGCGACGGCTTGAGTGACGGTCCGTCGCTAGTCCAAAGGTCCGTCGGCCTCACCGTCGTACCTGGGTGATTTTACTGCCTTCTATATTTTGGCCATAACTTTCTCCTCTGATATTGGATTTTGATAAAATTAGTATCGTTGGAAAGCTAATTCAATTTCCCACATGATAAAAAGTGAAAATATTAAAAATACCACATGTACAAAAGTGGATTCATCTTCCAAAATAAGTTTCTAACATTCTTAACATGATTTCAAGCTAGAAAAAAGTACGGGGTATTACAAATTAACATCCGAATTGACGTTATCCTTATTATTGGAGAGTATGTATCAAAGTAATAAAGGCCTTCTTTCTATTTGAAGCCTTTTACTACAAGTCTTACCTTGTATTTGTCAATAGTACCATCAACTTTCATTTTTCTTTTGAAAATCCATTTTGAAACTAAAGGTTTATTTCCTGGAGAAAGATCAACCAATTCACACGTATGGTTGCTTAAGATTGAATCAATCTCACTATTGACCGCCTCTTTCCAAAAGGATGAGTCTGAGGACGACATCGCTTCTTTAACCGTTTGAGGCTCATTTTCTAATAGAAACGTTACAAAATCCGATCCAAATAAATTTGATGTTCTTTGATGTGTACTACGTCTTGGATTCTCATCATTATGTACGTCCTCACTTGGTTCATCTCAAGGTAGTTTAGACCCCTCACTAGACTTTCATGTCTAGTTTTAGACGGATAAATGAGTTCAAAGAATTCAACATTATCGGATTCAATTACCATATTTTCATTGATATCCAGATGTTTGGATTTATGAACCAAAAACTGACATGCTTTACTACTTTTAGCATATCCTATGAACATGCAGTCCACCGTCTTAGGTCCTATCTTTACCCTTTTAGGCATAGTAACTTTGACCTTCGCTAGACACCCTCATACTTTGAAATATTTCAAGTTGGGTTTTCTTGTTTTTCATTTTTCATATGGAATTGATTGTGTCTTATTATGGGGTACACTATTGAGTATTCGATTAACTGTAAGGATAGATTTCCCCTACAAGTTTGTAGTAAATCTGAACTTATAAGTAAGACATTCATCATTTCCTTTAAGGTTCGATTTTTTCTTTTTGTAATTCAATTAGATTGAGGTGAATATGGGGCCGTAGTTTGATGGACAATTCCATTCTCTACAATATTTGTGAAAAGGAAGATTTATATTCTCTGTCCCTATCACTTCGTATAGTTTTGATCTTTTTCTCTTACTGATTTTCAACTTCTATTTTATATTTCCTAAATGCATCTATTGCTTCATCCTTACTATTTAGAAAATAGACATAACAATATCTAGTGCAATCGTTAATAAAAGTCTTAAAATACTTTTTTCCACCATGAGATGGTGTTGACTTCATATCACAAATGTCAGTGTGGATTAAGTCTAAGGGATTGAAATTTGTTTCAACGCACTTATACTGATGCTTAGCATACTTTGCTTCCACACACGTTTGATATTTGAATTTATTGCACTCAAAGTTTGGAAAAACTTCTAAGTTAATCAGTTTTTGCAATGTTTTGTAATTGACATATCCTAATCGTTCATGCCACAAATCATTAGACTCAATCAAGTAAGAAGAAACTAAACTTTTATTGATTTCAACATTTATTTTGAATAGGCCCTCAGTGAGGTAGCCTTTTCCTACGTACACTTCTTTTCACCTTGAGTTGGAGCAAAAGCAGCAAACAACTCCTTATTTGCACAAACGTGGGGGGTGGCACCAGAATTCATCCACCATTCTCAAAGATTTCCCACCAAGTTGCATTCAGACAACATGGCACGCAGATCGTCCGTATCTTTCTTGAATTCAGCCATATTTGCTTGGTCCTTCTTTTTTCCTTTCTTTAGGGTACGACAATGCATTGAATTATGGTCAACCTTGCTACAGTTAAAGCATTTTTTCTTGAATTTCTTCTTTGGTTGATTGCTTTCATGTCCAGCTTTCTTTCACTTTTTAGAGGTTGTGGTCGTCTTCTACAATATTTGCTCCACTTATTGCAGAATTTTCTTTCGACCTTCTTTTCGCAGCTTTGTTGTCTTATCCAATGTGCAGTCTTACTATAAGATCTTTGACTGTCATCTCATTTCGCTTATGTTTCAAGTAGTTCTTAAAGTACTTCCACGTAGGTGGTAACTTCTCTATTATTGCCGCGACTTGAAACGCCTCATTTAAAACCATACCTACAATTAAGTTCATGTGAACATTAAGAACATTTTTAATATTTTAAACAAAGATATTTATCAAACTCATATCTTTCGCGAGAAGATCGTGAATTATAACTTGTAGTTCCTGGACTTGACATACAACAGACTTGCTGTCAATCATTTTAAACTCAAGGAATCTTGCAATGAAGATCTTTTTGGTTCCAACATCCTCAGTCTTGTCTTTTCTTTCTAGAGCCCCTTACAACTCTTTTACAACTCTTTTGCCATCTTCATTCCACTATACATATTGTATAGTTCATCTTGTCGGCCATTTAGGATTAATTCTTGTATAGGAAATCAGAGTGTTTCCACACCTCCATAACGATAAATTTCTCCTAGTTCGATGTTCCCTCAGGCACCTCTGGAGTTTCTTCAGATGTGAATCTTTGAAGACATAAATTTGTTAGGTAGAAGAATATCTTCTGTTGTCAACTTTTGAAATCAACACCCATGAATTTTCTAGGTTTCTCCGCTGGTGCCATTGCCTGTGGAGCATTCGTACGACTCGTTATGGCAATATTAGTTGCTGCCAAAGTCGTTGCAACATCATTCACTTGACTGTCATAAGTCATTTTTCTGTCACAACAAGACAGTAAATTTAGTATATCGAAATACTACTTATAAAGTTGTAGCAATTTTAAACACCCCTTGTTTCTAGTTTGACGATGAAGTTTTTATGACTTTCAATCGTCAACCAAATGACCTCTAATTTTTTATGAAGATTTTATTTCTTCAAACCACTTGTTAAGTTCAAACAGAGTAGAAAGCTTAAAGCTTTAATCTCCAGAAATCAGACAATACAGATTATGAAAAAAAACTTTAGTTAAAAGAAAATTTCACCAAACACGCAAAATTTTTTTTTTTTGTGCCAATTATTTTCTTAAGATTGTTGTATTTCTCAATTTTGATAAAATATGTATTTTTCAACAATAAATTCAAACACAGGTTCAAATTAACATATGAACAATCAAATGAAGTGTTAACTCTGTATTTACAACTTTTAACTTTTAACAATAAGTTCAACCCAACGTATGAACATCAACAAAATGAAGTTTAAACTATTTTCTGGAAAATAGCAAAACCAAATGTTAAGAACTTCAACACAAGTTCAACCAACTTATGAACTATCAAAACGAAGTTTCAAGAACTTCAAACACAAGTTCAAAAAGTTGAAGAACTATCAATATGAAGTTCAAACTATTTACTGAAAAAACAATAAACAAAATAATACAGATTAGTATTTATTTCCTTAAGATTGTTGTTTCGGGTACACAATCTGTATTTTGGCAAAACAACTTCAACACAAGTTCAAGATTAAATCAAAAACACTTAAGAAGTTTTTCAACACCTTCAACACAAGTTCAATATGAACTATCAAAGAAGCTAGTGTGTTATTTTATTAAGAAATTAGATGAAAACAGAATAATCCAAGTCCTCCGAATTCACGGAGTGTCCTTAAGAAAATAATTCCCCTCAAGTACCCGAGATTGTGGAATTTTTCTCCTATGGTAAAATGGCCTTACAACCAGAAAGTAGCAGTAACTCAAACTTTCTAGTTTTCTTCGAACCCACTCAACGGGGAGATGATCAAAAAGAGTTTTTAGAAGCAAGAGAATATTTTTCTTATGCAATTTTTTTTCCATATATATACAACCTGTGGAAAAAATGCTGATTTATATAGCCATGAAGTGCCCCTTCGGAAAGGAGGGAATGGTTTATTGGAAAGGTGTATCCTTTCTGAATAGTCATGTTTTTTCATTCGAAAGAGTGTTTTTTTTTTCGAACAGCCATAACCATCCAAACAGTCATACCTTTTACCAAAATAGTGTGTCTTTTTACTCGAAGAGTTGTGTCCCTTTCAAGAAACTTTTCATTTTTCATTCACACCAATTGAACCCAACATAAAATCCCACAAGTTAAGTCCGAGGAGAGTAAAGTGTACACAGACCTTACCACTACCTCGGAGAAGTAGAGAGGTTGTTTTCGAAACCTCAATAAGTTGGTTGTCACCACAAATTTCATGTATTGCCAATGTTTTCAGATATGGGCTAAAGCTTGGTCAGGTGGCTCCACCAGTAGTTCAACTTGCGTATTGACCAAAATAATAGCCGGACACTTTAGTCATTCAAAAGTGCTTTAGCGGTTATCAGAATACATGATGGTGTTTTATTGAAGCCATGATCAGTATATCATTTCATTCCACTTTGCAACTCTTTATAAAGGAGGCTTCCAAGCAATAACCAACAACACCAACACCAACATACTTAGTATATTCCCACCAAGTGGGATCTGAGGAGGGTAAGTGTACGCAGTCTATACCACTACCTCAAATGTGAGATAGAGAAGTTTTTTTCGATAGACCCCCGACTCAAAGTAAAGCAATCTAAGATAAGATATGGAATAGTAATAGAACAAGATACAATTGAAATTAACATATTTAATAATATCAAAAGCAAGATATTCCAAGTATACACCAAAACATACAACTAACATCCTAACTCAGACTAACTGTCTACCCTAATTCGCCTCCTCCACAACTTCCTATCCAGGATCATGTCATCGGTAAGCTGAAGCTGCTCCATGTCATGTTTAATCACCAAGCGGGTTCCATTGAAAACCCTCCATGCTTACCGCCCTCCTAGATCTGCTCTTAGACTCGTGTAATGCAAACTAAGCCAGGTATTAAGTGGAGAACGATAAAGGGCGCAATTCATCCCAAAAAACAACACAAAGGAATTCACCCCTACAATTCGCTCTAACCTTTTGAACGTTGTTTTGGCGATTCAAAATTTATAATCCAAATTCATTGACTCATCAATATTCAATCAAAACCTCTTTTTTGATGACTGAATGTATTCCTATAATTCCATATTTAATAATGTCCGGACTCTTTCATCTACATTAACAATAACATATACAGTGCTATATATCTACATAAACACACACAAAAAATACTATTCTATATATATAGTGTAATTTATTACCAAGGGTCCCTCCCACCTCCCAAGATCCACCCCTAGAATTTGTGTCATGCAAACTAAACCTAAACCTAATATTTAAGTGGAGAAGGATGAAAAAACTCGATTCATACAAAATAACAACAAAAAGGGATTCGCGCGCGTTGTTTTCCAAGCAATAGCCTCTCATCACTAATTTTTTGTATGACTTCAAAGTGACACTTGTGGAAATAAGAATAACTAGAAGAGGTTCTCACTCAATTCTTAAAATGCTTATTTGATAACATTGTCTCAAGGTGATTGTTTGTCATGCGTGCTTTAAATATTTGAATAATATCTTCAACTAAAGAAGAAATAAAATTGGTGTCTTTGCTATATACACCGTTTTTTCTTTTAACTTACACCTAGCTAGCTAATTGACGGTGATCAGCAATAATGAATTAGGGGTACTATTTAAAGAAAGTTTGCTGTATAAGAGTAGTATATATATCATTAATAGAAAGAATTTGTTCAGTATCACGTCATCTTTTAGTAATTTATTGTACTAGTAAATACCTTATTTTATATCAAGGTTACTATTGATCAAATGCGCAACAAAATTTACTAAGACTTTCAATTTTAACGACGACAATTTTTTGTTTAACTCATTGACTCTGTAAATATTAAGCCTCTACAGGCTACATGGGCGTCATTCATCTAAATATTAGATCCCGTTTGACCATGAAAACATAATTTTTTGGAGTTGAAAATATAGTTGGAATTAAAGTTGGAGTTGGAGTTGTGTTTCACCATGAATATAAATTAAAGTTGTTTTTGAAATTTTGTGAGGGAAGTAGGAGTGAAAAGGTGAAAACAAGTTTTTTTTATTTTCACTTTTCCAAAATACAATTCCAAAGTGTGTTTGAAATTTTCATGGTCAAACAATATGGCTTTCATTTTTTTAACTAAAGTGAAATAATTTTCCGGAAAAAAGTGAAAAAAATACTCATGGCCAAACAGCTACTTAAAATCCAACAACCAAATACAACATGCATGGACAAAAATAATTAGGCCTTAACAGATCTAAAGAAAAAACTAGTTACTGCAAGAAACAAAATAATTAGTACTATTTTACTCACCTCTTGTAATTAAATAAATAATTAATTCTTCAAACATTCAAAATTGAGCTAAACAATCCCTCACGTAATACTGTCCTCTTAGTATACACAAGTTACTCCTACCATACTTCAATCTTGGGTATCAAACTCACCCTGAAACATAGGCAACACAAATGAATCTGATTCTCCAAAAATAATATCCTGATGCTGATCGTCGACAAAGCTACTCGAATCTTGGCAGATATCCAAGTATGTCATGATTAGTCATGACGGGCTTGGGCCCAATCAAAGAATCTATCAAGTCTTTTTCCTCATACGTTTCTGTTTTGTTCTTGACTTGCATGTTATAAACTCTGCATACTACGTAATCATTGAACTGCATACAACCAACACAAAGTGAAAATAATATTTTAGTGAACATATATACTATCCAAGATATGAGGTGTCTATTTGATATATAAAGAATATTTACACAATTTATTAATAGAATATAGAGAGAGAGCGCAAATTGTTATTCTATTACCAGGATTCTAATATCAAATATGAAGAGTTTATAATAATCTACCGTGCACCGAATAATTAATACGTACGTATTGGTTTTTCTTGATGAGATTGACAAGACGAAGTTGAGGAAGAGTCGACCTTCTTGTGAGCAAGTTCAAATTCGTGCATTATCCAGCTAGTCAAGTACGAACTAATAGCATTTTTATCAGCATATTCATTTGTGATTTTGCTCGTCATTTTCCAATATCCTTTTCCATCTCTTGTATTCCGATTAGTCCTTGATCCGTTTGGATGTTTTCGTCCTCTGCTCGTGAAGAAATATGCAAATTCCTCTTCAGTACTTATTGTTGTTAGCATTTTGGAAACCATTAGTTATAACAACAAATAATTAATGACTATCTTCAACGATCATATATAATTTCTAGTGGCGTACACAGAATTTCGCATAACTATAAACTGTTATAAGTCAGCCTGTATATGAATTCGGGTGTATGTAGAGCAGTATAAGCAATGTCAACATATATATGTAAGTGATATTTTTGTGAAGCGTCAAAAAGTCACTATCTGGTTGCATTATCTTTTGAGAAAGAATTAATATTTTGTGCACGTTTTAAAATATGAAGTGACTCCTAGTGGAATTACGGAGTCATGTTGTGAAATGGAAATTAAACTGTTGTAAAACTCAAATGAGAACTCAGAGAAACTATCATTAATCAGAGAAAAGTTTACAATGCAAAGTAATTGAAAAGTGATAATCGATTCTAATAATCTCTAACCTCCTCCCTTATATACACAAGCTACAATTTAATCAACTCTACAAAATATCTAACTAGTTACAACTATCTCTAACCAACTTGGCAACTCACCAACTGACTAACAGATTACGTTACACCTTCTATATCATTACTCCCCCTCAAGCTGGCAGGCCTAAAAACATTCAGCATGCCAAGCTTGGAAATCAAGTGTTCGTGTTGTGGTCTGTGCAACCTTTTGTCATGATGTCTGTGATAAAATTCCTAGAGCTGTTGGACCAAGTTCGTTGATATGGTTCTTAGAGGAATGGACAAGCTTTATTCATTGAAAATGATCTAATTCTCATTACAATTTTAGTGATGCAATTGCTACTTATAGAGAAAAATAACCGACTCCACTAGCATCCAACTCCACTAACTTGACAGCTGTACACCAGCTGTACGCCACTCTCTTTTCTAACAAACTATAACAACCTAGCTGACTAGTCTCTTTACTTCCCCTCAAGCTGGTGACCGAAAAACATCAAGGACGCTCAGCTTGGAAAGAAGAAACTGATGTTGAACTGCTGGAAGTCCTTTAGTCATGAGATCAGCTAGTTGCATGTTGGAGGGAACATGAACTGGTTGCAGCAAACCTGATTTGATTCTTTCTCTGACAAAATAACAATCGATTTCTATGTGCTTACTTCTCTCATGAAAAATAGGATTAGCAGCAATTTGTAGTGCAGCTTTATTATAACAAAACAACTTCACAGGCATGGTTAAGGTCACTCCAAGCTCTGCCAATAAACTAGCTAGCCATATCACTTCAGCAGTTGCACCTGCCATACTCCTATACTCAGCTTCTGTTGAGCTTCTGCTCACTGTATTTTGTTTCTTAGATTTCCAAGAAACTAAAGAATCACCCATCATGACTATATACCCTGAAACTGACCTTCTAGTGTAGGGACAAGATGCCCAATCAGAATCACAGAAGGCAGTCATAGATGTGATAGAATTCCAAGTCCAAGATTACTTTTCAGATACCTCACCACCCTTAGTGCACCATCCATGTGAGACTGTTTAGGTCTCTGCATAAATTGGCTTAATGTTTGTACTGCAAAGCAAATGTCAGGCCTTGTAATAGTGAGATAAAGCAATTTTCCAATCAGCTTTTGATAACCAAGTATGTCATCTATTTCTGGATCATTAGATGGACCAACTTGGAGGTCATACTCTACAGAAGTTAATTTCTTATTGACCTATAATGATGTTGGAGATGGTTTGCACTCACTCAGGCCAATTTGAGAGATCAGTTCCAGCACATACTTCCTTTGGTCAAGCAAGACACCTTTGTCAGACCTGAGTACTTCAACTCCCAAGAAGAATCTTAACTGGCCCAAGTCTTTCACCTTGAATGCCTTGTTCACTGTGTCTTTTGTATGCTGAATTAGAGTAGAGTTACTCCCTGTGATAAGAAGATCATCAACATAAACCAAGACCAATACAATATCATGTCCTGATCTTTGAATAAATAGTGAGTGGACATAGCTGTTTTGTGTAGAGCCACTAGCAATTAATGCATTTGTGAGCTTAATATTCCACTGTCTTGAAGCCTGTTTGGGTTCATATAATGATTTTTTCAGTTTGCATACCAGTTTACTTCCTTGTCTTTGAAAGCCTTGAGGCAATTCCATGTATATATCTTCATAAAGATCTCCTTGTAGGAAAGCATTATTTACATCCGTTTGGAAGATGTCCCATTTCTTGGAGGATGCCAGGCTTATCACAACTCTAACTGTCACCATTTTAGCAACATGTGAGAATGTATCGTGATAATCCAAACCTTCCTGCTGATTGTATCCTTCACAACTAATCTAGCCTTGTATCTTTCAATGATCCCATCAACCTTATATTTAATCTTGTATACCCATTTAGAACCTAGAGCATAGTGGTAGAGGGACCAGGTCCCAAGTCTGATTTTTCTTCAAGGATTGAATTTCAAGTTGCATAGCCTTAATCCAATGTTCATTTATTGCGGCTTCTTTAAAATTTTGTGGTTCAATTTGAGCTGAAAAGGCTTCCAGATAGGCTTGATATGCTGGTGAGACATTATCATAAGACAACATATTTAAGATAGAATAAAAGGTCACACTTCCAGACTTACCACCAGATTTAGTGGTTACATAATCCTTTAACCATATTGGTGAATTGGCACTCCTTGTTGTCCTTCTCAAGTCTGCTAGTTGTGGAACAGGTGGAAATAAATGTTCCACTGGTGGTACTTCATCAGCTTCAACTGTGGAATGTTGCATATTATCTGCAACTTCTGGTATACCAGAAGAGCTAACAAGATCATCATATACAGGGGCATATGATGCAGGCATGGGTATTAGAGTAGGGTCAGGATGATGATGATCATTGACAGATTGTGGAACATCAAAAATAGTGGTTCCTTCATATGTGATTCCCTTGAAAGGAAAGATGTCTTCTCTGAATACCACATCTCTACTGACTCAACATGTGTTCTGCTGAAGATCAAATAACTTGTATCCCTTTTGAGTCTCAAAATAACCAATAAAAATTGCTCTTTTGGCTCTTGGTTCAAACTTATCTCCTTTAGGTAAAGTAGATGCAAAACATAAGTAACCAAAGACCCTTAAGTGATCATATACTACAGGTTTCTTATATAAAATTGTATAAGGAGACTTTCCTTGAAAAATTGGTGTAGGCAATTTATTTATAAGATATTTTGCAGTCATAACACAGTCTCCCTAGAACTTGTTAGGGATGGAACTCTGAAATTTAAGAACTCTAGCTACTTCAAGAATGTGTCTATGTTTTCTCTCTACCACCCCATTTTGTTGGGGTGTGTATGGACAAGAGCTTTGATGAATAATGCCCAAGGATGAAAGTAAATCAGAACACTGAGAATTGAAAAACTCTCTACCATTGTCTGATCTTAATGTCTTCACAGTAGTACCAAACTGATTCTTTACTTTCAACATAAAATCTTTTAGAACAACAATCACTTCAGAGTTATACTGAACCAAACATGTCCACGTATATCTACTATAGTCATAAATAATGGTAACAAAGTAACGTTTTCTTTCATAAGTAGGAACCTTAAAAGGACCTCATACATCAACATGTATCAACTAAAAAATGCAATTAGAATGTGAGTTACTAATAGGAAACTGTAACCTTGTCTGCTTGGATAATGGGCATATCTCACATGGTTTGTGTGCTTCTCTTCCATTTTGAACAATGGGAATGCAACTTGGAATACTGATGGATGGATGGTCTAATCTCATATGCCACATTGCACTATCAACTTCTTTATGAATTGTTGAGCCTACTACAGAATGTTTTAATGCATCATCCTTCAGCAGGTATAAGCCATTATTTTCTCTACCAATCCCCAAGACCTTGCCAGAATAAAGGTCCTGGAAAAAACAAAAATTTGGGTAAAAACATACTGAATAGCAAAGATATTTTGTCATCATTGACATTGACAACAAGTTGTACTTAAAATCAGGAACATATAGAACATTCTTAAGCCTATGATCTCTCAGTATGACAGTAGTTCCTTTGTGTGTAACTTCACATCTACTACCTATCGGTACTTGGACCTTGTTTCTCTCACAACCCTCAAGTTTTAAGGGATTAAACAAGCACTCTTTATATGGTGTGATATGGTGAGATGCACCAGAATCAATTATTCACTCATGTGAAAAAATACTGGATAAATGTGCAAGTATACCTGTCATATTAGCCTAAAAATCACCTGAGGTATTGTTAGTGTTGTTATTGTTGTTACTTCCTGAGGTGTTACTGAAGCTTACTGTGATAAATTGTTGATATTGTTCCTCATATATGTACCTCCCTTCTCCTGAAGAAATAGGTCCAATTTCTGTATCCACAGCATTACCTCGGGCTTATGCTTTAGTGAAACTATACTGACCCTTTTTTTTGCTTTTGAAATCAGGTAGATATCCTACCATTCTATAGCAATCCTCTGTTAAATGGTTTCTGTAACTACAGTGAGCACAACCTGTAGGAAAAAGTGGCTTCTTATAGGTGGTTTGATTTGAAGTAAAAGCAGGTTTAGATGGGTTAAATGCTAATCCTTTGTGTCTGTGGCTACCTCCAGCTACTAAGGTGATGGAATCCATTTGTTTTCTACCAGCACCCATGCCTCTTTGGCTTTATTCTTGCACTACTAGTGCATATGCCTGATTGACTGTCAAGATGACTAAAACTCTTATTTAGCCCCATCAAAAATTGCAAAAACCTTTGATTTCTCAGCATTTTAGTGGAAGCCTTAGATCCTTCACAACTACATCCTACCCCTGGTACTAAGGTATCTATCTCACCCTAATAATCTCATATTTTGGAATAGTAAGCAGTGACTGAGTCCGTACCTTGAGTTAGAGTAGCTATATCCTTCCAAAGCTGATATATTCTAGTGAGATTTGATTTATTGAACCTTTTCTTGAATTCATCCCAAACCTTTTTTGAATCAGACACATACACTATGTTAGAAACCAAATCCGGTGAAACAGTAGCTCCAATCTAACTCAAAACAATCGCATTACATCATTTCCAGAGTTTCCCCAAATCGCCACTGTACTGACTTTTTGTACAACTACCATCCATGAAACCTCGCTTGTTTTTCCCTAGAAAGGCCAATCGTATCGATTTGCTCCACAATGTGTAATTCTCAGGTCCTGTTAACTGGATGCCAATTAACATCAATCCAGGTGTATCGAAATTTTGTAGATATAGAGAATGATGGAAATCAATTTACGCTGCCATTCCTGCTGGGTTCTGCGAATTGAGTGAAGAGGTGGTATTGTCCGCCATTATTGACGATACTCTGGTGCGTAGCTGCAGCAGCTCATGGATCATTGCTCTGATACCATGATAAAATCCCTAGAGCTGTTAGACCAAGTTCGTTGATATGGTTCTTAGAGGAATGGACAAGCTTTATTGATTGAAAATGATCTAATTCTCATTACAATGTTAGTGATGCAATTGCTACTTATAGATAAAAATAAACGACTCCATTAACATCCAACTCCACTAACTTGACAGCTGTACACCACTCTCTTTTTTAACAAACTATAACAACCTAACTGACTAGTCTCTTTAGTCTGCCTGTTGTTCATGTGTCCTTATGTGTTGTGGCTTGATCAGACCCTTTTGTATCTTTTCTTTGATGAAATAAAAATCTATTTCTATATGTTTTGTTCTTTCATGATACACTGGGTTGCTGCTATCTATAATGCAGCCTTACTATCAGAAAAGAGTGTTACAGGTAATTCTAAATCTTCTCCTAGTTCTTTGTATAATGCAATAATTCATATCAACTCTGAAACAGTGGATGCCATGCTTCTGTATTCCGATTCTACAAATGGTTTTCTGTTTTTTTATCTCTATGGTATCAAAGAATATCCATGTTTGATTAGGAAACCTGTCACTGATCTTCTTGTGTTGGGATATGCTGCCCAATCTGCATCACAAAAAGCCACTAATTTGTTCTCTTTTCTACTGCTCATCAGGATTCTGATGGCTGGTTCTCTTTTTATATATCTAACAACTCTGAGTGTTGCTTCCATGTGTGACTTCTTGGGGCATTGTAGGAATTGACTCAATATCAGAGGTGGATCCAGGATTTTAAATTTGTGGGTTCCTAATAAAATAAATTAATATGCAAAAATAATTTGTAGAAAAAT
Organism: Capsicum annuum; assembly: GCF_002878395.1. NCBI lineage: Eukaryota > Viridiplantae > Streptophyta > Magnoliopsida > Solanales > Solanaceae > Capsicum > Capsicum annuum. Next base: position 205,964,051 of record NC_061116.1, on the reverse strand, counting down.
GAGTAATCAAATATTTTTAATATCTAGTCTAAAAGCAACAACCCGTTAAGCACGACATATTTAAAAACATTATCATTATAATTGTACTCACGACTTGTCATGTTTTGAAAATGACCAATGATCGCTTCATTAGGTATAGTTTCAAATATCTCATCCTCTGTATAACAAACTAAACAATCATTCAAAAAATCAGCACCAATTCTGCTACGTAGGTCATTCTTAATATATTTCATCGAAGAGAAACCTCTTTCCATGATTGCAGTTGCCACAGGTAATATCTCCTTACTCTATCATGCTGATTAGGGGGATATTCCAAAATTTATTTTCTTTTAGCAGGATCGGATTCAAGAAAACCCAAATTCAATATTTTATCTTTATCTGATGGTTGAGAAGGATTGACATTTTCAAAAATTTCAGTATGTGAAGGAGAACTTACTGAAGGAGAATCTAGAGTGATTTGAGGCTTAAAAATTTCGTAATCATCTTGAACTAACTTCACAATTTCAACCTATTTAAATTAAAAATAATAATTTAACAACTAACAAATAATAAGCTACAATGAAATATTGATAATTATCAAATTAAACGCATTAGAAAATAAAAATAAATACAAATATACGAGAAAATAAGATAAAAATAAAAATAAATTAAGAGATTGTGGGAGAAGAATACTTACGTAAAATTTAAAATTAGAAGATGACTCAAACTAAGTTCTAGTCTTAAGGAAGAAAACAATTTTGTGTTGGGACTATTAATATGATTTAATATTTATAACATTTAAAAAAGATTTTAACTAGAAAAAAGGAAAGAAACTCTATTTTTATTTTATTTTAAAATAAATAAATATTAATCAAAAATAAAAACATAAAAACCTTCGTATTGAAAAGGGAAAAACTTTGAATGTACTTTTTTTTAAAAAATAGGTTGGCCTTCTAAAAATAGGGGCTAAAAAGATTAAAAAAGAAAATTTTAAAATCATAGGCTGAAGAGCCTTCTAAAAATAGGGGCTAAAAAAAGGATAAAAAAATAAAATACGTGCAACAAGATTCGAACCGACATGAAGCGCCGAAAATACATATGGGTTCCCTTTTGCCACTGAGCTATCCATCGGTTTGGTTATGGGTTCCCACCTTTAAATATTTATACCATTTAATAATATTTCTCGTTTAATTATATGTCTTATGGTAGCGATTGTGGGTTCCCGGGAACCCACACCTGCTACCGTAGATCCTCCCCTGCTCAATTTTGGACAACAAATCCAATGTCTGTCTTAGTCAGTGTTAAGTACAATAGTCTCCCAATACATATATGATAAGAGCCTTTGTCTGATAATTCAACATCATCTTCAACTCCCATTGCTCTATCAACTTCAGTGGTTGTTAATTTCAGGTTACTGTATAATGGTGTCCAAGATGGCTTTGCTCCAGTTAATTTCATTTCTTCTATCAGTTCTAAACTGTATTTCCTTTGATTCATCAGTATCCCTTTAGAGGATCTACTAAATTCTATCCCCAGGAAGTATCTCAGTATTACCAGATCCTTTTTCTTAAATCTAGCATGTAAGTCTTGTTTTGTCTGTTCAATCATGTTTAGGTCATTACCAGCCACCAACATCATATCATCCACATATACTAAAATCTCCACTACATCACAACAACAAAAATATTTAGCGATAAAATTTAATGACAGATCAATTTCCGTCACAGTTTAGCGATGGATTAATGACGGAAACATCAATTTTATCGCAAGTATAGAAAGTCTCTTTTTAATTTATGATATAGCAATGGATTAATGATGCCTTTTTTTTTTCGTTGGCATGTTTGGGCACAAAAGTTTGGTGCCTTAATTTTGTGATGGATTTAACAACCAATTACGTGTAATCATTTTAATTAATTTATGGCAACGGATTAGCAACAAACTTAAGCATCAGTATTATTTATAATATTTTTTTATAAATTTTATTTATTATTAGCCACAGAATTTTGCATTGCAACTATTTATAAATTAAAAGTACTTATAACATATACATATTTCTCAAAAACATATTAGGGCTCATTTCTTCAATCGTTTTTCTCTCTATACCGCCTCTCACTCTCTGATTTCCTGTCTCTAAAATTTCTATGTCCAGACGAAATCTGGTAAGGATTTAATTTGTATTTTTCTTTCTCTCTATACTTTCTACTCTAAATTTGTATCACTCATTTGTTTCAGTTTGGTTTTGTTTGGTTTCAGAGGAAAAATCTTCAAAGACTTCACCTTTTGTCTTAGTTTTTTAAATGTCGGCCTATATTCAAATTTTGATGTGTTAATTAGATTGGTGAATGTGAAAGCTATCAATTATTCGTTAGGTAAATGCAAATTTTTTTGATAACTTGAGATTTTTTTTGATGTTTTGCTAGTAGATCTGTGATTTTTGTGGTTGTTATGTAGTTTTTACTGGTTCTACTACTTTACCCCTTCTGCATTTGCGTTTTTTTTTTTATTTTTTTGGATTGTGGACCGAATCCAGGGTGCATGCAAGCATTTGGTACTAAATCTGTATATTTTTTCATAGAGGTTTTGATTTTTTTTCGGTTAATATCGCCAAAATTGAAGTGTTGAGAAAGTGAAGGATAGGTGAAAAGGCCCGGGAAAGGTGTGTTTTGGAGCTGACTGGAATTTTAAAGTTCAATAATTTGTCTTATCAAGTAAAATATTCTCTATAATTAGTATGGTCGTTCTGGTAGGAGATTTAGCAATGTTAAAGTAGTATTGTTGGTTCTTATTTAAGTTGGGTTTTGTGAAAATCCGATTTTACAACTTCTGAAATTTTATATGATTCAGTGAATACTTTTGCTGTTGCTTTTTTTTTATACGGGAATGACAACGGAAACACGAAATCACACTCCAAATCATTCCACTAATCTTAAGGATTCGAGGATCAAGATGGAGACCACACTCGGATTCGCTACCAATAACAAGAATACAAGATACAAGGGTGTATTTCAACACCAAAACAGCTATAAAATGTGATGAACAATATCAACAACAATAACACAAGTTTCGAATTCAATAAATGACCCAAAATAGTCCACTACACAAGATAACAACAACAAAAGTAAAAGATAGATTGTGAGACCAAGATTATTACAAGATTAAGAACTAAATAGTGTATTAAACTCAAAAACCCCTAATGAATGTAATAATCAAAACCACACTCTTACGGTGACCACCAAGGGAATCAACTCACCTCAAGATCCACCGTTTCCAAGCAAAGAACAATGTTAGCTTTTCCAAGCCCTACACTAGAACTACACTAAGTTGATCTACTCTCAAGAGATAGGATTTTAAGTGTTTCAATATTTCATCTTTCATAAACTAAAGAGAAAAGACCTAAAATGCACTACTTATAGTATATTACAAAAGTAGACAAAAAGACCACATTACCTTTAATGACCAAAGGTGGCCTTGGTGTGTTGGAAGACAATATGAATTGTCCAAAATATCCTTAAAGCTAAGTGACCAAAATGCCCTTAGTAAAGGGAACCAAAATCGTGAACCAACAAAGGTGGTCTAAATCCGAGAGTCCTTAAGTCTTCAAGGCTCCAAGCAATCTTCCACACTTGGGTTTGATCAATGGTAGGCTAAATACGTCCCCTCCAAGTATGATCCCATACCCTCCATGTGACCAAAGCTTGATTCTTCACATAGTGACTTTGAATGATGTCGTCAAAAGCTAAGGCGGCCATTATTCTTGTATCATTTAGTATCTGTAAAGCTCTGAATATTGTAGTTTCTTGTTGCATTTTGTATGAACAAAATTTAGTTTCTAGAAATTTCAATTGTTGTTCGTCATCTGAATATTTTTTTGATAATTTATTTTATCCACTTATTTTTTTCGCAGTTTTTTTTGATAATTTGATTGGCTGGAGAGTGTGTGTTTAATTGTACTTTATTTTAGTAGTTTATTACCTTGCTATTGATTTATTATCTCAAATCAAAATTGTAACTCATTTTCTTCTTACATTGATGTTGATTGATGACTTTTGCTATGTTTTGAACTATTGATAGAAGAGTACGGTGCTAGCATTGATTATCCTATTTTTTATATTTCAACATTAATAGAAACATGAATAATCTAGAGCGTGGTTGGATGTATGAGAGGTTAGATAGATGAGGGGATTTATACTCTAGTTTTATAACAGGTATGAATGAATTTATTCAATTCGCATGTTCTCAACAAAATAGCATGGATGGTGACAAAGTTAGATGTCCATGTGTAAAATGTCAGAACTATAAATTCATGGATGTTGAAACTGTTAAATGTCACCTTTATCAATCCGGATTTATTGAGAACTATTTTATTTAGAAGCATCAAGGGGAAATAGATGTTATAAGTGGGACTTCTTATGGTAATGACTTGCATAGTAGTGGTCAACGTATATTTGAAAAGAATCCATATTGACAAATAATTTTGGATGCAGCTGGTCCCAACTTTTTTTAGGGTTCAAGTTGGCAATCTTATAGCAATATTGAACCTGAGTCATCTCATCCTTTTGAACATTCAATGGTGGAAGATCCTAATCCCTTGTCTAAAAAATTTTATTATTTGCTAAATGTTGTTGATGCATAATTATATTAAATATTAAATATTAAAATGGACAACAATATATCGCGGAGGCTATAACTAGATGATACAATTGCTTAAAGAAACTTTACCTGAAGATAACATAGTACTTGATAGGTATTATCAGACGAAGAAGCTAGTGCATAGCTTGGGTTTGCCAGTTGAAAAGTTTGATTGTTGTGAATCAGGATGCATGTTGTATTGGGGTGATGATGATGAACATCTTACATCTTCTAAATTTTGTAGCAAGCCAAGGTATAAGCATTGTGTTCTCTTTCATAAAAGAAAATTGGTCCCTTACAAGAAAATGTATTATTTTCCTTTGATTCCAAGATTGCAAAGATTGAATGCATCCCATGCTACAACTTCCGACATGAGATGGCATCATGAGCATAAAAAAAAGGATGGTGTGATGCGTCATCCATCAGATTCTGAGGCTTGAAGCCACTTCAATGAAATTCATCCCTTTTTTCCATTGAATTAAGAAATGCCAGGTTGGGGTTATGTACAAATGGTTTTCAACCATTCAGTCAGTCTGGTAGAAAATATTTTTCATGGCCAGTGATTGTCACTCCATACAATTTACCTCTAGGAATATGCATGAAAGAGGATTATATGTTCTTAACAATCATTGTTCAAGGTACGAGCAATCCTAAATATAAAATTGATGTTTATTTGCAATCTCTAATAAAGAAATTGACCTTGTTGTCGAAGACAGGTATGGAAGCATTTGACATCTCAAAAAGGCAAAACTTTCAATTTAGGGCATCTTTTATATGGACAATTAGTGACTTTCCAATATATTCTATATTATTGGGATGAAGTACTGTGGGTAAATTAGCATGTCCTTATTGTATGGAGAAACACAGTCCTTTAGATTACAACATGGAAGAAACAATCCTGATTTGATTGCGACAGAATGTTCCTTGACCAACTGATGTTCCAGGTTTTGATGGAATATTGTTCATTTTTTTCTTGAGAAAATTACATGTTTTCAAGCAACCAAGGTTACATTTAATGTTGTTTTTTAGTGTTTTAGGGTAAGAAGCTAGCTGAAGAAAAAGACTCAGAGAATTAGCAGAAAAACACTTTTGACGGTCAAAATGATAGACCGTCAATCTTGCAACGGACCACGGTCCAACTCAACCTTTAGGTCAAAATAGAGTCCATAATATAAGAAGACCCAGCGACGGCCCATGTGGTGGACTGTCAGTCTTGCGACGGACCACCACTTTGGCCGTCAACGCTAAATAGAACCTGGCATCCTGAAATGCTCAGTGACGGCCAACATGGTGGACCGTCGGTCTTGCGATGGACCACCACTTCGGCCGTCAGGACTATTCAGAACTTGACTCTCAAGAATTATCAGTGACGGTCAAAATGGTGGACCATCATTCTTGCAATGGACCACCACTTTGATCATCAGTCATATCCAAAAAGTGACTCTTTAGGATCAGCAGCGACGGATCAAATGGAGGACCGTCAGCCTTGCGATGGACCACCACTTTGGTTGTTACTTTGGATGCGAATTTTATGATTTTGAATTTTAAATCCTATTTACCTGGAAACATATAAATACCCCCTTTTTGGTTTATTAGGTATATTGTATCCATCCTTCATTGTTTATTAGGGTTTTTCATACTGAAAATATATTGTTACATAGTTTTTCTCTGAGACTCATTTGAAAATTGTGGATCTAGATTCTTTTATCATATTTTCTATTAAAGATTGAAGAACAATAATTGTGAATTTTGTAAGTAAATTTTGAATTAATTTATGAATATCACAATGATTTCTTCTCTTTCTATGATGGAGATGTGTGGCTAAGCTCCCATAACTATAGTTATGGGAGCCTTGATATGAAAAACTGATTTTGGGTTGTGAATCTAGTAGATTCCATGAGTAATTGATATTGCATAAACTCTTTTTTACTTTAATGACTTTTCTTGATTGCAAACTTGAAAAATGAGCCCAAGAACAACACTTGTTCAAATAGAAAAGTTCTTGTTGGGAAAATAAAGGTTATACAGAAATCTAAAGGCTTTAACCTTTGGATAGAGGGTAGATGCCTTAATCGGATTAACCCATGTGAGATTATAGTTGAATTAATACTATGTTCCTTAAGTTTGAAAGAATTAAGGGATAAGTTACTCATTTAGGTTGAGAAACTAATGGGTAAACCATAGAATTCAATTACTCTTGCAATAAGAATTATTCAATGGGAATCCAAAATAGTTCACAACCCTAGCTGCTTAAGCATCTTGGTAACCATAACTCTAGTTTGACTTCTCTTATTGAATTACTATTAGCAATATAACCTATATTCGGATTACTTTCGATGACAAACATTTGAATATAATTGATAAATCAAAATCCCCTTCTATGCTAAAACCTCCGATCAACAGTCTAGTAACAACCACAATACTTAGTGAACACATTATTCCCTATTGAATTCGATACCTAATCCAGTTGGGTTCTATATTTGAAAGTGACCTGTTACACTTTCTAATGAGAGTTGTAATTTGAGCGTATCAAATTTTAGAGCCGTTGCCGGGGAATACGATTGTCAATTAAGTTTGTGATTGTTAAATGACCTTTGATCAAATCTTAAATTTAACTTTTGTTTGTTGTTTTTGATTTGTGTAGGGTATTTGTGGTGTATGCCAAGTACATGAAGATCGAGTTCACCGTTATTACCAGTACATCCAGAATCGCAGTTAATTGGCAGAATGGCAGACCCTTAGGAAGCTAAAACACTAGCCGCCTTGGCTAGAGCCCAGATTGATCAACAGAATAATGGTCAACCTACACGTCATCCTAATCCTGATGATGATGAATTGGGAGATGAGACTTGTTAGATCCTGCTAACACAAGGCATTCAGAGAATGTAGCTGCACCAGTGAACCGAAATGTAATCAGAAATTATACTTTTAGAGCAAGACAGGATCGTCAGCCTGTGCAGTTTGATCTTAATGATGAAAAGGATGGAATGGATGGAGTAGGTGATACTAAATCTATTGTCCCTCCACCTCTAGCACCAGGAGATAAGTTCAATATTGCCAGTATAATAATTGAACTACTTCATCTCAAGGGGTTGTTCGGTGGACTCCCGAGGGATGATCCTAATATGCATTTAGTGAACTTTGTCACTATTTGCAAATCCTTTGATAAACTATGAGTGGAATAAAATGCTATCCAACTACGCTTATTTCCATTGTCTCTGTCTGGAGAGGCAACACTATGGCTCAATGGCTCAATAGACTGACTCTCAATTCTATAACCAACTGGAGGCAGTTGAAAGAAGCTTTCCTAGAAAGGTTCTTTCCACCTTTCAGGAGGGAATAGTACAGGGATAAAATCAGTAACTTTCGACAGATCCCCACTGAAGCTCTTTATGAGACCTGGGAGAAGTTTAAAAAGAAACTGATGTAATTCTCGAACCACAATATGATAGATATTCATTTGATAGAGACTCTTTACCGAGATTTAAAGTCTATTACAAAGCCAGTTGTGGATAATATTGCAGGAGGATTATTTGTGGATCTAACTTTTCCAGAGGCCTCGGAGATTCTTGATCGGATGGCCAAACAAAGTAGAGCTTGGCATACCAGGATTCTGTGGTAGTAAGCCCAACTGTGTCTGGTGGTATGGCTGTAGAGCAATGCAAGAAGGAGGAGGAACGTGACCAGGACATGGCACACTTGAAGATGAAAATGGATTTGTTGACCAAGCATTTATTATCTGGAAATACTGAGAGAGTGAAAGCTGTAGGATCCCAAGGCAAGCTGACTCTGATTTGGAAAAAGAGGCAAATTATCTAAACAACCAGGGGGTTTCCATGGCAATAGCCAAGGGAACCAAGGTCGAAATTATTATGATAAAATTGGTTATAAAGATAGAGACCAAGGGAGTTGGAAGAATAATAATGACATAAGTGGACTGTTTGTACCTCCTGGAAGCCGTGATAATGCTGCTACCAGTTTAGGCAAAATTTTCATGAAGGATATGATGGAGAAACTATTGAATGGAGTTGAGGCAATAATTATTAGAGTGACTACGATGAAGAGTGACTAATCTTTCATGAGTCAATTAGTAAATTCGCACTCAACTGCTATCCAACAACTGGAGCAGAAGATGAGCCAATTATCCACAACATTCAACCAAAGAAAGGGTGGGAATCTACCAAGTGATACAGTTCAAAATTTAAGGATGGATGAATCATTTATGGCTATCACCACTAGGAGTGGTAAGATGTTATCTAGTCCATGTCTGGGAGAATTCTCTCATATTAATGAGGTCAAAATGGATGGTGAGATGGTTGATTAATCTCTAGTGGTACCTGTAGAGTTGGGAGGTTCAGAAAAGAAGAGTTAAGAAGTGGAACAACCACCTAAGTTGAAGCATGTTAGTGATGTAGAGCAAGGCATAAGAAAGAAGGTAGAAGTTGCTCCAATTGAAATTCTAAGGCCACCACCTCCATTTCCATAATGAGTAAAGAATAAAAATGATGATGGCAAGTTTATCAAATTCATGGCTCTGTTGAAGCAGCTCACAATGAATGTGCCCTTAGTTGAAGCATTAAAACAGATATCGGGATATGCTAAGTTTATGAAAGACCTGTTGACGAAGAAAAGAACTGTGAGCTATGAAATGTTAGATAATCTTCATCATTTTAGTGCTATTGCTACAATATCTATAGTGCAGAGGAAAGCTGATTCGAAAGCATTTATTGTCCCATGTACGATTGGATCGCTATATTTTTAAAGAGCCCTTTGTGATCTTGGGGAAAGTATAAATCTGATGCCGTTGGTGGTTTTTAAGAAAATGGGTTTGGGAGATCCTATGCCCACCAATATGCGGCTTCTAATAGCGGATAGATCAGTGAAAAGGCCGATTGGGATTCTACATGATGTACTAGTAAAGGTGGCCGATTTTATATTCCTTGCTGACTTTGTAATTCTTGATTGCGAAGTGGACTTTGAAGTACCCATAATTTTGGGTAGGCCATTATTAGCAACTGGGAAAGTGTTAGTTGACCTGGATTTGAATGAGAAAAAATTTAGTCTCAATGGGAAAGAGGTTAGTTTTGAAGTGTGTAAATCCATGAAACAACAAAAGAAGATAAATGCTTTCTTGATTATTGATGTATTATATAAAGATGAGCGAGATGTACCAGTTAAGGATAGGTTTGCTGTAGAGACCATGGCTGGTGTGGTTGAACTTGAAAGCAAGGGTATTAATGCTTCCAAAGTAGCTGGACTTGGAATAAAGCATTTTCTTGATTCAACAAGTGAAGTAAAGAGGTATCAACAAGGTATCTTGATGAATTCTGAGTAGTCAAGATGACCTAGTCGTGTCGCGATGTTAAATCAAGCGCTGATTGGGAGGCAACCCAAGGTATTTTGTTGTTTGTATTTGTTTTATGTAGTTGACATCAAATCTTCACACCTATGGTGCCACAGGTATGTTTCTAACTCTCTTGTTTTGGTTTGATGCATAGGAGATAGTGCATGATTTTAAATTGAGGGTGTATGGGGCTACTTGTGGGTGTTGATATCCTCTTAGGGTTTTTGTTTCCGTGTCTCTTTTTCCCGGTGTCTTGTTCCTAGTAGAGCCGGTATGTTTAGGCGTATTGTGTTTTATTTTGTGATGTTTTGTGGTTAACTGGAAGAAAAAAATAAGTATCTAGAGCAGTTGACATATTTTTGTTGATTTTTAGGACAAATGATAAATACTTATCCAATTATCTATTTTGTAACTGTGTGATATGCATCTATATGAGACTATTGTGAATATTTTTATGGCATTAGTATTAGGTACACAATGATCATTGCTAACAATTGCATAACCCGGCCAGGTAGTAGCTTGTGATATACCTTTATGCCAAGTGTGTGAGAGATATTACCAAGTTTTCTTGTGTGTTAAATCTAGAACTTGCCCGGTTAGTCTTGCCTAGGTTGTAGGACAATGGTTAGGAAAGGATCATAGGCCGTTTTTGATATTAGTCCACTTTTAGCCTAAATATCCTTCCATGTATGAATGATATCCCTTGATTCCAATTTTAAGCCTGTATGCCTATTTTTCTTGTAGACCTATCACCTTCCCATGTGTATCACAATGAACCTGTTTTGGCCTTGATCCTCCTTGGACATTGTGCACTTCAACTTAGGCAAATAGTCTAAGTTGAGGGTGGATATCATAGGGGTGCGTGAGATAAAGTGAGTATGAAGAAAGGTCAAATGAGAAAAAAGATTGTAAGGCTGGGTGTGGTTGAAAAAGAATAAGAAAAGCAATGTTGTGAAAAAAAGAAAATGAAAGACTAAAAGACCGTACCCAGCCTGAAGTTGCATTAATAAAGAAAAGGAGAAATAAGTTTAAGGTTAATAAGTGAGACTCTAAAAGTTAGTGTAGTGCCAAGGATGCCTAGTCACTTTAAATATCTTTACGTATTATACCAGCCTCAAGCCTGCGTTACAAGCTGCAGAAAAGTCCTATAGTGATCCTAACATAACTATCTGAAAGCTTAGGTGATGAAAATAAGGGCAAGCTATGGTATTTGACATACATTGATGGAACTTCTTTCTGAGAATGAGTGTCTCTTAACCGTCCCCGCATTAACATGCTTGATTTTATATATAAAAGTAAGGAGGGGCTTCTTCATTGTAAGGGCACATGGGTTGTATTGCTAGCTTCTTACTTTTTTAGGTAATGTAACTTGTACATATGTGTGGTTGTTTATTGATAATGTGATGCCATATCTTGATTTCTTTGTGTCCCATTATTGAATTTTATTAATATACAAAGTTGGGTTTAAAGTGATTGAACTTGGAGAGGCTAATGTATTTTGAACTAAAATTAATGATTGACTGCCATAGGTATCTTATGTTTCTCTTGGTTAAGCATCGTAGTATGGTATTATGTAGTTGCTTAAGGACAAGCAATTGTTTTAAGTTGAGGGTGTTGATGTTTCGACTTTTGATGGAACATTGTGCATCTTTTTCTTGGGAAAATTGCATGTTTTCAAGCAACCAAGGTTGCATTTAATGCTAGTTTTTAGTGTTTCAGGGTAAGGAGCTAGCTGAAGAAAAAGACTCAGAGAATTAGTAGAAAAACACTTCTAACGGTCAAAATAGTGGACCGCCAGTCTTGCGACGGACCACCAACTCAACCTTCAGGTCAAAACAGAGTCCATGACATAAGAAGACCCAACAACGGCCCATGTGGTGGACCGTCAGTCTTGCGATGGACCACCACTTTGACCATCAACGCTAAACAGAACCTGGAATTCTGAAATGTTTAGCGACGGCCAACATGGTGGACCGTCGGTCTTGCGACGGACCACTACTTCGGCCATCAAGACTATCCAGAACTTGACTCTCAAGGATCATCAGCGATGGTCAAAATGGTGAACCATCAGTCTTGCAACGGACTACCACTTTGACCGCCAGTCTTGCGACGGACCACCACTTTGGTCGTCACTTTGGACGCAGATTTTATAATTTTGAATTTTAAATCATTTTTACCTGGGAACATATAAATACTCAGTTTTAGTTTTATTAGGTATATTTTATTCATCCTTCATTGTTTATTAGGGTTTTTCATACTGAAAATACATTGTTACATAGTTTTTCTCTGAGATTCATTTGAGAATTGTGGATCTAGATTCTTTTATCATATTTTTTATTGAAGATTGAAGAACAATAATTGTAACTTTTGTAAGTAAATTCTAAATTAATTTATGAATATCACAATGATTTCTTCTATTTTTATGATGGAGATGTGTGGCCAAGGCTCCCATAACCAGGGTTATGGGAGCCTTGATGTGAAAAACTGATTTTGGGTTGTGAATCTAGTAAATTCCCAAGAGTAATTGATATTGCATAAACTCTTTTTCACTTTAATGACTTTTCTTGGTTGCAACTTAAAAAGTGAGCCCAAGAACAACACTTGTTCAAATAGAAAAGTGTTTGTTGGGAAAAGAAAGTGTTTACACAAATCTAAAGGCTTTAACCTTTGGATAGAGGGTAGATGCCTTAACCGGATTAACCCATGTGAGATTATAGTTGAATTAATACTATGTTCCTTAAGTTTGAAAGAATTAAGGGATAAGTTACTCATTTAGGTTGAGAAACTAATGGGTAAACCATAGAATTGAATTACTTTGCAATAAGAATTGTTTAATAGGAATCCAAAATAGTTCACAACCCTAGTTGCTTAAGCATTTTGGTAACCATTTGAATTCTCTTATTGAATTACTATTAGCAATATAATCTACAGTTGGATTACTTTCTGTGACAAACATTTGAATATAATTGATAAATCAAAATCCCCATCTATTCTGGAACCTTCGATCAATAGTCTAGTAACAACCACAATACTTAGTGAGCACAGTATTTCCTGTGGGATTCGACACCCAATTCAGTTGGGTTCTATATTTGACAGCGACCGCTTACACTTTGTAACGAGAGTTGTAATTTGAGCGTATCACCAACATCACCCATTTAGGAGAGATTGAAAGAACTTTTTTAAAGACCAGACTGTCAAAAGACCCCTACCAACATATAAAATAGGAGAGAAAATTTTGGACCAAATTTGTAATTTGGGGATAAGAAATGTAACAGAGTTAAATGCAGAACAAGTTAATAAAATAATATGTAAAACATGTGGGTGGAAAAAGCGAAGCATCTTTTGGGATTTACCACACTAGAGTTTTAACATGATTCGACATAATCTTGATGAGATGCATATTTAGAAAAACTTCTTTGATAATGTCTTTAACACTGTTCTTAATTTTGATGACAAATCCAAAAATAATCTATAGCCACGTCTAGATACAATAAAGTATTGTGATCGACCTCAATTGGGAAAGGATAGTAATGGACATTATCCAAAAGCTGTTTATACATTAGACAAAGAAGCAAGAGCTATCTTGTTTAATTGGGTGAAAGGCTTAAAGTTTTTAGATGGATATGTTTCAAATTTGGGTAGGTTGACAGAAACAAATGCGAAAAGGTTATTTGGTATGAAGAGTCACGGTTGTTATGTGTTCATGCAACGACTAACGCATATTGTTTTTCATGAACTACTTTCTATTAATGTGTGGCAGACACTTAAAGAATTGAGCTTATTTTTAAGGATCTTACTTCGACCACTCTGCGAGTGGATGATATGGTGCGATTAGAGAGAGATATTTCATAAATTTTGTGCAAGTTAGAATGTATATTTCCTCCTGGGTTCTTTGACTCAATGGAACATCTTCATGTGCACCTTTCATATGAAGCAAGGATTATTGGACCTGTGCAATATCGATGAATGTATTCTTTTGAGAGGTAAATGTGAAACTCTGTGTCAAACTTGTGACGAATAAATAATACATAACTTTCAAAAGTAATGTTTTATCTTTTTCTGTATATAGTTATTTGGGAACTCTTAAAATGATGATTGGGAATAAAGCTAGTGTTGAGGGTTCCATATGTGAAGCGTACTTGATGATGGAGTCAACACAATTATTTTCTCATTATTTTAAACCACATGTCATATCCCAAAATTATAATGTGGACCGTAATGATGATGGTGGTGTTGTGGAAGACCTTAAAAGAAATATTTCAATATTCTCCCATCCAGATCGACTTTGGGGAGAAGCAAAAAAAAAAATTAACCTTATATGAAATCAAGGCGGCCCAAACTTATATTTTACTAAATTGTGAGGAGGTTGAGCCATTTGTGAGGTAACCAAATTCTTTTAATAATAATAAAATCTATTCTTATATCGTGACTTCTCTTATTTGAATTATTTTGTTGCAATGAAGTATGTACCTACAACATTTAGAAGAAGAATTTCTGAATTTCTCTCAAAGTGAAATAGACGAGAGCCTTGAAGAAAATTTTGCTAGATGGTTCAAGGAATATGTGAGATTTAAATAAATATTAACTTTCATATAATGATATACTTAAATTAGATTCTCAGATTTAATTAAATTTTTATTTTTTTTAAATAGGCCCGGTGCAATTTCATTGAAAATGAATACTTATGTAGTCTTGCTCGTGTACCATTAATAGGAGCTATATGTCATTCTATTTATTTTATTAATGGATATAAATTTCACATAGAAAGTCATAGTAGCGTGAGATCAACAATGAATAGTGGAGTTTGTATCTCGGATCCAAATTTTGGTGATTATTATGGGCGGATAAAAGAGATTATACAAATGGAATACCATCAAGCTCCTTTAAAGCAAACTTGTTATTCAACTACAAATGGTTTGACCTAACAATGAATGTCGGTGTTAAGAAGCATAATCAGTACAAATTGGTTGATATTAACCATCGTCGTCGGTATAAAAAGTATAAGCCTTTTATTCTTGGAATGCAAGTAACTCAAGTATGTTATGTACCTTCTCCAAGCAAGAAAAAGGACAAGGATGATTGGCTATCTGTGTTGAAGGTTAAACCTCGAAATGTTATTGAATTACCTATGTTATGTACCTTATCCAAGAAAGAAAAAAGACAAGGATGATTGGCTAGTTGTATTAAAGGTCAAACCTCGAAATGTTATTGAATTACCATTTAAGGTAGTGGTGACAACTTTAGAACTGAATGTTCCTTTTCAAGTTGAAAAAGTTGAAGTCCATGAGATAGATATGTCAGTTTTTATTGATGAAGATATTCTATTGCATGATCCAAATGGGGGGTGTTCTTGAAATGAACGAACCTCTTAATGATGGTTTATTTGAAGAGCATCATGAAATTCAAGATGGATCTACAAAATAAGAATATGAAACTAAGGAAACTGAGGAGGATGATGAACAGGAAGAGTTTGAAGAAGACATAGATAGTGATCAGAGCTTGTTAAAAATCTGCTATTTTATCTTTGTTGTATTTTGTTTTTAGTAAGAAGGTATTGATAGTGACTAGTGCTTGATAAAAATTTGCTATTTTATCTTTATTGTATTTTATTTTGTTTTTAGTATTGGCTTCTCCAAACTATTATTATTTTCTTATTTTTTTATTTTCTTTATTAATCTGTTAGTTTTTCATATCACATCATTTTTAATTTAGTTTTTAATAGTAATGATCTAACGATACTGTTATTTTTTTTGTAGATATGACTCGAAGTGGATATCGTGCAAGCAGGTACTCGGGTGAGAGTAAGACTGCTAATCGTGCAAAAATTTCTTCTATTCTAACTCCAATGATTGAACATGATGATACAAGTTCCATCCCTAGCAGTATGCCAACCGATCAAACACCACTGCCTAATAGTACGCCATCGGTTCAAACATTGGGAGAAAGAAGTACGCCAATCATTCTTGAGACATCTCCCGTTTCACCTAACCAAAACAACCCAACAGGACAGAATATGAATTCTCAAAGCAACACAGTAGTTGAGGGAACATCTAGTCAGAAAAATGTATCTGGTTCAGCTGATTCCAGTTTTAGCAATGGTCGGACCCTTATTTTTCTGACTTCTTTAGGGTTAGTACTTACTATTTATTTTTCATCAATATTTTTGCTATCTATTAATCATTATTAGTTGATAATCAATTCCCAAATAGCTTTTGTATTTACTATTTTTGTACAAAAATGTTGTAGTATTATTGGTGTTGAATTTGATGTTGTAGAGGTTGGAACCTTCTTCAAAATGCTCCAGTTTCATTACATTATGGGATCAATTAAAAAGGTGTCTCAAAAGATGTCAAAGATGGTTATTTTGGAGAGTTCAAGGTATGTTTTTTAAAATAATAAACGATAGTAATTGTTTGAGTTTGCAGCTAACACTTAATTATATTACTTTTAATTATATTTCAGGAGAATTTCTATTGGACTTCTTCCATTAGTGAAGCAATGGTGAAGCAATAATGATTAAAGAAGGATGCATTATGCTATAAGAATTTTATTTTTAATATAAAAAAACATAGAGCTACAGTTCAACCAAAATTTGTAAATGACCATGTATGGGAAAATTGTATGAAACTTTAGGAGAGTGATGACTGTATTAAGAAGTCCGAGATAAATTCAAAGAACCATTGTGGTGGGCGTAAGTTGTTGGAACACACACAGGTGGCTCTATCATAGCTGGAGAGCACAGAAAGAAGCTTGTAAGTATAAATTTTATGAACAATTTTTAAAAATTGATATGCAAGTCATTTAATTAAACTACTTAAGAATTGTGCTTTGATCATATTATTAGTTTGGATCACTTTCCAAATTTAAATTCATATATGTTTATTAAGATAATGGTGATGGCTATAATATGTTCATCAGGTGGTTGTCAGTGATGATTGTAATAATATGATGAGTATTGCTGATTGTTGATTATGTGTGGTTTATGTTGTTAGTCCGTGATGGAGATTATTTATTTTTTTTGTGGTGATTGATAGTGATGTTAAAGATGATTAATTTTATTGATATTAGCCTGTGGTTAAGATAGCCAGTGATTAAGGTTGCCAGATGGTTAACGTAACTAGCTAGAGGTAGAGAACTTAGTTTACATGCCAACATAGTCTGTGATGCTGTGGTCTGCTACTAGATACCTAGAAATTATTGATTAGGTAGAGTATTGATGTTTGATTTGTTGCGATGTTCTTTTGGCTGTTGATATGCTACTTTTTTTTTCTTTCTTTTTCTGCCATTGTTCCTAGAGTTGATGCTATCATAGCACTATTTGATCTGCTTTCTATTAGGTGTGACTAAGGACTTGGGTGTTAGTGTTGGACTCTTGGCTGGTCCTTTGCGTGAATTCTTGCCTTTATAGTTTGTACTTCGTGTATGTGCTTTGTATGGATGAGAGCAGTATTTATATTTTCATGTATAGATAGCATGACATTGAAATGTAGGACAAGTTAGTGTAGTTTCTTGGTTGTGATGAAGATAGCATTAAGAGTTTGGTGATCTGATACCGCATGAATGATGGGAGATTAGCTTATAACTAGTGTGGCTGCTAACACCATGCACTTCAATACTGCAAAGTAATTAGTAGTCATACCAAGCTCTTTTGCTTATGTGCTTCTTTTCTGATGCATCTACATTTTGTTAGTATAAGGCATGACAGTCTACATATAACAGGCTGAACCATCTCTCCCTCGTATATTTAGAATTGTTGATGACTCGAGCTCATAATTTTAGAGTTTTTAATGACTCGAGCTCATAATTTTAGAATTGGAGGGGTGCTTAAAATCTGACCAACTAATCTTGTTATTGTCCACTGATTTCATTTGTAACTTTTTACTAGAGTTGTCATGGCTGCTGCTATGGTTGTGTCTAAGTTGCTGTCCATTGATTTCATTTGAAACTTTTTGCTAAAGTTGTCATGTTGCTGCTATGATTGTGTCTAATTTGCTGTCCACTGATTTCATTTGTAACTTTTTGCTAGAGTTGTCATGGTTGTTGCTATGGTTATGTCTAAGTTGTTGTCATGTATAGATAACATGACATTAAAAAATATAGGACAAGTTATTATAGCTTCTTGGTTGTGATGAGGATAGCATTAAGATTTTGGTGATCTAATACCGTTTGGATGATGGGAGATGAGCTTATAACTAGTGTGGTTGCTAACACCATGCACTTTAATACTTTAAAGTAATTAGTAGTCATACCAAGCTCTTTTGTTTATGTGCTCCTTTTTTTATACATCTATATTTTATTGGTATAAGGCATAACAGTCTACATATAACAGGCTAAACCATCTCTCCCTTGTATATTTAGAATTGTTGATGACCCGAGCTCATAATTTTAGAGTTGTTAATGACTCAAGCTCACAATCTTAGAATTGAAAGGGTGCTTAAAATCTGAGCAACTAATCTTGTTGTTGTCCATTGATTTCATTTGTAACTTGTTGCTAGAGTTATCATGGTTGCAGCTATGGTCGTGTCTAAGTTTCTGTCCACTAATTTCATTTGAAACTTTTTGCTAGAGCTGTCATGGTTGCTGCTATGGTTGTGTCTAAGTTGCTGTCCACTGATTTCATTGGTAACTTTTTGTTAGAGTTGTCTTGGTTGTTGCTATGGTTGTGTCTAAGTTGTTATCCACTAATTTCATTGGTAACTTTTTGCTAGAGTTGTCATGGTTGCTGCTATGGTTGTGTCTAAGTTGTTGTCCACTGATTTCATTTGCAACTTTTTGCTAGAGTTGTCATGGCTGCTGCTATGGTTGTGTCTAAGTTGTGCTGCATTTTGTTTGGTTAAGTGAATGTATAGTCTTTATTTTGATCAAATAGCTACCATTGTTGCTAGAGTTGCTGCTATATTTTCTTTGTTCTGCTGCTATGCCAAGAGGTTTTATGACTATATTATTTTGGTTTGCTGTTATGTACGTTGGTCTAATTCTAAATACCTAAAAATTCTATATAGGCTCTTAAAATAGGTCGAGATCCAACTCCAAGTGAGTTAAATTTACACGTCCATACACATAATCATGATGAAAAATCTTTTGTTGGTGAGCCTTCCCGATTTCTACATGTAAGTCCATAATTTACATCATTACTCTTCTCTTATTTTTCTTTTTTATTGATATGAACTTGAGTCTATTTTAATAACTCTACTTGTTATAGGAAAAGTATGAAGAAATTATACGAGAAAAATTATAGTGTGAATCTGAAATTGATCAATTGAAATCATATTATGAAGCTGCGGGAGGAGCAAAGAAGAAAAGATTATTTGGTCTTGGATCTGAGGCTGAAAGGTACTTTTAAAAAAAAATTGTGTCTATAATGCCTCCACATCATCAGTACCGCCTTCGATTTCTTTACCGATAAAAAATTTGGAGGAGTTTGTGAAGCAATTGATTTCAGCACTTACTACTCATTTTCTTTCGGTAGTTATTGAGCGTGTTGGTGGTATTAGGGTACAAGAAGGGGCCGTGCTTGATCCTCTACCTACTAATGATGATGATGACGACGTTGATTCCTAGCTTCATAGTATTCATAGTCCTTGATTGTTGCATTAATTTTTGATAGACTATTTTGTGTGGAAGTATAAAATATTGGGTTTTGATACTAATTTTTGATGGATTTGGTTTGACATTAGTTTATTTTTGACAACGCATTTATGTAGTAAAAACCTATGGGTGTTTGGACACAATTATTATGCATTTTTCTATCTATATGAGTGTTCGTTATTTTAATCATTCTATAATGTACGTATTTCAATTATTTTCTTATAAAATTATTAGTGATTTAGACATTAAGATTTGTCGTTGCTACTAAAAAACTTTAGGGACGGATAAATTTAGTTGCTAAAGACGGCTGCTATTAGCGACAAAAAATTAGTGACTAGCTTTTATCGTTGCAAAAGAAAAGCTTTAGCGATGGATAAATTTGGTCACTAAATATGACTACTCAGTCGATCAAAATATGTTTCAATGTATCAGCGATAAATTATTCAGTCATAAATTTAGCCACGACGAAAATAAATTTTGGAAAGAGCAACGGTATGCAACGGAATAATCTGTCGGCAAGAGCAACAACTGATATTTGTCATTGCTAGGGGGTCACAAATTTTGTGATGGATATCAACTTTTCATCGCTATGAGGCTAGCAATGGGCAATATAGCGACAGAAGCTGATCCGTTGCAATTTCGTCGCTATTTCTTTTTAGCGATGGATTTTCACATGATAGCGATGAAAACCGCATATCATTAAATGCTATTTTTTTTGTAGTGCATGTTCACGGTGTCTTTTGATGAACAAAGAGTGATCCAAACCACTTTGCACAAAACCAGATTCTACTAATGCATCAGTAAGTTTGACATTTCACTGTCTACTGACTTGTTTAAGTCCATATAAAGACTTTATTAGCCTGCATACCATGCCTTGCTGCTCCCCCCATTTAGTAAAACCCTCTGGTAAAGACATACACACCTCCCCATGTAAATCACCCTGAAGAAAAACATTATAGACATCTAATTGATGGATGTGCTAATCAGAAGCTGCAACAATAGACAAAACACTTCTTACAGTAACCATCTTCACTACAAGGGAAAAGTATCGTAGTAATCAAGATCAGCTATCCGATTATACCTGTAGTCGGGACATCAGACACAGATGAAGCAAAAATATTACCTCCCATGTTTGTTGAATCTGGTTGCTTGCTCAAGTGTGCTGAATTTGCACCTATGTTTGCTTTGTAAATGATCTTCTTAAACTGAGTAAAATGTTGTGGATTATCCATATGCTGCACTAGATCATCATATTGGTGTTGTGAATAATCATGCTTTCCAGATCCTCTACTGGACTCTCCGCCAAAGTAAGTTGCATTTTTGTCAATTTCTGAATAGTCTGCACTGCTGGAATGATCATACCTTGAGTCAGTATTAGGATCAACACATGCTTCAGCTTTATGTGGGCCTCTGGTATGGTCAAATCTCACATTCTGTGTGTTGCCTTTATTCTCTCCTCCTCGTGGGTAATAGCCATTATGATTCCCAGGTTTCTTCTTGAATTTGAAATCTGCAGGGTAGCCAACTAAACGATAACAATCATCTGCAACATGTCCCATCAGCTTGTAGTATTCACATTTAACATTCCAGTTAGGATTCCAATTTTTCTTATACTTATTGTTAGGATGTTTCTCTTTCATGAATGCAGCAATTTCAAAATTCAAAGCTGTGTTTGCAGAGCTTGCTAACAACTTTTGACTCTCTCTTTCAATCATCATAGAGTATGCCTCGTTCGCTGAAGAAAGAGGGATCAACATAAGGATCTATGTTGTGCTTGTTCATAGGGTTTGTTTAGCGCCATTAGGAACTGTAAGAGCTTCTGTCTCGTCATGAATTCACCAAATTCATGTGATTTTGCACAATTACAGCCTGGAAACGAAGCTAAGTAGTCAAATTCTGCCCAAAGCAAATGCAACTTAGTGAAGTACTTTGCAATACTGCTTGTTCCTTGCGTCATGGTTGCGATCTCTCTGTGTAGTTGAAAAATACACGAACCATCAGCTTTATCAAATCATTCATTAAGATCTCTCCAAACAACACACACATCAGAAGAATAAACGATTCCTTTGAAACACAATTCATAATTTATGAAAGGACGATCGCATTACATCGCTCCCACAAATTAGCTAGAGTAGGACCAAATCTGCCTTTTTGCATTTTCCATCGATTAGCCCCAATTTGTTTCTACCAAGTATGGTAATGCGCATCGATCGACTCCATACAGAATAGTTCTCGGATCCGATTAGCTTGATTGAAATCAGAACAACTCCAGAAGTATCTGTTGTACTTAGAAGTAGAGGATGATTATGATCGAGTTTTTTCGACAAGGTGTTATCAATCTCAACCGCCATTGTAGTCGTTCCTCATCGTCTTCTACTTCACGTTCTCAGCTATGATTAAGCCATATCAATAGTCATAGGCTCTGATACCATGTTGTGAAATGAAAATTAAACAGTTGCAAAACTCAAATGAGAAGAGAAACTATCATTACTCAGAGAAAAGTTTACAATGCAAAGTAATTGAAAAGTGATAACCGATTCTAATAATCTCTAACCTGCTCCCTTATATACACAAGCTACACTAACTAACAAGTACAACTGTCGTTTACAAATTTAATCAACTCTATGAAATATCTAACTAGTTACAACTACCTCTAACCAACTTGCCAACTCACCGTCTGATTAACACATTAGGTTACACTTTCTGTTTCATTAAATCATAATGACAACTACAGATATGGTAGAGCTCACTAATTTTCGATTAAATAATATTTTTATATTAAATTTTTTATTTAATACATACAAACAATTTATGCAAATTGTATTGGTGTATTATCGCAATTCAACTTGTTATGAGTTTTGGTGGAGAGCAATACTAGGGTTTTAATGTTTAATCCCGATAGAAGTTCAAGTTATACCTAGAAGGTGAAAATAATTAATAAAATAATTGACTAGTTAAATATAATTTAATAATGCAGTCAAATCAGTAATAGCTAACACTAGTTACCAGGAATGGAGATTTTTCCAATCACATATCAATGGAAAATTAGTGCGTAGGAAACATGATTTTGTCATTCATTTTTCATCGGACCACTCATTGAGAAAATACATGGTAGAAAATAAATTTTCATTGAAATTACTCGGAAGCATTCTTATTTTTTGTGTGCGGAGACATTTTTATCTTTTTTGCGACAAATCAATAAAAATATATGTGGAAATAGATTGAATATTCTTAAATGAAAAATTTTAATTGGAAAATAGTGATATTTTAATAGTGAAAAGGAAATGAAGCTTCGAAGTTAAAAAATACGGATAACTAGATGGCTTAGAAAACATATGCTTCTATTACCTTAGTCATTAATGCACATTGTATTATTCGTATTTGTATGTCAAGTTTATCATTTGTATTTGTATACAAACAAGTATCATTTGTATGTGTATGCCTATCATACAAATGTAACATTTTTATCGTATAATTTAACATTTATATTTTTGCAATTTATTATTTATATTTGTGTTAATAAAATACAATGTTTATTAATGAAAATAAATACAAGTGTCCGTAGAAAAAAAAAATAATTTTTTTTAATTGTTTAATAATACAAATGATGTTTCCAACTACAAATTCAAATACAAAGAAATGAAACAAGTGAAATTACAAATTTAAATACAATATATGGTCAATTTATAAGTACAAATATAAAATAGTTCTTTTAAAGATACAAGTGCATGAATGAAAATAGAATATCAATACAAATACAGACAAGATAAAATTATAAAATACAGATATAATGTGGTGCTAACTACAAAATACAAATACAAAATAGTTCTTTAAAATACAAGTATAAATTGAGTATAAAATATAAATGATGCCAAGAACTATAAAATATAAATATAAGTGGGGAAAAAATATAAATATAAATACAAATACAAACTATAAAATACAAATAGAAACGTGAACTATAAAATACATATATAAGTGAGAATTACAAAATATAAATAAATATGAAATATGAAATACAAATATAAATATATGCGTGAACTATAAAATACAAATACAGTGAATTCCCTTTTTGGGCCCTAGCCCCTAGCTGAAAATGTTTCTTATTTTCTTTTTGTTGGCTTTTCGTATCATTGACAATTACTATTCTCTTTGTTCCCTTTTATTTATCACAGGTTTTAAAAACTTGTCATTTTTAACATATCAAGAAAAGATAAATTTTTTTATTTTACCTTTTGTATTAATTATTTTTTAAAAATTAATTTCAACACACAATGTAATTACAATCATTTAATAAGGTACTACTATGGTAAAATAGTCATATTATTAATTTTTTTCTTAATAGGTGTGTCAAGTCAAATTGTGACTAGTAAAAGCCAACTAAAGATATAGCTGATTTTCTATTTATAAATTGCCGGGTGTAAACAACTTTTAGACAATAGTAATTACGTGGTTTACTTGATTTAGGATTCCTACTAGTTATAACATATTTGAGCTCTAAATTTTTCCGTTTTTTACGGTTAGATAAAGTTTTTATCTTTTAACTGCTTGGGCGTGCTGCTTAAACTCTAAAGGGAAATAAAATTAAGTAAATTAGGGTAGAAATTTGTGTACGAAGAAAGGATAAGATGAAGAAAATATTTGTCATTATTCCCTAGAGCTATTCACTTTTTATTACCACTCTAGTAGCATTGTTGTCCCCTCTCCCCCTATCTTCTTTTATTTTTTTAATAAAAGGCATAAGTATTTCTGAGCTATCATTGGTCACCATCCTATTTTTAACTACACATTTTTTATTTTTTTTTGAGGTCCTATTTTTCCTTGAATTGTTGTAAAATGGAATATATATACATTCTTAAATATTGTTCATTTTAGAGGGGTGTTAGAGATCAAAAAAATAACTTAAAACCTTATTAGTATGGACAAATGCCATTTTTTAATTGGACACTTAATAATTAATTAGTATATATAATTAATTAACATCAAAATTTAAGCAGATAATTTTAAAATTATTTTTCTTTATTTTCCTTTGTGAACGTGCGTTTTGAACTTTAATTTCACAAGTGAATTAAAGCATGTTCCTTCATTTATCGTGCATTTGTTTGTGACCTACGCGTTCACAGTAGAAGGAAGAAATGAAATCGTATTGTAATAGAGTGGTGATTAGGACATGTATTTGTTGAAGAAAGTTGTGTAAGGGTGTTACTACACATAATATGTTAATGTGAATGTCATATTCACAGTATGTCCCCCTACAACTCTGTTTGATAAATAAAAAAAATGCCTAATGCATCTTAAATAGTACTATGCTCGGTTTCTGATTTATTCATTTAAAATATAAATTAAATTTATGAGATTTTTTGAAGTTTCGTCTGATTTAGTAGTACTGTGCAGGTCAATAACAAAGAATTCTTCAAATTCTCCAGATTGCACAATTTATGTGCCACACCAATTGGACAAAAAGCTAAGGTTTTTTAACCTTCCATACCTCTGTTGTGAGTATTGTTGCATCTTATTGTTGAGTGTTTTCGAGATTATTAACAAGAGTGGATGTTGGCATAGTAATTTAGGAGTTCAAAATTCACCTTGAGGTTTCAAGTTCGCATCATATCTAGACTTGTTGATAGGTTGAGACTTACAAACCGCTTGTTAGATAGAATGATGGATATCATCAAATTGTGATTTTCTTTTGTGATCCACATTGATAGGTTAGTTCCTTGCCGATGCATTACTATTCCTATCCGGTGATTATATTATGTATAAGTTAGATTAGTTGCTTTTCAATTTTCTATATTATGTGAATTTAGTTCAAATGCTTTAAACGTTCTGCTACATAGCAAACATGTATGTCAAACTTGACTTTGTATTTCTATTTAAATTCGTGCATTTAGAAAGGCATGATTATAGAGGTTTCAATCAATTCAAACTTTTAATTTTTTTCTTTTTTACATATGTAGAATCATGTCTCAGAGTCGAGATGCATGGCGGCACTATATATTTCTTAGTTACATATACCTTGTCTTATCCATGTATCACACGTTTAATTATCTGAATGTCAAACACTTAAACAACATATTATAAAGTACCACTTAGTAACAAAACTATGTCATATGCACTGGACTCTGTTTGTTGTAGTCACACTTATGTTTACCATCATATGTATCAGAATGTGTTTGTAATCACTTATCTCCTGCATGCAAAACTAGTTTGTCCAAAGTAAGGATGAGACCATAAAGATTGATTGTACTCTTATCCTCATACCTATTCAAGTACTTTAATGGAAAAAGGCATCATTTTCACCCCAAACTATACAAGAAAAGTCGAATCCACACCTAAATTATACTAGTGACCTATTACACACTTAAACTATAAAAAAATGATACTTTTTACACCCTGTAAAGCATTATACCAATTACATGTGGTGTATTACATGCGCCTGCTACGTCAGCATCACGTCAGCATAATACGAAAAAAATAATAAATCTATTATTTTTATAAATTTTTCTTTTTTCTTTTTAATTTAAATTTTTATTTTTTTTTCTTCAATATCCAAAATCTCCATTGTTATGAGGTCAGTTTTTTTCTTTTTCTTCAATATTCAAATCCTCTTTGATGCTTCAGCTAACACAAGATCAATTCCTCTTTATATTTGCTGATTAGAAGAAAAAAATGAGAAAATTATGAACTTTGAAAGCTTTTGTATGCATTTTTTAAGTTGCCATGAATAGGAAGATCTGCAGCTCTGACGAGGTTTATGAACTTGCAAATTCATCATAGCAGAGTTTACATCGGAATCATTGTAATGTAGGGATGTGATAATGTCATGTCAGATCACAAGCATTCATCATAATGTATCAGACAGGGATAATGGTGAATTGCTTATCTCATCATCCATAGCAAGTCTAGTTTAAAAAAGAAAGAAAGGAATGTTAAATTAAAGCAATGGAAGAAATAGGGAAGGAGCATCAGATCTTACCATTCAGATGAGGATCATAATACTCAAAGACATGAAATTATTGTGGCAACTAAAAAACATGAGGAAATTAAGCTTGATTTGTAGCTCCGATGGGGTCGATAATTAGGTTCGATGGTTGAATTGAATTGGGGGAAGAAGAAGAAGGAGGAATTTCAGCCATTTTTAATCGTTCGAAACTCATTAGCGACTTGGAATTGGAATTGAAATTGAAATTTTTAGTTTGGGGATTTTTGAATTTGACGAAAAAGAAGAAGAAGATGGATTGGAATTAACAACTTGGAATTGGAATTTTTAGTTTGAGGATTTATGAATTTGGAGAAAAAGAAGAAGAAGATGATGGATTGGAATTAGCAACTTGGAATTGGAATTTTCAGTTTGGAAATTTTTGAATTTGGAGAAGAAGAAGAAGAAGAAGGATTAGAATTTTCAGTTTGGGAATTTTTGAATTTGGAGAAAAGATGAAGATGGATGCTAGACGTTGGGGCTGAGATGGAGAATATATTTTTTTGTGTGTTATTTTTTAATTTAGACGCTCTTTTTTAAAATTAAATAATTATATTTTTTCCACGTCAGATTTAGGAAGTAAAAAATTTCACTTTTAAGTAGTTTAGGTGTGTATTAGGTCACTCCAATAGTTTAGGTGTGTCTTAGACTTTTTGAGTATAGTTTAGGGTGGAAAAAACTATTTTTTCCCTACTTTAATCTATATCAAGATGTTTTTACTTTTTTCAGCATCATTTGTACAAGGATGCTATTAAGGCTCCATTTTTTTTTTAAAATTCAGACATCTGAATGCACATCTGAATGATTAAGATGTTGTCTCTAGATCTGAAAAATGAATGATTAAGACTGTTTGTTGTTCAAATCTGAATGTATAAAAAAAATTATTTGTATACATAATAAAATAAAAAATAAAATTCAAATAAAAAATTAATTATATATTAAAAAAGTATGTAATTTAATACAATAAAATTATTAGTATTTGATTGAGAAAAACCATTTATGTTTGTTAGTGATAGTGGAGATGGCTTATAATGGTGGTTGCGGTGACAATGATTGATGTTAGTAATTAATATTGTTGGTGGTGATAATTGTGATGGTTGGTATTGTAGTGACTGTTATGATGGTGGCGATTGATGGTGGTGGTGGTTGTTGTGATGTGACGGTACTTGATGTTAGTAGTTTAGGGTGTTGATTGTGTTGGCTGAAACATGAATGCATGATGATTGACAATGTGTTGGTACTAGTTGGAGATGTTATTTGTTGTGATGTTGGAGATGGTTGTTAGTAGAGATAAATTATAGCGATGGGACTAGTTGAAGTAGTGGTAGAGGTGGCATTACTAGTGACAATGGTGGTGACAGCCAAAGAATGTGTAGAGGTTGTGATGTATTAGTGGTAATTAGTGGTGATGCTAGTTGTGATAGATGAGTTGGTTGGTAGTAGGGATTGACCGCTAGTGGTTGCTGATTGTGGTGGTGTTGACAGCAGTAGTGGTGGTGAACATAATTAGAATAAAAGAGGTAGTAGGTGTGGTAGCGGTTGACAATTGTGGTTGGTAGCGGTATTTTTTATAGATGGTGGTTGTGATGGTGGAGGTGGTTGGTGGTTGTGGGTGTTGGTTGACAATGGTGGCGGTAGCAGAGGTCGTTAGTGGTGGTAACTGTTGATTATGAATAGAGTGGTGAATATTATCCAACACTAGAATATCCCTTCAGACCTGTTAAGACTTGGTTCTAGATCTGAATGATTAAGACGTATTCAGACCTATTAAGAGTTAAAACCTTAATAAAAAATAAATGCACTTAATGGTCTGAAGTCTGAACCATTCAGATTCAGACCTTCATTAAGTGCAAACAAATGAGGCGTAAGTGTGGCTTCTAACTTGTTCATGATTCTCAATAGAGATAATACATAAATATGACCCTAAACTTGACACCAAATTAGAACTTTGACCTTAAACTTTGATAGTTCACAAATAGGACCTTTAACTATTCAAAATCTGAACAAATATGACCTCGGATTTGCAACCCCCATGAGTTAGTTTCACTCACGCCTATGTGGAAAGGTAATCCAATCACACGGTGCCACATCGTTAAAAGGGCTGACTTGGAGGGAGGTCATATTTGTGTAGTTTTGAGTAGTTAAAGGTAATATTTGTGCATTGTCAAAGTTTTATTTTTGTGTTAAAACGACATCATTTTTATTATTATTATTATAATTTTTTATTTATTTAGGGATCGAACCCGCGCAGTAGGCTGAAGGAAGCGCCAAGAAGAGCAAATAACACCACTGGGCTATCTAAGTGTCTTGTTTCATGTGGTTCAACATTAATAAACTTATATAAATATAGATTTTCTACCTTATATATACAACGTAATTTTTTTACCGAGAGGGTTCGGGTGAACCCCATGGCAACCACGTAGGTCCGCCCTTGCTTTAATTTAATAACGTTTTAATAACATTAATTTAATAACGTTAATTTAATATACTAATACTACTATCCTTAATAACGTTAATATAATAACGTTTTGTTAAAACTATAATTTTTTTATTATTAATATAGTTTCATCTTTAATTTATTATTTAAATAAATTATAATTAGATATATTATATAACTTAAATTCACCCTCTGCTTTATAATATATATACATACCCGTGTGATTTTTCGTATGAGGTTGACCCACCTAACTAATAAATCTTCAATATTGCTCTTTTTTCGCAATGACAAAAGAAATTAGATGTCATTTTAATCTTTGAGCAGAAAATAATGAAAAAATAATAGTGAAAAGTCATTTAAAAGGTCATATTTATGCAGTTTTGAATAATTAAATGTCATATTTGTGCACTGTCAAAGTTTAAGGTCGAAGTTATAATTTGGTGTCAAGTTTAGGGTCATATTTATGTATTATGCCCTTAGATTTTAAGCTGGACGCGCCCAATTCTGCGTGTTGAACATGCGTTTTGCCACATAGGATCGGAGGTCATATTTGTGCAGTTTCGAATAGTTAAAGGTCATATTTGTGCACTGTCAAAATTTAAGATCAAAGTTATAATTTGTTCTCAAGTTTAGGGTCATATATTACTCTTCTCAATAAGTATTGTTTTGACTTTCACAATCATCACATAATGGCCACATTGCAACATGCTACGGTAAATTATATTACCCTTTGATGTGTATGCCATGTTGTAATCAAATGATGAAAATCTAATTGTAAGTAGTTTATTGATATCTTTTTATATTATTAATAATGCTTTTGACAAAGTTAATGTCTTTTTATTATACACACAATTAAATTAAGTACTTGTTGTTGTATATATTCGTATCGTTAGATTTTCAAAGCCTTTTATTTTCATATGATTGAATTACTTGAAGATTGAGATTCCCTTTAAGATTATTGAGTTTCACCATTTTAAAAAAAAATCGTCACCGAAGAATGCTAAATGAGATTTTAGTAAAGATATTTAGGTAAAATATATGATTATACATAGCAATTTGCACGAAAAATTATGGAATTAATACGGCATCTTGGAGACGATGGCATGAGAAAAAGGAAAAGATTACGCCGCTTAGGATCTGAAGCAAGATTTGTTATTGTAATTGTTATCATGGAAGACTTATGTTCTGAATGTCACTATGTGTAACTTGAAATCTATTTTGAAATTTAAATTTTTTTATTTTAGCTACATTTTAGAAATTCATGTGATTAATAATGCTTGTGGCAGTATTTTTTAAATTGTAGTAATAAATTTTAGTGGTTGGGACCAAATCTATATATGATAAACAGAAATCTATATCTAATTAAAAAAGAAATTGCTATAATTATGTATTTCATGAAAAAAAATTAAAGTTTTAGCTACGTATAAAAATATTTGTGACAAATATTTTAAATATTAGCTATAGTTATATTTTGCAGCAAATTTTTTTTACCGTCATAACTACAGTGCATTTTTTTTTTTTTGGCTGTAAGTGTTAGTCCTTATGCCACTTCTTGCACCAAAGCTATGAAATAAAAATATGGTTAAGATATTTAGCCACAAAACTTTTTATATTTGTGTTTTGCTCACCATCTTCCAGTATCCTTTTTCATCCCTCAAGGTCGTCTTAAAATTAGTGACAAAAGTCAAATTTTAATATGAGACTTTAAACGTATGTACATAACAAAAATATTGTCAATAACTTAGAATTACTTTTTGATTCTTATGTACTATTTTGTTAGTGTAGTATTCCTAGAAGACATTAATCCTTTAACTTCATACAGTAATATTATTGTGGGAAAAGGATCAAAAATATCCCTTTACTTTAGTTTAAGAGTTACATTTACCCCTAGTTATAATATGGGGTTAAAAATACCCCTTCCGTTAAGAAACTTAACAAACATAACCTTCTATTTAACGATTTTCCATCATGGACTTTTTAATATCTGACGTGGCTTATACTTGAGTGAAATGGCTGCCACATGGCATTCCACCTCACCACTTTTTTTTTATAAAAAAAAGAAATTACCTACAAACTCTCTTCAACTCCATTTTCTGGCCATAAACCACACTTCTCCTTTGGATTCAATACACAGACATACACACACGGAGAAAGCACAATACACACAAAAAAAATAAAAAAAAAATGAAGAGGGGGATTTGAAGGGGGATAGCATAACAAACAAAGAGGGAGGAGGAATGGGGAAATCAAACACACTATCCAAACAACACCCGACTAGTTTTATCGATAATTTCATCACCGTGAAGCCACTATTGAAGCACCCAAAAATCCTATTTTTTAAATTTTCTATATATACGCGTATTGGTGTGATTCATGATAGCTAAGATTTAGGAAATTTTAAAATTTAGTGCAGAAAATGAATTATTATAAAAGAAATCAGATTGTGTAAAAATCGGAGCTTGCTACCAAAACTACCATTATTAATACGAGCTATTCCTGACTGGTAATGGGCGAACTCTTCAATTAATTCGAAATCCGTAATAAACGATGAGGTGGACAGATTGGTTTCTTCGGTAAACGGTTGTCGTTGGATGCATTAGCTCGATGGTCATTGTCATTAGCCGATTCCATATTGGATTAGGGTTAAGGTTTTGAGTCATCGTCATTAGCCGATTCCATTTGGGATTAGGGTTAAGGTTTTGAGTCACTAGAATAGAAGAGTGACAGGATATGGAGATAATTGGAGAACACTATTGCATTTCAAAATGATTCATTATCCTATTTCTTTATTATCCTATTTCTTTTAGAGGATACAGAGAATGACTTTTGGCAAACATAGAACTGCCGCAAAATGATTCATTATCCTATTTCTTTATTATCCTATTTCTTTATTATCTTATTTCTTTTAAAGGATATAGAGAATTACTTTTGGCAAACGTAGAACTGCCGCAAAATGATTCATTATCCTATTTATTTTAGAGGATATAGAGAATGACTTTTGGCAAACATCGAACTACCGCAATATTGAAGATTAATCAACAGTTTTTGATTATTTCTTTTTGTTGCTATTAATGGTAGATTTCTTGTAGAGTGTGCCAGAAAATGGAGTGGAAGGGTTATTAGGTATTTTTATTTTATTTTTTTAAAAAGGTGGTGAAGTGAAATGCCATGTAGCAGCCACCTCACTCAAGTATAAGCCACATCAAATATTAAAAAATTCATGGTGGAAAATCATAAAATAGAAGGGTATGTTTATTAAGTTTCTTAACGGAAGGGGTATTTTTAACCCCATAGTATAACTAGGGGTAAATATAACTATTAAACTAAAGTAGTGTAAACACCTAATTTTTGAATAAAAAATAAAAATAAGAATAAAAAAAATTAAAAAAAAAAATTAAAAAAAAAAAATAAAAAATAGAAAAGAGGACACACACGGATAACAAAAGAAACAACAAAAAGGGAGAGACGGAGAGTCAATGAAGGAAGCAAAGTAATAGTTCTGAGTTGAGTCCATGGCTCTTGAAAATTAGCTAGTTGCTAACTTTGGAAATTAGTAGGTTATAGAGATTTTGCTTTGCGAATTATTTTTCACGAGAGGTAATCCATAACTTTTCTTTGTATAATTTTATATCGTGATCATGCAAGATTTGGTTCCAATATTAGGAAGTTGTTCAAATTGGTATGTTTAACCTATTATTGTTTTAATTTTTGATTTTATAATATGAGGCATGTTGATATTTTGATATCATAAAATTAAAGTAAAATTAATGTTACATGCTCCTCTTATATTGATTTTCAAATTATAGTAAAATTCTTATATAGATAATAGGAGGTTGCTTAGGCTTATAACTATAGGAACATGTTGTTTGAATTTGTTTTTCTTTAGGAACTAAAATTAGATAATTGGGAAAAAATGAGGAAAAGAGAAGACTAAGAAAAAGACACACCAAAAATAAAATAGTCTTCAGAAAGGGGAAACTTATAAAAAAATAAAGACATGCACATGTACTAACATACGGAAAGATTAAGAAAAAAAAAAGAGAGAAAGATTTTCTTAAAATAAAAAAAAAAAAAGAAGGATATAAAGTAATATAGTACGGATGAAATTTTAAGTGAGTTTATAAAAATTTTATTAGATTAGATTGGTTGAAATTTGTGGTCCTCGAATCTATGTATGCTATTTTGGTGGATGTATTTATTTAAAGTTTGTGTTACCATGATAATATTTGTAGTACAAATTGGATGATGAACACATGAAGTTTATGACGAATGAAGCTATATTTTATTCTTAAGTTTGTCATTACTTTGTTATCTAATTGGATCATTAGGAATATGGTTCGACCGACAATAATAATAATAGACAAATATAATTGGGTTAAGAAATATAGAATTATGTGTACAATCACTTCTTTAGAAAATAAGAGGATAACTTAAAAAAAAAAATGAGTTTAGGTTTGATCAAAAGAAAATTTAAAGTTTAACATATAAGCAAAAATTAACGATAAGTTGGAAAGCCCTGCTACCGACCATTCGTTATAATAAATTGACCTACCGTTTGAAATCGATTGAATTAGGTGGGTAGATTTTAAACCTATGAGGGGCTCAGTTAGACTACGAAAATGGGGACGATTCATAAATGCCCTAAAGGCGCGAGAAACGTGCCAAAATTTGTGGTGAGGCCGAAAAGTGCTACTATCGGTAAGCCACACGTCAATATAATAAATAATTCCAAAATAAATTAAAGCGGGAGGCAAACAACTTTTAGGTTAACAAATATTATAAGTCCTAAAAAAAAATTAATTTAAGCCGGACGTAAGTCATTAAAGCGACCGTGCTAGAACCACGGAACTCGAGGGGTGCCTAACACCTTCCCCTCGGTCAACAGAATTCCTTATCCGGATTTCTAGTTCGCAGATCGAAAAATAAAAATTAAAGAGTCATTTCCTTTTGAATAGGGATTCAATAAGGTGACTTGGAATACCCAAACTCAATTCCAAGTGGCGACTCTGTAAATAAAATAATCCTTTTTCAAAACGTCACTTTAATTGGAAAGACCCATTTTCTCCAAAACCAACTCCCTAGCGGGGGGTCGGATACGGTGAAAAGGGGGGGGTGACAAGTAGAGGGGTATTTTTGACCCTTTTTCCTATTATTATTTATAAAAGTAACGACTAATTTTAATGAATAAGATGTTAGTCATTTGTTTGTAATGCATTACCTTAAATATTATTGTGAAAATTTTACTTATTAATAAAGATTTGATAAAAAGTTCTAAAATATTTTTGACAAAAATAGATGGTTTTTCTTTCTTTTTTATTAATTTAAATTGTTACCTTTTATATTTACAATCTTTAATATTATTTTAAGTAAAATTAAAATCATAAAATTTATATAAAATAGTTTGGGGCCTCAAAATATTGGGGGGCCTAAATTAAACGTTTTACTAGCCTTAGCCTTAAGTCACCCCTGCAATCCCTTGTACTTCAATCACTCCTTGATCCATTTGGATATTTTCGTTCTTTGCTCGTGAAAAAATACATAAATTCCTCTTTCATACTTATTTTTGTTATCAGAGGAAATTATTAGATATAACAACAAATAACTAAGGACTATCTTATTAGACGATCATACATAATTTCTAGTGGCGTACGCAGAATTACGCATAACTATAAACTGTTACAAGTCAGCCTGTATATGAGTTTGGATGTAGAGCAGTATAACTACATGAGCAATGTCAGTGTATATATGCAAGTGATATTTTTTGTGAAGCGTTAAAAAGACACTATCTGGTTGCATTATCTTTTGAGAAAGAGTTAATTTTGTGCACATCTTAAAATTACAGTCATAATTAATGGCAACTAAGCTGGGATAGTTGGCAAAATAGACACTTTCAAAACTTATTTTGGCATTTAGACGCAAGTCTTGGAAAATTAGGTGTTTAGACATATTTATGACATCATCCCTTATATGCAAACCTACCACACAAGTTTTAAACTTTACACTTTAGTCCCCCCTCATCCATTTAATATTTAATATTTCCCACTCTTTTTTATATTTTCATCATTTTTTCATATTTCCTATTTTAATTTAGAAAATTGTCCAAGAAGCCACCAATAGGAGCTCCCTTTTTCACCAATAATATTTTCGATTCCGGCCATTTTTCCAACGAAAAATAGTTCATCACAACTGAAAATATCCATTCTTTATCATTGCCTCCATTGTTGTTCCATCCTTTTTGAAAAAATGCAAAAAAAAAAAAAATTTCACCATTTCTACTAGCTCAAAAAGCTTTCCAAATCCGCTCGATACCTCGTCATTGGATATACTTTAGCTGTTTAGAAGTCCTACATATACATTATTCCATCTCAGATCTAGGAGGGCAACGATTATGCCAAAAATCAGTCGATTTGAGTCTTTATACGGACGTATTCATACCAGTGATCGACTAGTCATCGACCAGCTATAGACCTAAACCTTGATCTATTATCGATTTGTGTGGTCTATTATGGTAATAGCTGAGGTAGTTGTTGTGGTTCGTAATTATATGGGTGTGTAGGAGGAGGGTCCCAACTGTTAGAGGTGGAAATCATCTACAAAGGAGACAGTGTCCATCCCGCTGCGTCGCAATGGATCGTACGATGATATGGTTCGAAGCGTAATTGAGAGTGGAGAATTAGAATGCGAGCCAAAGAACATTGTGATTAGCTATCTAATGAATGGGTGGGTTAAAATACATCCCACGCTCATAAACAATGATCGGCATGTGTCGTTATACATGTTAGATGTCGCTGACGATTGCTCTAGGCCATTATTAAGGATAAATATCGTTCTGGGGTCTCCGACAATCTTGCCACCACAACCGACAATCGACCAAAATGATTCATTTGAAGATGAGAGTTTGAATGCTCATCCAATGGATTCAAAAGATGATTCAATGGAATTAGAAGATCCAATTTTCTCTGAAGAAGGGGGAGAGGAGTGCGAATTGAGAGCACAAACCAACCACACCTTCTCCGACGGAACTAATTTTTAGGTAAATCAAATATTTAGCTGTAAAAAGGAGCTGAAATTGTTGCTGGACGTAACAGCTGTGAGAAATTCTTTTGATTATGCTACGTTGAAGAGCTGCAACAAATTTTGGAACGTTGATGAGCACAGTTGCGGCGTCGAATACGCCACCTGCTGCCATAGGAAAATCTAATCTAAAGTCATTGATCCTTGTGTGTGAACATGTATCGCGAAGGAAAGGGTCCGAGCACTGACTAGATTCAGAGGATCGTTTTCAAGAATTTGAAAAGTAGACCAAGTTATTGAAAATGTTGGTTGGGGGTGTGATTGCCAAGGAAATGGTTCGAGGGATAGCGGAGCACGGGTATTCCTGCCTGCCCACTTTTTTCGTACATGATCGACGTTCTTAATGTTGTCACTACCTATTCCATCATGGTAAACAAGGTCAATTGTAGATTTATGTACTACTTTTTATCGTTGGGACCTTGCATTAGGGAATTCTCCCACATGAGGAAGGTTATTGCGGTCGATGACACTCATTTATACGGCAAGTACGAGGGCGTGCTGCTAAGCGCGGTTGCACAGGATAGAGAGAACCATATTTATCCCATTGTATTTTGCGTCATTGACAAGGAGAACAATGCATCTTGAACGTTCTTCTTTGAGAAGTTGAAGTCTATTGTGGTCGATGGACCAGATTTATGCTTTATCTCCAATAGGAACAAGAGCATCGTCAACGACATCACGAAGACGTACAACCATGCTCATCACGGGTACTGCATGAGGCACCTAGGTGAAAATCTTCGGGTAAATCACCACTGCGGAGAACACCTCTATCTATTCTACAACGCGGCAAAGGCATATTCTCCCAAGGAGTTTAGCGACCATTTTGTGAAATTCAAGAACTACTGTCCCGAGACAGCTTTTTTTCTCGAGCATAAGCTTGGTTTTGAGAAATGGAGCAGGGCATATTTCCCCGGCAACAGGTTTGACGTGATAACCACAAATATTGCCGAGTCAGTGAATGCTATGTTGATTGCCGAAAGGGAGTACCCCATGGCATCCATAATCAATTCGATTGCTAAGAGGTTTGGTAAAATATTTAGGGAGGGGTGTGCTTACGTCCTCAAATATAAGGATAATAAATTTGTGCCCGCCACCGAAAAGATCTTGAGAGACAATATGAGCGAGGGCGACTCCTTCTATATAGAGAACATAAGCGGGGACTAAAGGCAATACACTGTGTTTGGAAGTGGCTGTATGGCCAAAGTCGACCTACTGAAAAGGTCGTGTTCTTGCAGGAAGTTTGACCTGATCAAAATACTATGCGATCACGCGATGGCCTCTTTGCGATCGAAGCATGGTGAAGATTATGGTTTGAGAGTCTATGACTACTCTTCGCCCCTGTATAAAGTGGAAGAGTACCTCCTTGCGTATTTGGAATCAATTAATGTTGTCCCTTTGAAGTCCGAATGGCGCGTGCCACAAAATTGCTAGACGTGAACATTACTCCACCTCTCGTGGTCACCAAGCTCGGAAGGAAGAAAAGAAAACGCATTAAGGGCGTGGACGAGACTTTCAAGTCAAAGAGGAGGAACAAGTTTTTACTATGCAAGAGACTCGGACATAAGAGAACCACTTTTAACAACAACAAATCGTAGTTAGTCTTGTATGAATTTGTATTTCTGTAAGTCATATAAATAACTTATTCAAACCCTGTATTTGTGTTAAATTTTCTATTTAATACATATAAATAATTTATGCAAGTTGTATCGATCTATTGTCGGAATTCAACTTGTTATGAGTTTTGGTGTAGAGTAATACTAGGGTTTTAATGTTTAATCCCAATTGAAACATAGGCAGAGCTACAACTCAACTTATGAGTTTATAGCACAACTTCAATAGCTTCAATTCAAACCCTATATTTATGTTTAAAAGTTGACTAGATACATGTATGATTATCCAAACCCCAAGTAAGTTTCCTTTTTAATTAGAATCATGCATAACTTATTCAAACCCTATATTTGTGCAAATCTGATCGTTCCATTGACATAATGTAGGTAGCATTTGATGAGTTTTAGTCTAGAGCAGTACTAGGGTTTTACTGTTTGATCCTGATCGACATAGGGACAAAGCTACAGTTAAACTTATGAGTTTATAACAGAACTCCAGTAGCTTTATTTCAAACTCTATATTTGTGTTTACTGCATAACATGTCCATAACCTAATAAAAGCTTCCTTTTTTATAATTCAGAATTTCATAAGCTCAAAATTCTAGCTGCAACATTCAACACAATTACAATACATGGAAGAAACTCAAGTCTATTACATAAAAGTCACTTTTTTTTATTCATTATACAAAAGTAACTATGAACAAATTTTATAATAATCCTACCGGAAAAATGATGTGGCAACCTTAATTAGTTCTTAACTTTAATTTAAGAGAATACAATATATTACCCATATCTTGACGCTTTTTATATGTGCCCAACCCAGTTTTCCTTATGGATTATATAAAGGAAGAGTACCAATTTCTTAATAGATTAGACTACCTAGTGAAAACTATTTTCATAAAAAAAGAAATTAGTTGATATTTGTATGAAACTAGAATTATATATAAGGAAGGATATCAAAATTTGGTAGTCCTCATGATGACACTATGGTAGTTTTAATTTTCTTAAAATCTTCTAAAATTGAGACATGTGTTGGTAAATATTTTTTCCACTAAAATTATGACATGTCGTTAATATGATTATGGTAATTTTAATTTTTTAAAAATCCTCTAAAATTGTGGCATGTGATTGGTTAATTACTTTTCTCGTCTAAAATTATGACATGTAGTTGATAAAATTACTTTTCTCCCACTAAAATTGTGACATGTTGATAAAATTACTTTTCTCTCTATATAATTGTGACATATAGTTGATAAATTATTTTTCATACATTTCTTGCGACTTGGGTCTTAGCATTCAATATATCATAATAATATAATAAACTGCTCTATTTATTGAGTTTATCTTTACACTTTTAATTGTTTAACTAATCAGTTATTTCTCTTAGAAATTTTCATTATAATATTCAGTTTTTGATAAATACTGGAGAGAGGTGATTAGACAGGACTTAGAGCAGGTTCAGCTTACTGAGGACATGACTCTAGATAAAAAAGTTGGAGATCAACTCGAATAAGGGTAGAAGGGTATAAGGGTAGAAGGGTAGTGCGTGAAGGTGAGTTGTAGCAAGTAGTTAGGTGCGATTTGGGATACGTAGCTTGATAGTGGCCGGAGGACTTTGATCATGGGATAAGGTCTCTAGTTAGGTTGGTTGGGAGGTGGGTGCTTGTGGTTGGTTAGTGTATTGTACTACTTTGTGGGTACTTATGTCTGCTATTTCATCTTGTATCAAGTCTCCTGTTGCATGATTCATGTTTTATTATGATCCTTATCTACCATCTCTATATCTTGAGTCGGGGGTCTATCGAAAACAACCCCTCTACTTCTTTGGAGGTAGTGGTATGGATAACGTACATTACCCTCCCAGACCCTACTTGGTGGGAACTTACTGGGTATGTTGTTGTTGTTGTTGTTGTTGTTGTACTAATATAGTAGCGGCAATAAAGCTACTGAAGCAGACAACTTGTGGACGTCATGCTTGTTTCAGCTGCTTCAATCGTGATTTTACTATATAATTTTTAATTAATTGTTATAAGTCATTTAGGTATTAAAAAACTAAAAATAAACAACTTACTTTTCCATCTTACTTGTCCACTTACTATAAGTCATTTACGTATTAAAAATTTAAAAATAAACAACTTACTTGTCCAGCTTGTGTCCAACTTACTCATCTTTTGACACATTCATTAAGAAATAAACAACTACTCACTCCTAGAAAATTAAAAATACTTTCTCCGTCTATCTTGTCCATTATTCACTTGTCACACTTTAGAAAATAATAACTAGTATAGTAATTTTACTATATCACCCTTTTAATATACTCTTCATTCCTTTTTAATTGCTCCCTTTGCTTTTTGTAAGTCAATTGACGAAGTTTCAAAGTCAAAATAGATTAGATTAATTTAATTTTCTTAAATTAAATATTTAAAAACTACATTAAAAGTACAATATTGTAAACTTTCTTCTTTTTCAATTTAATTTAAAAACACATTTTAAAATATTGGTCAAAGTTTGTATCATTTGACTCTAAAAATGAAAAGGAAACAACTAAAAGGGAATTGCGAGAGTAACAAATATAATGTTTTGGGTATTAAATGTATTGGGTAATGAAAAGTTTTTAATAGCAATGGTAAATTGATCGCAAAAGGGTAAATTATCCGTTGACTTTCCAAATAGGATAAGTATTGTTGCACATTAATTTTTAGTGTAGTGGACAAATAAAGATAGACGAAATGAGCAACTTTACCAACTTACCTCTAACTAAATTTTGTCTCTTTCCAATTTAACATTGATTACTATATTTAAACTCAAGCTTATTAGCTAGGAAGATTATGATCAAAGTTTTCTTGAAGACTTAACATATACTCCTTCCATTTCAAAATAAATGAGTTATTGGACTATTTTCAATGTCCAAAATAAATGAATTGTTCATTCTTCAAGAGACATGTTGGAAATTTCTTTCAATTTTACCCTTTCATATAATGAAGTTTTTACGTACTTCACAATTTCTAGAACAATAATTTAAGAACAATTAAAAGAGTAATGGTGTAAAGTAACTTGCAATTTATGTCCTAAAAGATTTTTATTAAGGGGTGTGTCATACCCCAACAATTCAATTATTTTGAAATGAAGGGAGTACTTATTTAGAAACAAAATCACAATCCAAAAGGAACACTTATAAAGAAATGGAGGGACTAATGTTTAGTACACTTAAATGTAATGTTTGGAGAATAAGTAATTAATGTTAAGAGTAAAATATATACAAAAAAATTATCTTTTCTTAATATGTTAAAGTGATAAATAAAAATAAAAATTTATTTAAGAAATAAGTGACAAGTAATTTTAAATGAAGAAAATAATAATTTTGAAAAAAGTTATTTCCAACTGATGATACTTCATAAGTAATGTTTGAAGAATAAGTAATTAATGTTAAGAGTAAAATATATAAAAAAAAAATTATCTTTTCTTAATATGTTAAAGTGAT
The DNA here is from genome assembly GCF_002878395.1 of Capsicum annuum. Lineage (NCBI taxonomy): Eukaryota > Viridiplantae > Streptophyta > Magnoliopsida > Solanales > Solanaceae > Capsicum > Capsicum annuum. Next base: position 205,922,933 of record NC_061116.1, on the reverse strand, counting down.
AAATAAAATAAAAATTTATTTAAAAAATAAGTAACAAGTAATTTTAAATGAAGAAAATAATAATTTTGAAAAAAGTTATTTCCAACTGATGATACTTCATTTTTATACTTCCTTTGTCTCAATTAAATTGTAACAGAGGTAGTAACTAATTAATACCTCCACAAACTATAGTAAGTACTAATAAATTTTGGAATCCAGAATCGAAATTATAAAGAAAAACTGAGGCGCAAGTAAAACTAACACTACAATATTTTTGGCCTAAGGCCACTCTTGGAAAGTGTGGCCTAAAATATCAGAAAGTGTGGCCTTTGATCAAAGGCTGCACTTTCGGACTTTAGAAAACACTTTTTTGGGGTGGCGTAAAGAGGCGTAACCTTTAATCAAAGATCACACTTTCCAAGTGTTGTCATATCAGCTACATTTAAAAAGTGTGGCTATTAAGGTATAAAGGTCACACTTTGCAGCTTGTCATTGGCAACACTTTTTTTTATAAAGCTACACTTACAAGTGTTGTCTTTGTCTTGCTATTGGACACGCTTCACAAGCGTAGCCTTTTGTAGCACCTCTATAACAACACTTAAAAAGCATTGCCTTTGTTTTACTATTGGGCACGCTTCACAAGTAAAGCCTTTCGTAGCACCTCTATAACAACACTTAAAAAACGTGACCTTTTCTTTATTACTAGTCACACTTCAAAAATGTAGCCTTTTATACTTTGTCTATGGCAACACTTGTAAAGTGTAAGCATGTTTTAGCCATACTTTTGAAGTATAGTAATATTGCCTAAAATTTGATAGTTCAAGCCACATTTTACAGAAATGACATTAGGCATATAAAATGTTAGTACGTAATTTCTAATTAAAAAATAATTATTCTGATCGAAATGTATATATCATTAAGCACATTAGGTAAACATACATATTATATATAATCTCACACACCAATTAGCTAATAAATATTAAAGTGCATAGATTTGATTTTTTTAAAAAAATGTCTTTTACATACTAATTAGAAAACAACATAATAAAAACTTGTACCAAGTTCCACACAAAACCAAATGTATATAAATCTATACCAAAATATTTCAAAAATTCTTCATCTTTCACTTCAATCTAGATCAAGTTGAGTTGTGGCGCCCACTATTCAAATTTGATCCCCGCATTGATCCTACACATTCAAAATGAAACAAATGAAGTAAGATAAATATACAGAAAGTGTTGAATGAGGAAGCATGTGAATCTAAAATTTATTTAATTTATTCTTTACTGCAGATTAGAAATATTCTTGCACATCATGTGTTTAAAATAAGCCAAAAAAGGGCACGTGATCACTAGCCAGCACCTTTCTGGTAATTTTACTAACAAAAATCAAATTAAAAGGAAAGTTTTGCTAGACTTAATACAGATGATAGAGTAATAGACGAGGTTGGTTGAGCAGTTTCATATCCAAAACTATTACAGGACGATGAATAAGCTACAGTAACTGAAGAGGTTGCTTTGTGTGATTGAAAGCTAGAGAAAAAATTAGGATTACCTATCATAAGACATATTTTATATCACCTGACAACGGTACTAACTAAAGAGGATTCCTTCAAGGATTTCTGAGACAGAGAGAATTTGATGAACTCTTCAACTGAAATAAAAATTGTCTTACCCTTCTGATTTGTAGTTATATTTCCTCCTTTCTAATTATTTGAGTTATATTTTCAAACTCAAATCTGTGGCAAGTTCTTCACTAAAGTAAAATAATAACCTATGGTTATAAATAGGGATCTATTTATAAATAGTCATTTGTCTTGATTTCAGACATTAAAATGTGACGCAATGATACAGTGATGCTTCTAATGAACCAAAAGATTTTGTTGACAAATCTTTGCTATGTCAAAACTGATAATAAGAAGTCTGAATGACAAATAGTGACTTAATAGATTTTACTGAGCAAGAGTCAAGGAATTAAGAAATTAAATAGAACAATTTTAAGGGATTAAGTTTCTGAAAAGCTCAACAGTAACAAGAAAAAGGTAAAAGATCAGTAAAAGCTCTTATTACCTCGGAAGAATGATGAATGTTGTATATCGAAATCATTATATCTTCACCAATATTGACCTTGTAATTTTCGGGGAGCACATCAGCTACTTGATCTCTTCTTATTAGAACCTAACAAAAATAGTTCTCCGTAAAATCAGGTTATTAAAAGACAATGAATAACGATAAATTCCGCAAGGAGAAGCATATTGATGAACTTACAGGTGGATGTGGATAAAGTCAGAGAGACTCAATTATGCACCATGTTATGAACTTTAGATTCTTCATGTCTTCATAGGTCTGAGAGCATCCTCCCAAAACTTTGTCAACTTCTTCATGTGCTTTTTCCAAAGCAGAAGGGTCCTGCATTAAGAACATAAAAATATGAGGGAAGAACAGGTTTTCTATAGTCTGCATAGTTTTCGTTATGCACCATGTTATATTGAACACAAGATTATGAATTACATTAGAAAAAAATATGCTAAGAGGATCACCATTCCTTTCTAAAGACACACCAAAATAACATATCAAACAGCGGAACTAGAATGAAACAACTGGATCTCCACCCGTACAGAGGTAAGAGGGCAACAAAACCTGTTATGAATTCCTAAATAGTAGAATAAAGGTTGAAAGTGATGAAAACATGGTAAACATGCATTACAATAGTGACATCAGGCAAAGCGTTTTAATTTTAGAAGATACAAATAATACAATTCTTAGCAAATTTCCAAAAATTATTGTCCTTGGGTAAGAATGGCATTTATTTTAGTTGCTGAGAGCACCATAATACACAACCTTTACACTCTCTTTTTTAAGGTAATTCACCATATATCACAAGCTAAGGCATCTTTTATTCAAATTCAACCTTTACAATCATGTCTCCATAGTGGATGGGGAGGAATTTAACTCAACGTAAATTTCATAAAGACAGATAAACTAGATTGACTACAAATAGCTCTCCTTCTGACAGGACCAAAGAAGGGAAAAGGTTAAAGGAAATCTTTTTCAACTTACACGAATGAATAACAATGTCTGAAAATACAGTGAAGACCAAGCTAAAGGGGTTGCCTTGCATGACTAATTTCTCACCATTGAAGAGCTATACTTTCCATTCAAAAGGTAAAATCTTGACTTTGACATAAATACACAGAAGAACAGAGTTACTTTCTAATGTACTTGTGGTGATAAGTTTTACCTCCAAAAAATCATGTGCAATAGTTTAAATGTAAAAGGGTCCAAAAGGCTAAATTTAAGATGGCAAATACAACAAAAATATGTACCACATAATAGGTGAGGCCTCATGTGGGTGCCACTGGTGATGCGTCTCGTCCTGAAAAGTTATCAAATCCTTAAGGATTGATGAAGAAGCATTCCTTTAAGCCAATGAGACACCATGTGGCATATCTATATATATGCAATGTGTATCTTAGGTTGGTTGATCTATGAATATTAACAAAGAAACTAACCTAAGTTACTCGGACTCTTCATTTTCGGTGCCGCATCCGTGTCGACACAACATGGGTATGGGTATGGGTATGGGTGTGGGCGTGGGTGTGGATGTGGGATCCGTACTAATCTGATCAACCGATTTTGGGTATTTTGACCAAAATCGATTGGGAAAGTCCGGACAGATTTAATAAATTTTGTAATCAAAACTAAAGCTAAGATGAAATTAAAGAAAATAGAATACCTTGTATATAGAAATTTCTACGTTATTGCTTTTATTTTTATCTCCCTTCAGGATTTTCTACTTAAACAACATTTTCTCCTCAAGTTTTCCATATAATATCTCTTAATTTATGTTTTATATATTTAGATTATTTTTACTGAATCCCCATACCCCGATCCATCCCTAGATCTATATCCCAAATCTTTAAATTGAGATCATGAAGGATCCGACCTCTAGATCTGTACCCGTATCGGATACCCACACCCGAGTCCGAGCAACTTAGCAACCAACAGTTAAAAATACAAAATATATTTCAATTCATCTTTGTTCTGCCAAACTTCAACATGAGTGTTGGAGCAAAAATAAAGTTGCATGAAATCAACCAACTGTTAATTGAGTCATGGTAGTCCTACTTCACACCCTTTTGGGGTAAATCCCTTCCTAAACCCCGTGTGAACAATGCTTCATGCACTAGGCTACCCCCTTTATGTTGCTAGACTTTACAAGAAAAAAGAGAATATAATCTTATAAGGATGTTCTAAGAATTTTATTTGCATATTGGTGGTGTCAGGGCCAACATGCACACACCATCAAGTACCTGCTACCTCTCACTACCATATATACCTAGTAACACTGCTAAATAAAATTTAGGCAGATGGGAAGAAATCACATAGCATTTTTTGTCTCAATTGAGATTTGAACCCTGATCTCCTATGATTTTCACCCACTTTGAACACTGGACCAAACCCTCTGGAACTATGACAATGATTGCATGAGAACTTTAAACAGTGGTAATAATTGTAATTAACATTAACATACCATGGATGATGCTATTGACCTAAAAGATGCTCAATTTTGAAAATGTTTGTAATCCATTAATAGATAGGAAATTTTATCAGTTAAGTAATAAATGAGTTAAAATCTTGGCCAACCTCTTCATAGCTAGCAAGAAAAAATCAAAGAATTTTTCGATTTCTGTCATTCACGTACTCATCCTCATTAATTCTCTCACCCTCAGATTCTACAAACTCTTTGAACTTTGCAATGAGTTCTTTAATTGTTTGTCTGATTATAGAAACTATATTTTCAGCCTTTATTTGTCGTAGGGTGATCTTACATACAGATTTGATCTACAAAAACATCGACGATGTCAGTTAAAGTTGTTAGACAAATTAATCTTGGCAAAAACCACTCAAGTATAGGAAGAACCTGCCTGCCAATATGGCAACAGATCAGTTGAACGTAGTTCTGTTTCATTTAGGGAAGTGTAAACTGCATCAATAACTGGACTTTCAGTAATAAGGGAATCAAAATTGTAATTGAAGAGTGCAATTCCAATAACATCAAGTGTTAATTGAGAAAAATTTGCCTCCATATTCACCACAGAACCAGAAATTGCATCAGGTAAAAGTTTCTCCACCATTCTCTCAGCATATTTGCAAAAGACCCGATCAATTATTACTGATAAGTACTTCTTGTGAAGAGATGAAACCACAGCCCTTCGCCTTGCCCACATCAAATTAGGCTTTTAAGCTCAAAACAACAAATTGATGATCATAATAATTTACACTGGGGTACTGTACTTTCCATCCATTACAAATACTAACAAATAAATCATTAGTTACATTATTCAATAAGAAACCATAGTCATGGGAACTTCATAATTCATTAGTTAATTACAAAACAAGAGGCCATCTTGAACATTAGTTGTCACTAGGCTAGACTCAAGAGTTTGCTTCCCTTTTATGCGCTATATACCCCACACACTAAACTAACAAATTATGACAATTCAAAGTAGCCAGAAAAGATGAATTGTGGGGACATCTAGATTTCATATTAGGATCCACCAAAGAAAACTCCACATAAATAGAAGATAAAAAGAAAAAAAAAACTAAAAATTTGGACCATTCCTTAATTTGTACGTGTCATCCTTGCGTAGAGGCATGCTAATCTTCTCTATATCGTTAGGACATTCTAATCTTCTTTATATTATTCCAATTTTATCAGATGTTCCCAAAGGGACAAAAGTTACCCTTTTATTTCAATAACCTACTAAAAGACTCTCATTTGCTTGACATAAACTAAAATGGAACTGTCAAACTCTCTTTTAAAGTTTAAACCACAACGTATCATGCTGCATAATTCATAGATATCAATAGCTATTCACTGATTTTGTTTGTAGCAGGTTTTTCTGCAATAATGTGTTGCTAGAGCCTTTTATTTGAAATGGATTAAGTCAGTAAAAAGATTTTTAGGTCCTTAGGGTTATTCTAATCAAAAGGAATGACAATTACATTCAACCTTAAGCCATCACCAACTGTATTGGGTCCACGACCTCCTTTGTACAAAAAAGTTCCAATGCTAATGGCGAAGTCCTATTAACCTGATTAGAAGATAGTCTTTTAGTGATTTTTAAAGAACCAACAATGGAAGCTAACAAAAAAACAAAAAATCCAATAATGAAAATGCAATTTTTTAAGATCACCAACACAAACAAAAAGACTCAAGAACAACCAGGCTTCAAAAAGTCCCCAACAATATGAGATTTCAAGAAATTTACATCCAACTTACCCAACAAAATAATTATAATTGAGTCAAATCCAAGATCAATTTGACATCAAGAACAAAGTAGGATGACTAAGAACAAAGAAACATGAAATCAGGTGCAAGCAACCACAGAACATATTAATTTGATAGTTGAGTAGATCTCAGCAGTTACAGTACCATCAAACAGAAAATTATATCTGAATTAGAGAAAATCGTATTTGAATAACATAAGCTACATATACATACCTTGGTTTAGTCATACTGTCTGAATTAGAATGACTTAAAAACTTTGCATTAGATTACAGACCCAGAGGCCGGTTTACTTAATGTCCCTTAAGTTCACAAGAAATCTTAGAAATAAGTGAGGTATGTTACCTAAACTTAGCTTTGTTTCATCTTCACGGACATTAATATTATATGCATTCAATGTGGTCCGGCCTTTCTCCTGATCCTACACATAGTGCGAGCATAGTGCACTAGGCTACTCTTTTTTAATCAAATAGAAATTACATATACTGAACTATTCTATGTCCTTTCATCTATCATGAAGTAAGAAGCAACATTGCTGACAGTCATTCAGATAAAGCAGCATAGTTGCACTAGTATTTGTTGACATGGTAATGAGTACAAAAGCCTATAATAGTTATTTCAAAATAGTTTCTAAAAAATTACCCCCCTTTCACAACCCAACCCGAATTGGGTTTTTGTATTATATATGATTAACTATTTCCAAATCTGTTAACTTCTCGACTTTGACGTCATACAGGTGAATGCCCGCTGGTCTCCGCCTGAGTTTTCAAACATATTTTGGACTCTTTTATCCTAAAAAATTGTGAATACAACATGTAAAGATATATAATATACAGTCACCACCAAACACCGCATTGTAATTTCGAAACAGAGAAATACTACTTTACTTTTTTATTCCAGTGAATGTCAAAGTATATGAAATATTGTACAAGAATTGATATTCTAATGAAATCTTGTCATTTTTATGAATCTTGTCAGTGAACCTATGGAAAGAGCCGCTGACTAGACATACTTTTAGTTTGTACAGAACATTAATTGCCTCTTACAATTAACATGGCAAAACTAAACCAAGGGCAGTTGTGGCAAGAATGTACAATTCAGTAGATAGGAATTGCTTCCTGTTACTTGACTACAGATGCTAAATCAAAGTAATCCTCCCTATCAGTGATAGCTCAGATACGAACATGACCACCCTCTCACTTTGACCCTCTCACTTTGAATATGTAGATTACATTAAGCAAATCCTTACATCTCTAGATATTACTTTATAGATAACAACCTCAATTTTCATACTTATTAGTCATATTTGATACTAGCAACCAATAATTTCTTCACAGTGCCATACTAAATACAAAAGTTATGAAAAATCCAAAATCATAAGAAATGACCATGCCCATACTCTCACTTCTAAGGCCAAGTCTTTGAGGAGAAGGAGAAACTATCTCTTAGAGAAGCCACCACTAAAGAGTTTGAATAATATGTCAACAAGATATGAAGCAACATGAAAAAGAATCAGACAGCATGGCACATTGGTAAGATCTTTCTTTTGATTTTTCTCTCAGATCGACATTACAGGATAATCTGAAAATCGGTAGCTGCATTTATATGTTTCATTTTTCAGCAATTAGGAGTACTAAGAATCTTCCTGTGCAAACAAAATAATGATGAAAATTTCCATATATATCTCTATATAGATACACCCCATGTGTGGGACTAAGACAATGGTTCATTATTCATTCAATTCATTGCATCCATCATTTGTACACACAAACAAACATAAATCTCACCAACTAAACAGTGCTAAGATAAACACTAGTAAATTCCTTAATTCTATTCTAAAGAAACGAGCAACTATAGCTAAGAAACTATGGAAACTGATGTCTAAAATCTATAGAACAATCATTAAGCCCAATATATGCGCTATATTTAGGGATGTACTATTTTCTCCCATCTAGTGCTTTAATATTCTCTTTTACTACTACATAACATAACTAAGAGGAGAACATTAAGATAAAATTCTCAATTTTCTGGTCCCAATAAACAATACATAAACAAAATGAAAAGGGGATAGAGGATTTGAATAACGAAACTTGAGGTAAACTTACAACTTGATTGGCTTTCATCCAAACAAAATCAATCGAAATTTGCCCAAGGGTTTATGGAATTGCAGGGGTTTAGGTTTAGAAACTTGTCTGTTTCAAACAATAAGCACCGACCCCTCTGTTTTTTGCCTGTCGCTAGCGGTAGGGATGCAAAAATTGAAATTTTGCTCAACCCTAGATATTTTTGCGCAAATTTTGCTCCATAACAAACGATAAGCACCGACGATCCTTCTGTTTATTGATTTTTTTTACCTAAATTTTGCTCCACAACAAACGATAAGCATCAATGACCCTTCTATTTATTAAATTTTTTGCCCAAAATTTTCTCCACGACAAACAATAAGCACCGACGACCCTGCTATTTATTGAATTGCAGGGGTTTTGGTTGAATTACCCAAATTTTGCTCGATGATAATATTTTATTTAGCTGATAAAGAAAACTTTTCTGATGACTAATGTTAATAAAAGATGTTTAAAGTTTTTATTCAAAAACTTATTTTGCTCAAAAAAATATTTTATTATTTTTTAACTAATGTTTTATGATTTTTTTTGGTAATTAAAAATTGGAGGAAAAAAATATATTGGAGGAAATATAATATTTTAGTGTTAAAAATATTGAAGGGAATATCAAATTTTGGTGAAATTTTTTAAAAATTTATAAGGCAACACTTGTAAATTGTTGCTTTAAAATAATAAAAATAGCCACATTCTAAAAGTGTAACCATATTTGTAAAAGGTGTTGCCAATTATATAATAATATGACAACACTCATAAAGTGTAGCCTATTGTATTAAAGAGCACATTTAACAAGAGTTGTCAAAATTATCGTGGCTTAAAGCTAAAACTTAAGGCTACATTTTAAAAGCATGCCCAAATATATTTTAGGCAACACTTTACAAGTGTTGTCCCAATTTAGTGTGGCCTTAGGTCAAAAATATTGTAGTGTAAGGAACAGAAAAAAAGAAAAAAAAAAGGCTTATTCAGATCGAATAATATTTGAAAATGCATAAATGCTAAAAAGCAATTATACTTTACAATATTTATAGATCAACAGTATAACCAATAGTCAGTATTAACATAAGTCAGTATTAACATAATCAACTTTCAAAGTATATTTCCCATAGATCATCAATGGTGACTGAACCCAAATCATTTGCTAAACCAGGAGGAATATTATCATAATCAATCTCATCAACTCTTCTAATTGTCACATTATGAGAGCCCTCTTGTGCATCATTTGCTCCAATAATATCCACATGATCAAAAAATCCTGAATTTTGTTTTTCCGCTATGTGAGGACTTTGCTGACATATGTATTCTTGATAAACAGTCGCTTGAGCCTGATCACTGAGACCCTCAACTCCTTGATACAAGTGAAATGGTCATCTTAGATTTCGATGGCATCATTCAAAGTCACTACGTGAAGAATCAAGCTTTGGTCCCATGGAGGGTACGGGATCATACTTGTAGGGGTTATTTTGAGCATGCCATCAAACAAATCCATGTGTGGAAGACTTCTTGGATCCTTGAAGACTAGAAGACTCACGGGTTTGGACCACATTTGATGGTTCACGGTTTTGGCCCCTTTTATTAAGGTTATTTTGGTCACTTAGCCTCAAGGTCATTCTGGTCTTTAGCCTTGTCTAAATGACACTCCATTGCCACCTACCTCATTAAGGGCATTGGAGTCATTTTATCTTTCTTTTGTAATATACTATATATAGTCTATTTTAGGTCATTTCTCTTTAGTTAATGAATGATAACATTTGAAAGACTTATTCTCTCTTTGGAGAGTGAAAAACCTTAGTATAGTTCTTAGTTAGGGCTTGGAAAAGTCATCCTTAGTATAGAGCTTGGAAAATCCAATATTGTTCTTTGCTTGAAAATTGTGGATCTTGAGGTGAGTGATTCCCTTGGTGGTCACCGTAAGAGTGTGGTGTAGTTGTTACATTAATTAGAGGTTTAGTGTTTGAATAAAACTTTGTTCCTAAGTCTTGTAACAAATCTATATCTCACTATCTATCCTTTTATTCTTGTAATCTTGTTATTATTTGTAGTGGACTATTTTTGTGTCTTGTTGAATCTAAAAATTTGTGTTCTTTTTGTCATTTTGTTCTTCACAATTTGTGGTTGTTTTGGGTGTCAAATACACCTTTGTTTCTTGTATTCTTGTTGTATTTGTCGAATCCGAGTGAGGTCTCCATTTGGTCCATGATTTATTGTGATTTGTGGACTGTTTTAGAGGGTGTATTGAACTATTTGTGGTTGTTTTGTGTTCATCTTGTTTGTCTTGTATCATTTGACATCAGATCCATCTTTGATTTTGTTCTAACAAGATCAATCTTGTCTTGAGACTTGAAAAACAGACACACAAAAAAAACTGAAAACTGAAATTTTCAGAAAATAGTAATCTGTCCACTTTGTGTTCTTGGCAGAAAATTGTGTTCTTGTTGTGTCTTGGCCAAGATTTTTTACTTGCCTTAAGTGTTTCTAGCGTTAGTATTGTTCTTCACTAACACTTTGAGTCTATATCTTGATTTGAGCATTTGTTGTTGATGTTGTTATTGTGAACTTGGACTTGGCCGATTGTTGTTGGTATTGTTGTTGTGGATTCAAGACTTGAACGTGTGATTTGTTGTTGGTTCAAGTTTGAACGTGTATTTTGGGGATTGTGTTGTGGATTTTAAGCTTGAAAGGTGTTGTGTTGTTTGGGATGTCCAACTTGAACCTTAGAACTTCAAGACTCAAAGTTTGTGTTCTTGGTGTTCTTAGTGTTCTTCACCATCTCTATATTTTGTTGAAGAAAAAGTGGTTGTTGATCCTATAAGTTGAAGAAAGAGAGTGTGAATTGATGTTAGTCTTGCAAGACATAAATCCAAGATTTAAGGTGTAAGACTTGTGGCTCAAAGACTTTTCCTTCACACTCAAAGACTTACAACCACTTCCAACAACCTTCCATATTTTGAGGATCTTGTTTTAAGGAAACTGTACAACAAAGTCAAGTCTTCTCTTTTTGGAATTGACAAGGGATTATACAAGACTTATATTTCCCTCCTAAAACCAAATCCACCATTCCCAACTCACAAATTGATCAAGAATTCTAATTTTGGAAAATAAATTTATTACGATCGCAACCAATACGTGGCTGCCACATCACGTTTTACTGTTCACATGACAAATTTTGGCTCAAATTTTAGATTCTTAGTTTCATTTTATTGTTTCCTAGTTTCATGTCTTGATTCTAGAATTAATTAACAACTAGTAGTCACCTACTTAGTTGTAGATTAATTGTTGAATCCATTTCTTTCGTGTCTTCGTTATTTGTGTACTTTTCTCCTTTCTAACTTGTCGCAACTTCTTTGTTTCAAGTTCGTAAGTAAATTTTATTTTGTGTCTTGATTCGATCGAACAAGAATCTATTCAGGTCGCCAAGTAAAATTGACATCTTATTGACTACCGGAGTATAAGCAACTTTCAATATTCGTCGCTTCAATTGTGAGAATCACAAAGGTTAGTATATATGAGTATTGGTAAGGAAGCTTTACTACTAATATTATTTGTTCATTGTGTAGGTACAGAGGTGATATTAGGGGAACATGTCTTCGATAACTGAGGATTATTGTGACTACGACATGGGAGACTGTGATTGTAGTGAAGGATTTTATGGCTACGAAGTTGAGGGAGATTGTAGGGGCTATGAAAATAGCCATGATCAAAACTTGGGCAGATTTGAGGGTCTCGGATTTAGGGGAGAAAATGAGGGGAATGATGTGCCTAGTGCTTATGGTGAATTTGGAGATGATGTAGGACCTTTTGAAGTAATTTTCATGAATAGTCACTCATGTTTTCACAATTGACTACAAATATCACTTTTGTTTCTTTTAAGTCAAGAATATCACCTAACTATCTCTATTTTTCTCAAAAAATACTTAGCATTTTAAAAATCTTCCTTTCTCTTACTTGGCATGCCATGTTGTTAAAAAAAAAAAAAAAAAAAAATTAAATTACGTAATATTTTTTTTTTTTTTAGAGAATTTGTAAAAGAATTTATCGATAATCTAAGTCTCTACAAGTTTTTCAACCAAACTAATTTGATGAAAAACCTATAAATTTTTCTATAAAACAAAATTTGAAGGAGAAAATCTTAGAATTTTTTATGTCAAGCAAAATTCAATAGAAAAATCTTAAAGGTAATTATCACTTGAAAATTTTAATTCGTATGTAGATCACCTGCAAAAATTTTAAGCTAGACCTTTTTGATAAAATAATAATAAAAATGGATTTTTTTTTGTGGATTTTTCTTAAGTAAATTTCATAAACAAATTAAGCAAATCCGCAAAGTTAACATAGACAAAAACTTCAGAAATAGAAATTTATTATTTTTAATTTCATTTTTTCATTTTATTTTTTGTTTCTATTATACCATATTTTATCTTATTTTATAATTAAACATCAATCTATATCCTTTCCTCATACTAAACTCACAAAAAGCAAGTGATAATTGGTTGGGTACTATTTTAAAGATTCATTTGTAATATTAGATTATTTTGTTAATAAATATTTTTTTAAAATAATTTGTTTCATGGCTAAATAATTTTTCTTTCCATCAAAAATAGTACATTCAGTACGTATATGAAAATCTGAAAGCCATCATTTTTATTTCTCTTAAATTTTAAGAATCATTATTATATGAAATAAATAAAAAAAATATTAAATTAATACCAGTTCATATAAATACCTTGAGTTTTAAAAATATTATTAAGTGGTGAAATAAATAAGTTTTAAAAACTTTGAAAAGTACCGCATAAAGTAATTCATTCCTTTAGTTTTAATTTATGTGTACATTTGGACACATCAACTACTTCATTGATGAGTAATGTGCATAGCAATATCAGAGAAATTATTTTCTTTAAAGTTGTGTGATTATCTAATTTTTTATCACATGATATAATTTTTCTCATATGGAATAAAGAATAAATATAATTTATATTCTATTTTGGTAAGAAAGACAATAAATATATAATTGAAATTATATAATTAAATTGTTCTTCAATAATAAATATATCATGTGTATTTATTTTTCAAAATAAATAAGACCAAATTTTATTTAAATAAGTTTGATAATTTAAATAGATCTATTTCTTATATATAAAAAAAAGTTTAATGACATGGCATACAAACTAGGAGAGAAGAAATATTTTTGAAGTGTCAAGTATTTTTTGAGGAAAATAGGGATAGTTGGGTGTGATATTCTTGTTCTTACAGAAATAAAAGTGATATTTGTAGACAATTGTGAAAAAATATAGGTGACTATCCATGGAATTGGTATCAATTTTAAATAATTGAGGTGTCTGATAGCTACAAGTCTTAGTTGAGGGGTCCAAGTGAAATTTAAAAAAAAAATAGAATCCTATCAATGACTAAGGCTTCATAGTTTGTTTGTAAAGAAGTACATATCCGGAAGAATGAAAGCATTACACTCATATAATATTCAAAATGTCAAATGAGGCATAATATTGGTAATATAGTTGTTATTTATTCACTATTTTGTTTAATTGTTTACAAATTTTATCAGGTTGATAAATCTTGTGTTGTTCACAAATATGACGAGTGCACATAACATTTGGCACAGTATATTTCTTCATTCTATATGCCTATTTTATTAAGATCGATATTCACAAATTGTTTTTGGATTGACAAAAAATCATATCTTGTTCACAAATTATAACATGTGGACAAAACTCTTGATAAGATTTTTATTCTACATATTAGATTTGTTAAATTGTTCATAAGTCTTGTCATAGCGAATTTTTTTTGCCTCGTCTTATGTCCGATGGGACATAACTTTGATACTATTTTCTATGTTTATTTACGTATCCATTTCTTTAAATTATTCACAAATCTTTACATGTATTGCTTCTGAAATTGGTTTAAAAGAACAAGCCCAATCCCATCTTTTCTTTCCCGGCCTAGAAGGAATAATGCTGATGGATGTGTGTTCTATCTCCATTTTCAATTGAGAAAATGTAGCAATTCTTTTCTTCTTTGCCTTGGAAGGCACTAATAAACTCTAACATCCCAAATTACTAGAATTATTCGCACAGTGTAAGACAAATAACAACTAATAATAGAATTAGTAGTCACTAAATAAGAACAGCAAGCAGTAAAGTCGTTGTAGTATGGTGGTGAGTATTCCCGCCTGTCACCCGGGTTTGATCCCCGGCAAACGGTGATTAAATATAGTTTAATTCTTTCCGCCTTTATATTTTTTGACAGTTATTCTTCCTCCTGTTTTCTGGATGGAATGGGTGAAGACTGTAGATTACAATCAAAAAAATGGATAATTTGACCATTAGTCCTTAACTGATACTTAAGAAAAATTTGAAAAAAAAATGTAAAATATTTATAAGAATTAACATTGTAAAAAGAAGATTTTGAAAAGTTTTTCACATTTTGTTGTTGTTTGTATGATTCTTTCTTCAAATATAAGCCTACTTACTCAAGGTTTCTCACGGTAACAAAGTAGAACAATATTTAAATTGAGCAACACTGAAATATTGAATCACTGATCAAGAACATACCATTATTGAATATCCAGTTGTGATGTATTAATCCGCCTAACACCTAATACAAACTTATCATATTCATTACTTGGGAGTTGGGAGTCCAGGGATTGACTAAGGCTAGTCACTCGAACACCCTTTGTCGACAAATTACATTGTGCATATGGAACATACTAATATGTGCATATAGGTCAAAAGTAACTTTTTAGAGATATATATATTCAAGGTTTGAGCAACTGCAACAAAATTTCTTGCTTCGACACAGACTGTAATTCTCTAGAATCCTTTGTTCGCACATTTACAGTGTATGCCTCCAGCATGCAATACGGAATCTAACCTGCATGTGGTGAGCTTGGAGGGGAAAGTACAGTTGTAGAAAATCCGGCAAGAACAGCAGAGTAGACAACAGAGAACACTGTTTTGGAATGATGCAGACCATAGCATTCGTAATCTCTAGGCCTGTTAGTAGATCACTGAGCATGAAGCTAAATACCTTAATGACATGCCCAGTAAAATCTCACAGGTGAGGTCTGGAGAGGTTAAAGTGTACACAGACCTTATCACTACCCGGGGAGGTAGAAAGGCTGTTTTCGAAACCTCAATAAGTTGGTTGTCACCACAAATTTCATGAATTGCCAATGTTTTCAGACCAGGGCTAAAGCTTGGTCAGGTGGTTCCACCAGAGTTCAACATGCGTATTGACCAAAATAATAGCCGGACACTGTAGTCATTCAAAAGTTCTTTAGTGGTTATCAGAATACATGATATTTTATTGAAGCCATGATCAGCGTATCATTTCATTCCATTTTGCAACTCTTTATAAAGGAGGCTTCCAAGCAATAGCCTCTCAGCACTAATTTTTTTTTATGACTTCAAAGTGACACTTGTGGGAATAAGAATAACTAGAAGTTTCCTTTTTTTTAGCTTAGAAGAGAAGTTTCTTTTATTTTAGTATATTTAGTCTTTGTTTAGTTTAGAACAGAAGATTCTTTAGCTTGAGAAAATTTTCATATACTGTGTCTTGTTTTATAACATAGTATCAGAGGGGTAGGTCGTTGCATACAAATAATTTTCTCGATTTTTATCAATTTCCTTCATCTGACCTATCTCTACAATGACCGATGGAGTCACTACTTCTTCAGCATCTTTTGGTTCTACCACCAGACCTCCACCAACTATGGATCCCGCTAATGTTTATTATATTCGCTCTTCGGATTCTCCTGGAATGGGCTTGGTTAACACTCCATTTGATGGAAAAGGTTATCAAGGATGGAAGAGATCAGTGCTTATAGCACTGTTAGCCAAGAACAAGCTTAATTTTATCACTGGTGCTGATGTTGCACCAGATTCTCAGTCTCCAGATCTGTAATTTTAGAATAGATGCAATGATATGGTAATCTCTTAGCTTCTCAACTCTCTATCCAAGGATATAGCTGACAGTATTATCTACTCCAGGACTGCCAAAGATTTATGGCTCAGCCTAAAGCATAGATTTGGGCAGTCTAATGGAGCTAAGTTGTTTCACCTGCAGAAGTAACTAAACAAATTGGTTCAAGATAACAATGATATTGCAGGGTATTTTACTAAGCTCACAAGGTCGTAGGATGAACTTGAATTCCTAAATTTTAGAATAAAGTGCAGTTGTGTGTGCACTTGTGAAGAAAAATTAAAATTAGAGAAGTCTCTAGAAAATGAGAAATTATACAATTCTTCATGGGTCTGAATGATGTCTATGCTCAGGCAAGATAAAATATTTTAATGATGAATCCTCTACCTAATATAAATGTTGCTTATTCATTAGTTTTACAAGATGAGAATCAAAGAGAGACTTATATGAGTCCATTGGTGCCAGCTGACTCTCCCTCTTTTATGGTAAGCAACACAAATAAGTATAAGTTTGCTATTAAAGTTTAGAAATCTCCAAATCCTATGCCAAATTATCCAAGAATGAACAACTTTCCACAGCAACCAAAATTCACAAAGACAAACCAGCAGGGCCAGAAGTTTAAGGTTAAGAAAAAGTATAATCCTAATGTGTCTTGTGATTATTGTGGTAAGGCAGGTCATGTAGATGATGATTGCTTTAGGTTATATGATTTTTCTGAAGATTTTCAGTTCACCAACAAAGGTAATCAACCACAAGTCAGGGGAAACAATGTGACAACAATGGAAGAAAGTGAGAATGAAAACACAATTGACATGGACCTCGTTAATCAACACATGACCAAAGAACAATTTAAGTACTTTATTCAGCTAGCAAAATAAAAATCCACTAAAGGAATAAGCATGAACAAATCAGCTGAAATTAATGTCAATGCAATGGCTGGTACTATTCTCAAATACTCAGGGTATTATTTTTCAGTTCTTAATACTAGTACCTGGATGATAGATTCTGGTGCTCCAGAGCACATGTGTTTCAATTCTAGCTCTTTTATTTTCATGACTACTCTTAAAACTCCTATTAATATTGCCTAATTCTCAGTCCATCCTTATCACTCGCATAGGTAGTGTACAAATTCCTTATGGTTTCATACTACACAATGTTCTTGTTCCTAGTTTCAAGTATAACCTACTCTCTGTTCATAAATTCAGTGTTCAATACAAAAACACTTTGTCTTTTAAATTCGATGATTGTCTGTTGTAGGGCCCTTTAATAAAGAGGCCACAAGCTTTTGGTGAAGTAAAAGAAGGTCTCTACATCCTCCAATTCTTCCCTAAGAAGTCTATTACTACCCAAGATGCTCACAAAGTTTTCCAGACACTTTTCAATTTTAGTAGTTCTATGTTTAGTCCTGTTTCAGCTTTTTATCCTATGTGTTTCAATGCTATTTTTTATGTAAGGCTATGGTATGTAAGACTTGGGCATTTGCCTTATTCATCAATGAAAAATATCAATTTTCTCAATATTCCTTCTAATTGTGATTGTCATTGTGAAATTTATCCCTTAGCCAGACAAGCTAGGTTGTCTTTTCTTATCAGTTATATCAGTTCTAAATGCATCTTTGACTTAATTCACATAGATACATGGGGGCCTTATAAATCAACTACTTATAATAATTATAAGTATTTCTTGACTATAATGGATGATTATAGTAGAGGGACTTGGACATATTTGTTAACCAATAAAGGCAATACATTCTCAGTCATTCAGTGTTTTCTACGTATGATTGAGAGACAATTTGACAAGAAGGTGAAGGTTATCAGATCTGATAATGCCATGGAATTAGGAAAAAGTCTTGCTGCTTCTAATTTTTTCTACCTCTCAAGGAATTATACACCAAACTTCATGTGTTGCAACCCACAACAAAATGAAGTTGTTGCAAGAAAACATAGACACTTGCTTGAAACTGCAAGAGCTCTAATATTTCAGTCCAAGGTTCCTATGATTTATTGGGGTGAGTGTATCCTCTTCCACCTACTTAATCAACAGATTACCTTCTAAGGTTCTTCAAGGTACAACACCTTATGAAGTTTTGTTTGGAAAACCACAATCTTATCAGCTGTTAAAATATTTTGGTTGTTTGTGCTTTACAAACACCTTGTCACATGGGAGAGGAAAATTTGATCCTAGAGCCACTAGGTGTGTATCCTTACGGTATCCTAATGATCAAAGGGGAGCCACTATCTTCTAAGAATTCTTTGTGTCCAGATATGTCCATTTTTTTGAAAATGTTTTTCCATTTGCTGAAGATTGTTCACATGTCCCTTCTTCTATTTTTCCTATTCCTATAGGGGAAGATCATTCCTTCATTTCCTCTTCTTCTAGTGATTCCACTTTACCACCTTCTAATTTTCAAGACTCATCTAGTTCTCCTATTCATTCATCATCTAATTCATCCATACCAACACCTTATGGTTCTGAATCTACTATTTTACAACCCTCACCACCTCCTAGGAGATCTCAGAGGACAAACATTAAAAATTTACCTTCTCACTTAAGAGATTACATTTGCAACACTATTTATCTAAGTGATATTACTGACTCATATTTTGCTATGCGTGGTGCACCTGTTTGTCTGTCTGGCTCCGCCCTATCAGCTCCCAATCAGGTTGCTCTCAAATCTATTCCCTTTATTACTAAACCAAGCAGCTATTCACAAGCTTGCACCCATCCTAGTTGGGTACAAGCAATGAAAAATTAGATGGATGCCCTATTACTTCATCAAACCTGGAAAGTTGTTAATTTACCATAAGGCAGAAAGGCACTACCTTGTAAATGGGTGTATAAAGTTAAACAACATCTAGATGGTACACTTGAGAGATTAAAGGTTAGATTGGTGATTCGAGGTGATATTCAAAAGTAAGGGGTTGATTTCAATGAAACCTTCTCCCCATTGGTCAAAATGACCACTATTAGATGTTTTTTTGGCAATTGCAGCCAAGAAAAGGTGGGATATTTCCCAATTTTATATGAACAATGCCTTCTTGTAAGGTAATTTGCAAGAAGAGGTCTATATGAAGTTTCCACCTGGTCTAGATCCACCTAGCCTCAAGAAGTCTCTATATGGGATGAAGCAAGCTTCCAGGCAATGGTATGTCCGGCTTGCAGGGGCTTTGAATTTCAAAGATTATACAGGTTCACTTAATGACTACTCCTTATTATTTAAATGCTCAGGGGATTCCATTTCAATTATTGCAGTATACGTTGATGACATCTTAATTACAACAGATGGTATTGATAAAATAAAAGAACTCAAGGCTTTTCTTCAAACTGAGTTCAAGATTAAAAATCTAGGTCCTTTGCATTATTTTTTAGGAATGAAAGTTTTAAGAGAGGAACAAGGAATTATTCTGAGCCAAAGGAAGTATACCTTATACTTGCTTAATGAGTTTGATGTTTTCCATCTTCCTCCAGCTTCCTCTTCGATGGATCCTATAGTGAAATTCCCAGCAAAATTAACCAATCTCATGTTAAATCCCAGTCTTTATAGACATCTCAATGGAAAGATCAATTATTTAACTCATACAAGACCAGATCTATGTTTTGTTGTATGGACCCTTAGTCAGTATATGCAACAACCTAGTCTTGACCATTACAAAACAAGCCTGAGAGTGCTCAGTTACTTGAGAACTTACCCAAATCAGGGGATATTCCTTAATGCTTCTTCATCTTTTTATCCTCATGCCTACTGTAATGCCGACTGGGCTTCTTTCTGGACTACACGCCGATCGATTAATGGGTTTTTCATCAGTTTGGGTGGTTCACCAATTTCTTGGAAATCGAAGAAGCAATCCTCTGTCTCTCTTTCATCTGCAGAAGCAGAATATCGCTCAATGCGATGATTGATTTCTGAATTGACTTGGTTAACAAGATTACTCACTGATCTGGCAATCCCTCCACCAATTCCTATTCCAATTCATCCGACAATCAAGCAGCCTTACATATAGCTCGAAATTCAATTTTCTATGAGCGAACAAAACATGTCAAACTTGACTGCCACTTTGTTTGTCAACAATATCTCTAGGCTTGATATTTCTTTCTTTTGTTTCATCTAAGGATCAACTCGCTGACATCTTCACCAAATCCCTTGCCGGACCTCCTCACCATTAGAATTTATTTAAGTTGGGTGTCACTTCTTTTCCCTCCAACTTGAGGAGGGTGTTAGACGAAATAAACATTTGGGCAGCAACAAACAAGACCATGTGTCAACTTAGAATTAGAATAAAAGGTTTCTTATTTTTTAGCTTAGAAGAGAAGTTTCTTTTATTTTACAGTATATTTAGTTTTTATTTAGCTTAGAAGATAAAATTCTTTAGTTTGTATAAATAAAGATGATTGGCAAGGAATATACACATAGAGAAAATTTCCATATACTGTGTCTTGTTTTCTAACACAAATATTCAAAATTGAGCTAAACAATCCCTCACGTAATACTGTCCTCTTAGTATACACAAATTATTCCTACCATACTTCAATTTTAGGTATCAAATTCACACTGAAACATAGGCAATACAAACGAATCTAGTTCTCCAAAAATAATATCATGATGTTGATCGTCGACAAAAGCTAGTCGAAGTTTGGCAGACATCTAAGTATGTCATGATTAGTCATGACGATCAAAGAATCTATCATGTCTTTTTCCTCGCCCATCGTTTCTCTTTTTTCCTTAACTTTCCTGTCATAAACTCTGCATACTACGTAATCATTGAGCTGCATGCAACCAACACAAAGTGAAATTCTTTTTTTATCTTTTTCAATATTTTCTTTTCATTGCAAATGAATTTGTCTCGGGTTTTAAGTTTTTATATATATCTGATGCCTTTTTGTTTTTTTTGTTTAAATTTAACTTCAAAATAAGTTCATCTTATTTTATTGTTGCTTTAAATTAGACTTAACAAAATTGAAGATCCTTTAACTTCTAAGATAATTTTTTAATAATCTCTTATTATTTATATTTGCCTTCGCAAATAAATAATTATTGATTGATTCCTTAATATATTTGTGCAGATGAAGAAAGATTTATGTGAAACATGGGACAAAACTTCATATCGATTACAAGCGAATTTAAGATATGTTTTTTCTATTCTAAATTTTATTTTTTTATTCATATTAGTTCTACTTCTTATTAGGCGTAATTCATGTTAATACTCTTTTGTCAAAATCATACTTACATTAAAAAAATTATTAAGATAAAAATAAAGTAAAAATTGTGATTTCTCATAATAGCAAATAAATCACAGTGTCAAACAAATATTAAACAAAGTCATTAGTTGGCTAGAAGATAAAACATAATGGCAGAGATGGACCCACGTGGTCCCTCGAGGGTGCACGTGCACCCGGTAACTTTTTAAAAAAATTGTATATATACATAAATATATCCTACTAAAGTGTTAATATATGTAATTGTGCACCCTCAGTAATAAAACTTGTCTGGATGCACTGGTTTAGAACTCAAATGTTGAGTTCCGTTTGGCCCAAAGTCGCGTGTTTGATTCCTGATGGAGTCGTTAGATTTTTTTCATTTTACTTCACCAGCTGGCAGCCACCTTATCTGACTTTCCCCAATCCCAAGCCCCATATTTCTCCCCCAAATTCCAATTTCCATTTTCCACGTATTTCCCCAAATCCCCCCAATTCCAAATTCCTACAAATTAATAGTACCCAAAGAAAGTGCAAGAAGCAACTTTTCATTTGATGCTAAATTGCTAATAGGTACACATTTCTTCCTTTCATATTTTTTATTTTTTTATTCAAGTTTTGATAATGTTAATTACTTTTAATATCTACTTGTTGCTTGAAAGTTGGTGTGTAATTTTTTTTTCTTGCTTCTATTTAAGTTTATGGGATTTGATGAAAAATAAATAAATAATTATTTTTACTTATATTTTTGATGAATTTTTTATTTTGTGGGAATTTGTTATTGATTCTTGTGAATTAAAATGGATAGATATTACTCTCCTCAACCAAGTTCTAGTTTTAAAGATAATTCTCATCTCCTTATAGAAGAGTTTGATGTGAATTCACTTAAATCCGATCCCGGGGAAAGAAAATCGATTCATGAATATGACTCTACAATACGAGATCAAGTGAGAAGACACTATATTCAACAAGGGCCTTGTCAACCGATTCTTTCTCAATTTCCTCAAACTAAAATTGGAACGAAAATGCGTCGATTTAATTCGACATGGTATGAGGGTTCATATTCTAGGTGGATGGAGTATAGTGTGAAGAAAGATGTTGTGTTTGCTTGTGTTGCTGTTAATTCAAAAATAATTATGTAAAGGGCAATGCGGGTGATTTTTTCACAAAAACCAGCTTTAAGGCTTGGAATCATAGTTTGGAGCGATTCCAATTACATGTTGGTGAAGTAAATAGCGTCCATAGAAGATGTTTCAGTAAGATGCTAGATTTTGAAAATCAATCTGAAAAAAATAAGAAGTGAGCACCGTACTCGTTTAGAAGCTTCAACTAACGTGGAAAGGTTCCTCTTGAAATTCAGATTGTCTTTTCGAGGTCACGATGAAAGTGAATCCTCCAAAAATAAAGGCCTTTTTCTAGGCCTTTTGGAATGGCTAGGAAAAATGCTTCCTGATTTGAACAATGTTATTTTAAAACATGCTCCAAAAAATGCTATGATGACTTCTTCAAAAATTCAAAAAGATATTGTGAGTGCTTGTGCACAAGAAACTGTGAAAGCTATAATTGATGATTTGGATGGAGATTTTTTTGGGATTTTAGTTGATGAATCCAAATACATATCACACCATGAACAAATGACATTGCATTGAGGTATGTTAACAAAAAAGGTAAAGTGAATGAGCGAGTTATTGCTATTGTTCGTGTTGGTGATACATCGGCAAAAACATTGAAGGAAATAATATGCTCTTTTCCTATGAGGCATTCTTTAAGTACATCTAAAATGCGTGGACAAGGCTATGATGGGGCTAGTAACATGCAAGGAGAGATGAATGATCTTAAAGCTTTGATTTTGCAAGAAACTCCTTCGGCATATTGTATTCATTGTTTTGCTCACCAATTACAATTGACACTTGTAGCCGTTGCCAAAAAACATTTGCTCGTAGATAATATTTTTGCTATTATTAATAATGTGTTGAATGTGGTAGGAGCATCATTTAAGCGCCGAGATCAACTTCGGGACCATCATGCGGAAATGTTGGAGCAACTACTAGAAAGTGGTGAAGTTCAAAGTGGAAAAGGATTAAATCAAGAATGAGGACTTCAAAGGCTAGGTGACACTCGCTGGGGTTCACATTTTAGAACATTGGATAACTTTATTGTTTTATTTTCATATATAGTTCATGTGCTTGATGTGATAAAATATGGAGGCTCGAATTCCAATGATAGATTACAAGCCGGGGCTTTTTTGAGTATGATCAATGAATTTGAATTTGCTTTCTTGCTTCACTTGATGTTGAAGATATTGGTGATGTCCAATGAGCTAAGTGCATCATTACAAAGAAAAGAGTAAGATATTGTTAATGCCATGATATTTCTTGACATTACTAAGAAAAGATTGCAATTGTTGAGAGATGATGGATGGGATTCTCTAATGAGTGAAGTTGGTGTATTTTGTGATAAACACGAAATTTTGGTACCTAAGATGGTTGATTTTTATCTTCCCAGAAAGTCAAAGCGTAGGCCTTCTAGTGTTACTTACTCACATCACTTACGTGTTGAGCTTTTTTTATGCTATAATTGACTTGCAACTTCAAGAGATTAATAATCGTTTTGATGTTGTGAGTGGTAACTTGCTCCTTGGTATGGCAAGCTTGAATCCAATGAATGCTTTTGCTAATTTTGATAAGGAAAAAATAATGATATTGGCCAAACATTATCCGGATGAGTTTGGTGAATCAAAACTTCGAGAGCTTGGTTACCAACTTGATACTTTTATTATACACATGCGGCGTGGTAATCCTATATTCTCTAATTTGAAAGGAATTGGTGATTTGGCAGAAGCATTAGTTAATGCAAATTTTGTGGAGACTTATTCTCTTGTGTACATACTTGTGAAGTTAATGTTGATTTTACCAGTCGCCACTGCAACGGTAGAGAGAGCTTTTTCATCCATGAAGCATATCAAGAATGAATTGCTTAGTAATATTGGTGATGCATTTTTAAGTGATTGTTTAGTTTGTTATATTAAGAAGGATATATTTATAAATATAAACAATGATGTAATCATTGACTATTTTCAGAATATGAAAACACGTCGATGTCTAGTATGAAAGGATGATCTACTTTTGTTATATTAGTTCTAAATTAATATCATTTGATCATTTTGAAGTTTATACTTTGTCCCTTTTTTTTTTTAATAATTTTTAAGTTTAAAAGATTCATATGTCAAATTGTGTAGTTGATGTTGACCAAAAAAAATTATGTAGTTGATAATCGCTATGACTATGTTAAATATAATGGTGCACCCCCTATCTTCAAATCCTGGGTTTGCCTCTACATATTGGTATTAGAGATTTCATATGTTAGTAAGTCAAATTTTTTGTCCATATCTTTATTTTATAATTTATAATTATTTTCCTTGAATGAGAAGATGCATGAAATGGAATGTGATTTTACGTGCCTTGACATGAGCAGTATGAAAAGATATAAATAGGAGATCTTTTGAAGGGTAAGCTTTTCTTTATCAAGAAATTAGCCTTACATGACTTTAAATAGATCTGATTCATAAAGCAGGATTTTAAAACGCGGACCAAGTATATTGTTCGATATAAATGATAGAAATTTATTTTTTTATATACACTTATTATTATCTTCATATACACATACAAAACACGTACACTTTACTAATTTATGCAAAATTGTATTGGTTCAGTCATAATTTAGCTAGTATATGAGTTTTGGTCTGGAGCAGCACTAGGGTTTTAGAGGGTCGATGTAGTTCATTTTTTGAAGTAGCTAGTGATAATAAAATCATTACTTGGAATTTCAAAAAAAAAATCCTCTTTTATTATTCATAAACTCAAAATTCTAGCTGTGGTAGCCAACATAAGTACATACATAGAAGAAGCTCAGGTCATACCTTGAAAGTGAAAAGGGTTACATTCGTAGACATCGACCTCGTGTGTTATTCCTGGCGGGGTAAACTTTTAGACAATAATATATGTGTTTTAGTTGATTTAGGATTCCTAATTATATCATATTTGAGTTCTAAATTTTTCCATTTTTATACGGTTTAGATAAAAGTTGTATCTTTTAAAAGATAAAATGTATCTTTTAACACTAAAGATGTTGGGAAACCATAACAAATCTCACTAACACTTGTGACAATAAATAAACTGCAATAATAATAATATTTCTTCTATAATAGTATCACAAGTTTCAACAACAACAACAACAACAACAACAACAACAACAACAACAATAATAATAATAATAATAATAATAATAATAAAAATAATAATAATGACGATGATAATAATAATAATAATAATAATAATAATATAACTATTATAATATTTTAAGTAACATATAAAATACTTTAGTCGTCCTAGGCACTACCCTAAGAAACTATTTCCGCAATGTGAAATGTTTCCCCAAGATTAAACAAGTATTTTTCTGATTAATTAGAGGATATTCAAAAATTATATAAGTCTTCCCTAATTAATCAGAGGATACAAGAATCAACAAAATTAATTATAAACCAACAAGTTTTAACTTAGAAAGGAAATAATAAAATTATTATAAGATAAAAGCAAAGTGAAACAAGATTAGAAAAGTTAGTAGAGAAGGGAAGGAGATAGGAGAATATATATGTTTTGTTGCATTTTTCTTTGTTGAAAGTGTTGGCTATTTAATTATAACCAATTTTAGTGGGTGGAAAATAAAAGCAATTAATAAATTAATTTATTTACTTTGGCAACAAATATTTACTTTATGTGTTCTCCAAGAACACATGTTAATTAGTCCCCAAGTAAATTGATTGGCCATTAATTTGCCATGTGGTCAAAATTAATTTTCTCTCATTGTTAAAAAAGAAACTTTAATATATTTATTTTTCACTTGAAATTGCAAAGCAATTAATTTAAATATTCTAAAATATCTTACAATCTCCCATATATTTTAAAATATTTAAAATGAAAGGTTAAAACTTGTTGGATTTATATGGACAAAATGCAATAGGTTTGGTGTCTTTTGGACTATGGACCAAACTTAGACCGATAAAATTTAACTTACAGAATTATTGGTGAAATATAATATTTCTATGAACCAAATAACTCTTATTGTAAGACAAAGACTTTATCAATCATATTTTGACCGTAATTTTATTGTTCAACACGGTTTTGCGCCAATAGGTCATGCGCGTGCCTGGTATTCATAAGAGCTCTAGAGACTAGACCAAAGTCTCATAGGAACAACCTCATTCCACTTCTCATATAGGTGAATTCATCAAGTGTACACTGCTTTAAATACACCATCTATAAGGACTATGAATTCATTAAGAGTTAATAACTCATCCCTCCATTTTAGTAACAGTTCAAGCACTTTCAATAAGTGTGCAGAGTCAATATCGACTTGTTATTACCCATATAAACCTACTTCATGGGATCTCCAATCACATAGGTTGGGTTACGATCTCTATTTACAATCATATTGGCCTTAAACTCATCTCTTTTGATGTTTGAAAAATTAATTTTCTTCCCACGGGTTTAGTCAGTGAATCGGCTGAATTCAATTCTGACTTCACATAATCAATGGAAATTATTCCATCTTTCAGCAATTTCTTAACAACATCATGTCTCAATTTCATATGTCTACTCTTACAACTGTAAAATTTATTCTTCGCAATAGAAGTTACGGTTTGACAATCACAATGTATATATACAGGAGTCATCAAATCATCCTTTCTTAAAGGGATTTTAGACAACATATCATCCTTTTCCAAAGGGATATTGGGCGACAGATCATCCTTCTTAGAAGGGTTATGAGGCAATAGATCATCCTTTTTAAAAGGGATATTCGCTAAGAAATTTCTTAGCCATTCAGCCTCAGTACCAGCTAACTCCAGAGCTACAAACTCTGATTCCATAGTTGATCTATCAATGATCGTCTTCTTAGCTGATCTCCATGATACTGTACCACAACCTAATGTGAACACATAACCACTGGTGGATTTCGTCTCATCTGAATTAGAGATCCAGTCTACATCACAATATCCTTCTAAAGTAGAAGGAAATCCACTATATAGAATACCATAATTCATGGTTTATTTTAAATTTTCATTAATCTCATTCATGCAAACCAATGCTCTTTATTGGGGTTGTGAGTATATCTACTTAGTCTACACACAACATAAGCTATATCAGGTCTGGTAAAATTCATCAAATGCATTAGACTCTCAATAATCTGTGCATATTTAGACTGCGCAACAGGGTCATCATTATTCTTTTTCAATTTAGAATTAGCATCATAAAGAGTAGCTACGGGAGTTACCTCCCAACTTTCAAACTTCTTAAGAATTCTTTCAACATAATGTTTTTGTGTTAACATTATTCCATCGTTACTCCTTATAACTTTAATGCCCAATATCATATTTACTTCGCCCAAATCTTTCATATCAAAATTAGTAGACAAAAATAATTTGGTACGTTTTACAATATTTAAACATGTACTAAATATAAGCATGTCATCAACATATAAGCAAATTATCACATAATCATTGTCTACTACTTTAGTATAAACACATTTATCCACTTCAACAGAGGAAAATTCATCTTTTATTAAAACTTGATCAAATCTCTCATGTCACTGTTTAGGAGCTTGTTTAATGCCATAAAGAGATTTAATTAATTTACAAACTTTATTTTCTTGTTCAGGAACTACACATCCTTCAGGTTGAACCATATACATTTTTTCTTCTAAATCACCATTTAAGAAAGCTGTTTTTACATCCAAATGACTTGCAACAACTAATTAGAAGTGACAAAGCAAAATATTTAAGTGAACCTCATATAAGACGTCAAGTTAATTTAAAACATCAAGAGTTAATTCATAATTTTTATATCCATTTTACCTTTTTTATTAAATTTTATTAATTTTTTAATACTCAAGTGACTTATAATAATTGATTGGGGGTGAAGTAGATTCACAACTTCAAAAACACAAATAACCAAAAACAATACTCTCACATATATTGACTTGTTTCGAATAATCATCCATGTCATGCAAAAGTAATCCTAAAAATACAGACAGCTCTTTTGTTCTTTCAGGAAGCAAAAAAATTTTTCTTTATCAATATGTGTCTTGCACAATGCTATCCAGCAAGAAATTGAACCAAATAAAATGACTAAGTCGAGGTTTCTTTACGTTATTTATTTATTCTATTCGAAAAATCCAATTCGAAATTATAGGACTGGATTCAAAATTACTCCTTCCCTCCAACCGTCGACATATTAACATGTATGTTTAGAAGAAATAGACAGAATGAAAATTGAATAAGAATTAAAAAGCCAAAGTCGACTAAAAATAAATTTTTCATTAAATGATAAACAAAATACATTTGGTATAGATATCCGATATAGAAAATTAAAATAAATACACTAAAAGAAAAAACACATTCTAATTATTATTTTTATCATCAGTATCATTATTAGGGTGATATAGTAAAATCACAGCTGAAACTAGGGGTGGGCGTTCGATCGGTTTGGTCTGAATGTTTAATATCGGTTCGGTTTATCGGTTTTCGAATTGACAAAAATGACAACCATGACCAAACCGAAATAAAATCGGTTTGGTTCGGTTACTATAAATTCGGTTCGGTTATTTCAATTTTTTATTTCAGTTTGAAATATTAAAGTAGAGAGCCTCTCTTTTTCATAATTGAGTATTTGGAATTAATAATTTTTTTAAGAAAAATAATTTTTTTTCAAATCTATTTTTCATTCCCAAATATAAATAACTATAAGTAACTCAATGAAACGAAATAATGTCATCAAGTTCTTTATGGTAATAAGCAATATCATCATTGAGACTAACATACGGAGTTTCTTGGGTGATGCAGTACTTGTTTCCTTTCCAAATGTAAAATAAATAAAATGCAATAAACTACCATGTTAAGGAGAAAATGTCATAAACTCACCTGAATGCTCCTCTTTAGACACAAATACGAAACACCAAATTTGTGGGTCGCGGATTGCGGTTGCGGGTCGCCGGTCGCAGTATCGTTGCAAAGAAAGGGAGTAGATCGCCGGTCTTTCGTCTATTTTGCCGAATCGCCAGTGGTGTAAATCAAAAACAACGCCTTGGATTTACTGTTCGTGAGTGTTGAGACTTGAGTGTGAATGGTAATATGTTTACTGTTTAGGGATTTAGGCGCCTTGGAGTTTGAATTAGGGTTACTAAAATGTATAAATAATTAATATAATATATTGATAATATATATTATTTTATATATATAATAAATTAATAATAATATATTTATATATATTATAATATTATTTATATAATTTTGATTTTTCGGTTTAACCAAATTTTTTTTTAAAGAAAATCGAAAACCGAACCGTTTAACCGAAATTTAAAAATAGAAAACCAAAATCAATCCAAAAAACCAAAAAACCGAAACCAAAATTAAATTTCGGTCTGGTTTTTTGATTTTTTCGATTCTTCGGTATTTATGCCCACCCCTAGCTGAAACAGCTGAAGCAGACATGTCAAAAATATTTATTTTATCTTTTTTCTAATTAAATATTATTAATTTTTAATACGTAATGACTTATAATAATTAATTATGAGCATATAGTAAAATCACAGATTGGATATTATTAAGTTTTCAATACATAAATGACTTATGATAATTAATTATCATGATATAGTAAAATCATGGTTGAAGCAGCTGAAGCATACATGTCGTAAATGTCTATTTTATTTTTTAATTAAATATTATTAATTTTTTAATATATAAATAACTTATAATAATTAATTAGGGCTGATATAGTAAAATCACAAAGCAAGCAACCTGGTGAAGCAGGCAGGTTGAAACCTTCTTATATATATATATATATATATATATATATACTAGAAATGAAAGGCCCGTGTTAGCACGGGCCCAACAGTAGAACATGTGGATTGCAATTTTTAAGTTTTAGGATTTATCTTGGAGTAGAAAGTTTGAGCAGTAGAATATTTTCATTAGTATGATTGACCTGAGGGATCACAATTGAAACCTTTTTTTAACCTTCTTGTTAAATTTTGTGATCAGAAATATAAAGAAAAAAGGGCGTAAATATGATGAAATAGCTTAAATCAAATATCCAGCAGATTATTGATTTTCAATATCGCAAAGATTAAGAATCATGTAAACTTACCCAATAAAGAGAATATACACCTTAGATTAGCTATTGTTTTGTTTAATTATTAATTTTAACACAGAAAAAGAGTTGTTTTTTAATAGAGAAGGAAGAGTTGAAATTTTCTTTTCTTTATTTTATTTTTAAAACAGAGAAATGTTAATTAATATTGAGGAGCTGTAAAAAGTTGAGAAAAATGGCTACACATATTTGATAGAAAATTTGCTAATGTTAAGAAAGTGCGAAGTGTTTGGTAGCAAATTTGTGATAGATACAC
The DNA here is from genome assembly GCF_002878395.1 of Capsicum annuum. Lineage (NCBI taxonomy): Eukaryota > Viridiplantae > Streptophyta > Magnoliopsida > Solanales > Solanaceae > Capsicum > Capsicum annuum. Next base: position 205,891,959 of record NC_061116.1, on the reverse strand, counting down.
GTTTTTTGTACTTAAATTTACTTTATTTATATTTAAATTAGTTTGTAAAAATCTTTTGCAAATAATCTTTATACTTATTTTCTTTAATTTCTTTAAAATATAGTAATAAAATTTACTTAAGTTTTATTCTTCTCACACTTTACTACATACATTTTATCCTCTTTAGATCTCATTATGCCATTTTACCCTCTTTAAACATAACTGTATATTAAAATCACGATTGAAGCAGCTGAAGCAGAAATCAGTCAATTTTTTTAAATTTTTTTGTTAATTACTGTTATTTACAGTATTTTTTATTTAATTTTTAAATAATATATGTTGCTTTATATCTTCTTCTGTCCTGTCCCAATTTATGTGACACTAATATAATTTTGATAGTTAATCAAATATTTTATGTTGACATATCATTTTGTTATTCTTATTTTTCTAATATGACCATCAGTCGAAAGACGAAAATTTAATTTAAAACATTCATAGTTAATTTCGCATTTTATGTCTATTTTATTTTCCATTAAATATTATTTATTTTCTTAATACTTAGATTACACATAATAATTAATTAAGAGTGATTGATTATGTTATTACTATAAAAATTAATATAATTTAATCATATGCAATAGTAATCATTGATAATTCACCGGAATAGTATATTAATTAAATACGGGATGCTACATTTGCATATACAAAATATAATATTATTAAACATTATTGGATAGTGCATTATATTTATCTTTCACAATAATAAAATTTTACTATATATTTTTCTTTATTTCTTTTTAACTTATACATATTGACCCAACACAAATTCTAAGAAAATGTTCATTAGAAATTTATTTTATTAAATTAAATTTATTAATTTTGTACTTTAAAGTTAAGTTTAAATATTAGTATTTCTACATAAGAAAAAAATAATTTTAAAATTTAAATTTACTAAAATAAATAAATAAATAAAAAGATTAATTTTCTATATAAAAGTCAATTAAAATAATAAAATTGATTCACTTTGAATATTTAGTTGCAATTAATTAAGATAATTTTTTATTTGTCATGATTTATGCTGCACCGATAAAATTTTGACAGTTGAATAGAACTTTTATCTATTTTTAAAAAAAGTATTTTAACTTGTTAATTATTGTGATTTATAATAATTTTTACATAATTATCAAATAATATATTTACTCCTTGTGTCCCAATTTATGTTGCTTCGATACAATTTTGAGAGTCAATTAAAATTTTATATATCTTTTAAATATTTTAAATTGTTAATTATTATGATTTGCAGTACTTTTTCTTTTATCTCAATTTATGTGGCATTGCTAAAATAATGAGAGTCAATAAAATTTCTATACGTCTTTTAAATATTTTAAGTTATTAATTATTGTGATTTGTGGTAACAAATTAGTTTTAAACATGATATCCAATTAAATAAATAAATAAAATTTACTTCCAATATGTAGTTATAGTTAATTAATATAACCATTATGATGAAACAATGGAATTATTATATATTGGGGTATGGTATGTAATTAAGTGGGAGTAGAGGGTTTTTTTTGGTAATTGCATAAGAGTGGTCAAAAATAATTTTTTATTTTATCATGATTTATGTTGCACCGATAAAATTTTGAGAGTTGAATAGAACTTTTATTTATTTTTAAAAAAGTATTTTAACTTGTTAATTGTTGTAATTTATAATAATTTTTACATAATTATCAAATAATATATTTACTCCTTGTGTCCCAATTTGCGTGTCTTCGATACAATTTTGAGAGTCAACTAAAATTTTATATATCTTTTAAATATTTTAAGTTGTTAATTATTATGATTTACAGTACTTTTGCTTTTATCTCAATTTATGTGGCATTGCTAAAATAATGAGAGTCAATAAAATTTATATATGCCTTTTAAATATTTTAAGTTATTAATTATTGTGATTTGTGATAACAAATTAGTTTTGAACATGATAGCCAATTAAATAAATAAATAAAATTTACTTCCAATATGTAGTTATAGTTAATTAATATAAATTAATAGAATATATTAAATATTTAAACCATTATGATGAAACAATGGAATTATTATATATTGGGGTATGGTATGTAATTAAGTGGGAGTAGAGGGATTTTTTTGGTCATTGCATGAGAGTTGGTCAAAAATAATTTTTTATTTTATCATGATTTATGCTGCACAGATAAAATTTTGAGAGTTGAATAGAACTTTTATCTATTTTTTAAAAAGTATTTTAACTTGTTAATTATTGTGATTTATAATAATTTTTACGTCATTATCAAATAATATATTTACTCCTTGTGTCCCAAATTACGTGGCTTCGATACAATTTTAAGAGTCTACTAAAATTTTATATATCTTTTAAATATTTTAAATTGTTAATTATTATGATTTGTAGTACTTTTTCTTTTATCTCAATTTATGTGGCATTGCTAAAATAATGAGAGTCAATAAAATTTATTTTAAGTTATTAATTATTGTGATTTGTGGTAACAAATTAGTTTTGAACATGATAACCAATTAAATAAATAAATTTTCTTTACTTTCAATATGTAGTTATAGTTAATTAATATAAATTAACAAAATATATTAAATATTTAAACTATTATGACGAAACAATAAAATTATTATGTATTGGGATATAGTATGTAATTAAGTAGGAGTAAAAGGATATTTTGGTAATTGGATAAGAGGTGAATATAAAAGAAATATAGAGAGAGATAGATCATACATATAAAAAATCTAATTATATCTAAAATATTTTTTTTGATGAAGTACCCACTTCATTATATTGTGTATCGTATTGAAATTTGCAACAATTTCAGTTAATTAATATATTTTGTCTCAACATAGACTAGCAACAGTAGAATTGAAAAACTGATCAGATTCATCTGTTAATTAATTAATCATATATTATGTCTCACCAACATGAGTTGTGGTGTAGTGGATGGAGTTGCTCTACACTTAACCAGAGGTCGAGAGTTCTACTCTGAATACGGAGAAAAATCTGTTGGGAGCGCTGCCACTATAATGGGCCCTGCAACGCTTGAAAAATTGATCAGATTCATCTGTTAATTAATTAATAACATATTTTGTCTCAACTTAGACTAGCAACGGTAGAATTGAAAAACTGATCAGGTTCATTTTACTCGTGCTTAAATATTAATTAGCATTTTGATTGTTTCATTTTACTTGGCCCTTATACTAAATATAGATCTTTCAATTTACTTGTTTATTTTTGTAAATTAAGAATATTTTATCACTTTTTTCTCATTTTATCCTCAATATAACTAAAGAAAGTAGTAACAATTAAATTTAAAGTTTTAAAATATTTTTAATAAGGTTAATTTTATAATAATACATTTTTAATTAATATTTTCTTAGTGAATATGCCAAATCAAAAAAGATCAAGTAGATGTTTGACCATGAAAACTAAAAATTTTTAGAGTTGAAGTTGAAATTGGAGTTGGAGTTTTGGCCATATCTTTTAGGAATTCTTTTTTAGACTTTTAGAAAACCTTTTTAAATATTATTTTATACCCCAAATTTTAAAATCTATCAAAATCCCTCAACTAATTTACCTACAAGATACAATCAATTGTGAGAAGAGGAAATAATGTTGCTTATGTTGTTGGTGTTGCATAAAGAGTCAAAAGAATGGACAGATTAAGGTTCCGTTGTATCATGGGGAGATTTTGAGAAAGAAGGAAAAAATTGAAGTTGCCTTCAATTTTGAGATCTTTTATTGATGAAAGTAAGAAGAAGTTGGTAATGTGGTAGTTAAGCATTTAACTATGGTTATTGGTTGAAAATAATAGGATGTTTTTGTAAAAATTTAAAAATGGGATCATTTGTAATAATAAATAATGTTGAAATTGAAGTTGGAAAAAAGTGAAATTACATTTGGAATTCTCATGGCCAAACATCCCAATTTTCACTAAAGTGAAATAATTTTTTAGAAAAAAATAAAAAATTCTTATGACCAAACGAGTCCCAAGTAAAATAAAACAGAGGAAATACTATGCAATCGTTTTCAGAATAGATAAAAGAATTAAAATAAAGAAAACCTAAAAAGAATTTTGAGGGTCTAAAGGTAGAACAATTATTGAAGTAGATGGAAATTATTGATATACTAGTGGTGATAGGGTTGAGCACGAACCCAACATACTAAGATTAAATTTTAAAATTATTACGAAAGCATGAAATAAATTTTTATAATCAAGTATTGATATATTTATTTAGAGTATCAATGTATTTAGGAATTTAATCGCATTTTATATTCTCCTTGTGATTTTTCTTCCTAAAGTTTAGATTTTTCATTAAGTATTCAGGAAATATATTTATGCATGAAGTGGCAAAAGAAAATAAATAGTTTTAAATAATTTAATTTTTTAATTATTTTGATTTATAGTAATATTTTTTCTTCTATTTTAATTTAAGTAACATTGATATAATTTCAATTGTTAAGCAAATAGCACGACTGAAATAGCGAAGCAGACATGTCTTAAATGACTCATAAAAACTAATTAGAAGCGATATAGCGACACTACTATAAAAAATAATTGTGAAAATAATTTATGTGGGTGTCATATAAGATGTCAAGTTAATTTAAAACAACAAGCGTTAGTTTATTATTTTATATCTATTTCACCCTTTTAATTAAATATTATTAATATTTTAATACTTAGATGACTTATAATAATTAATTTGAGGTGATATACTAAAATTACGGTTGAAGCAGCTGAAGCAGACATGTCATAAATGTCTATTTTACTTTTAAATATTATTAATTTTCTAATACGTAAATGACATATAATAATTAATTAGGGGCAATATAGTAAAATCACGAAGCAAGAGTGGCCGGCAAGCATGCCGACCACCGAAACAAAAAAGTAGTAAGAAAATTAAAATCTAATTTCCTTGTTTACATACTTTATCCTTCGTTTACGTAATAAAAATTGGAAGCTTGATCATTCACATCTTAGTTCGTAACTAAGTATTTAATTTTTTATTTGAATCCAATCATTTGGATCTCAATAACTGTGTAACCCTTTTTGACACATATTATTGCAGAGTACTTCATCCAACCATTTTTCATTTATCATTTTGTATCTATTTTATCCCTGATATTAGATATTGTTTATTATCTAACACTTAAATGATTTATAATAACTAATTAGGAGCGATATAGTAAAGTTACTATAAAAAAAATACTTGTAAAAAATTTAAGTGAAACCCATATAACTCGTCAAGTTAATCTAAAACATCAGGAGTTAACTTATTGTTTTATGTCTAATTTACCCTTTTTTATGAAATATATTAATTTTCTAATGCTTAGATGATCTATAATAATTAATTATGGGTGATATAACAAAATCACAATTGAAGCAGTTGAAACATGCATGTCATAAATATCTATTTTACTTTTTGTTACTAAATATTATTAATTTTCTAATACGTAAATGACTTATAATAATTAATTAGGGATAATATAGTAAAATCACGATTGAAACAGTTGAAGCAGACATGTCGTCCACTATCTCCCTGCTTCAGCAGCTTCATCTGACTTATAATAAGTACGAATTAGAGGTGATATACTACAATTACTATAAAATGTACTTGTGAAAAAAATTTAAGTGGACTCCATATAAGTAGTCAAGTTAATTCAGAACATTAAGCGTTAACTTATCATTTTGTGTATATGTTACCCTTTTTATAAAATATTATTAATTTCTAATGCTTAGATGATCTATGATAATTAATTAGAAGTGATAAAATAAAATCACGATTGAAGCAGCTGAAGCAGGCATGTCATAAATGTCTATTTTAATTTTTTGATTAAATATTTTTAATTTTCTAATACGTAAATGACTTATAATAATTAATTAAGAATGATATTATAAAATCACAATTGAAGCAGCTGAAACAGGCATGACGTCCATAAGTTACCTGTTTCAACACCTTCACTCACACTTATATATTGGTAAATACATAACAGTCCAAAGCAAATAGAAAAAAGTGAATCTGATCTTTGAACTATTAATGTTGGTATAATAGACCAAGAGCAAAGAAAGTTTTCCCCCACTTCGACCTCGTTTGTACTTAATTAAGGTATGAATTTGAACGGTTCAGATTTATGCTCATTAAGTTTATTTTATTTTTAGACAAACAATATAAATTTTTATACTTTGGAGCTTAATTACAGAAAAATTTTAATATTTTGCATAGTTACTGAAAATCTTAATTTTTGGTCCGTCGAGATACATAATTAGCTTCAATACATTCAACAAAGATATAATTTTTTCTTTAAAGATACATAATTAGTTTTCGATATATCTTTTCTATTTTGTATTTGCCGAAATATATAATACATCCAACGAAGATATATATTTTTCCTTGTAAAGATATATAATTAGCATCCGATATTATTTTTAAATTTTGGATCTGTTGAGTTACATAATTAGCTCTTTGATACATCCAACGTAGATACACAATTAGTTAGAATATTTGTAATGACTTTGCAAGGATGGAGATTTGTGTAAATATGGTAAGTTAAGATGTATTTTTATATTATTTTTCCTTTATTTTTCATGTTTTAAAATCTCTTAATGGGTTTTAACATGTCTAAATGAATCATGCCTGTGACACAGTCTTATTCATTCAGACTTTCATAAGCACATTACTTTTACTTGAAAAAAAAATTCAAGCTCTCTTTTGTAAACAAAATTAATGTTCTTTCTCTCCCTCCTATCTAACTATCAATGGATTTCAATTTTTTCTCATAACTAATAAGTTTAAGGGTTACAAATATTTTATTTATCTTATTTGTGAGTTTCACGATATGCTACTTGCTTTCTTGATTCACAAAAGTGAATTTTTTTTTTTTATATATATATAATGAATACGTATTGTCAAATGTATATATATATATATATATATATATATATATATATATATATATATATATATATATAAATTAGGTAATATTTACTATGTTATACCCAGAGGCGGACCTACCTTGGCAGTAGAGGGTGCACGTGCACTCGCTAGCCTCGAGAAAAACTTTGTATATATAGTTTGTATATCTGTATATATATATTTGGGGTTATGTTAAATATATGTTGTGCACCCCTAAAATCATTTGACTTGATTGGCAAGATGGTTGAACATGCCAATTAAAGTCTTTTTTTATTGCGTGATGACTCGGGTTCGAAACCCAACAACAACATTTTTTTATTGTTCCTTTTTCCAAATATACTATCTGTTTGTTGTTTTCTGTTTGGAATTTTAAGTGCAAACACACACACACACACACACATATATATATCAATTGATTAAAAAAATTTCCTACTTAGTGATCATTTATTTTATACTTTTTCTTTTTTCTTTTGTGTTTTTGGACATACATTGTTAATGTATTTTTCATTTTATTTTATTTCAAAATACAAGCTCCGCTCCAACTTCAAAATGTAGATATTCTCCTCATCTTGTACTATAAATGTTTATTTCTTTTATCTTTTGATCATTGACTTATTTTTTATTTAAAAAATTAGTAATTTAAAGTTTGAGATAGGTTTAAACCAGAAGTTTTGTAGGTTTAAACCAAATGTTTTCCGTACAACCATCTAGCAAACAAATCTCTAGAATTTCATATTTTTCAAAAACTTTTTATTATTATTTAAACTATAAAAGTGCATTGAATTCAAGTATACTGGATAACACACTTTTTCATATTAAATCTAATTAATGATATTCAATAATATTAAAAGTTTGCTTATAAAATAATATAATTAATAAGTTTTCAAAGAACTGCATGTCAAACTTTGACACTATTAATTACTACGTTAAATATAAAGGTGCACCCGTCAAGTTCAAATCCTGGGTTCGCCTTTGGTTATACCATGAAAAAAACTTATTTGAATATTTTGTTATCTTATACACTATGAGATATAATTATTTGAAATTTATATATTTGTATATTTTATTTTTTTATCAAATAATAATTTTTATTTTGTTCATATTAAGTTATTTAATGCTTTATTAATATAATATTTATCATTATTTTATTTAAATTTTATATTTATTGTATTTATATATAAATAACTTATACATATTCAGATGCTTAAAAAAATAAATAGTTTTAAGGCCAAAGTTATCGATAGACACTCAAACTTGTTGTCAAATTCACTTAGACACCTAAACTAAGACATGTTCCTATCAGGCCCCTAAACCTCCACATTTTGTTCCAATTGGGCCTTTTTTACCCTATCAGCAAATAGCTCAAAGTGTGTGTTGCACATACGCGATGATGTGGCAAAACGAGCTAATTGAAAGCTGACATGTGGCATTATGAGTCCAATAATTATTGAAAATTAATTATAACTTTTTTAAAAAAGTATACAAAAATGGCATTGAGGAAATTATTAAAAAATAATTCTAAAATAATTAAAAAAATAAAAAAACTGATTATTTAAAAAAAGTTATAAAATTTATAAAAAACATGAAATAAATTATTAAAAAATTATTTTTAAAAAATTAATTATTAAGAAAAATTATATTTTTTTTTAAAAATGAAAATAAAAAATGGAGAGGATATAAATTATGAAAAAATAACTATAAAATTATTTGAAAAATAAAAATAAAAAACTGATTATTTATAAAAAATTATAATTTTTTTTGTAAAAATGAAATAAATTATTAAAAAATTATTTAAAAAATAAAAAATCAATTATTAAAAAAAATTATAAAACTTTTTAAAAAATGAAAATAAAAAATGGAACTGAGGATATAAATTATGAAAAAATAATTATAAAATTATTTGAAAAATAAAAATAAAAAAATGATTATTTAAAAAATATATAATTTTTAAAAAAATGAAATAAATTATTAAAACATTATTTAAAAAATAAAAAAATAATTATAAAAAAATTATAAAAAATTTTAATAAAATGAAAATAAAAAATAGCATTGAGGATCCAAATTATTAAAAAAGAATTATAAAATTATTTAAAAAATAAAAATAAAAGTTTAATTATAAAAAAGAAATTATAAAATTATTTAAAAAATAAAAAACTAATTATTAAAAAGAAATTATAATTTTTTTTTTTAAAAAAAGCTCCCCCACCTATCCCTAGCCCCCAGCCCCTCAGCCCCCCAGCCCTCAGCGTATTGTTTTATTAAAAAAATAAATTGGGACCCCCTAATGCTTTTTAGCCTAATTATAAAAAAAAATTATAAAATTATTTAAAAATAAAAAACTAATTATTAAAAAGAGATTATACATTTTTTAAAAATAAAAATAAAATTCCCCCACCTACCCCCAGCCCCCAGCTCCCAACTCCCAGCCCCCAGAGTATTGTTTTAAAAAAAAATTAAAAAAAGTGGGACCCCCTAATACTTTTTTTTTAATTAAAAAGGGCCTTTAGTGTTTAAAAAAAAAGATTTTTGTTATTAAAATAAATTTGAGGCCCTCAATGCCACTTGACATCTTTTTATTTGTAAATTAGTAAAAAAAATGCTCCTTACGCGCCTTCCACGATGGCACTGCACGTGCAGTGCCACATAGGCAAAAAAGACCAAATCGAAACAAAATGTGGGGGTTTAGGGGGCTGATAGGAACAGACCTTAGTTTAGGTGTCTAAGTGAATTTTGACTACAAGTTTGAGTGTCTATCGATGCCTTTGGCCTAGTTTTAGTTATTTAATGTTCAGATCTAAAGACAACATCTTAAACTTCAGATCTGCATTCAGGTTCAAACGTCTTAATCTTAATAAAAATAAATGCAGCCTTCCACTATAAATCTGAATTAAAATATGACAATTGCATGGAGTAAAATAAGATCTGAAAAGGAGTAGGGCTTGCTTAGGTCGGATAGAACAAAAATCGACTCATGATGTCATCTTCTCGAAAGCGGTGTCGATGCAAAGAAAAGTGCACTCGAGCAAAAGCAAAGTAGCCCGAGATTGACTGAGATAGTGAACGCATGCTAAAGAATAAATAGAAGGATCATGTGTCAGGAGTCTAAGAAGTATAGGTGGCCGTTGGCAGAACTGCCTGACACACACTAGTAGGATAGTATCTACAAACGGCTCGAGGGAAAGTGGCTCTAGGTCATTGGTATTTGTACTAAAGGTTCAAAATAACACTATTTTATTGGCTATAACAAGTCTATGTATTCTATAAATACTCATCCCCTCCCCCATTGTAAGGAATTCAATTTTTGCTCCTCTCTATGCTTAAGCAATAAAAATCTTTAGCTTTACTCTAAAGCTTTCTCTGTTGGCAGCATTGTTTACTATCATTTCCATATTATTACGTTTATTTATTAAATATGCACGACCTCTTTTGCTTGCAGATAAGGAATCTCGACAATGTAGTGATTTCATTTTATTATTAATCTTTACTTTATTTTTTGTATTGTGTTATTTATTATCTTAATCTTTACCTTCGCACAAACATACACAACTGTATTGGATATTGGAATTAAAAGAATCTAATCCATCTCATATTTTTTTGAGTGAAATAACATGCTATGTTGTTTCTTCCCTAATTAAAACTATTGAGTTTTTTTTTACAGATGATAAAACTTAGTACCATTGGACTAACCAAACTTCTGCTCTAGGCTTGTTCAAAGTTCTTGTACAGTCTTGAATTAAATCACACTGTCAGTAATGTCCTTAAAAGTGAATGCAAGATCCAAGAGGTCATTATGTCATTACACCTATTTCATGCTTGAAATTTGTTGCATCAGCTGTTAGGAATGGGTGAGAGACTGTGATGAATCCCAGTTTGTTCTTTGCTGATAGAGCAATTAGAAATGACCTCTTCCAACCGGATATTTCTTGCCATAAAGGGCATATTCACCAGGGTTATATCAGAAATATCAGATGCATGAAGATAATTAGATGATTTGAATCAATGGTGGATGTGCTAGAAACAATAGTGACAAAAGAAATAGTTGTTCAATCAGTCATATTTGAGAACAAAAAAAGAGAAGAACGGTGATGAAATTGATCTGAACATTATTGCTCTGATACCATGTAGAAAATCTTGGAATAATAATTTGAGAAATTTTCTTGATGTGTTATTTCTACATGGTCAGCGTATTTATACGAGTATATGAAACAAAAGTTTAATGAATGAATATAAAGCACTTGCCGAAATCCTATTGCAGATTCTATACATATACTAAAAACTAATTTTATTCCTTCTATGTTTCTCACATTCTTGTCACATATTGAGATGAAATTTCTTGAATCTCTTAAACATCGGACGACTAGGATTAGATCTTTGCATTTTAGTAGACTAATATTTGCCACGTAAGTCTAGATTTTGGAAATACCACCTAATGACCTTTGAAGTGTGCTTGTCCTTGTGTTTGATTTCAACAACTTCAATGGAGCTTTCCCTTTTGGATCCATAGCTGCTAACAATCCTTTTTTATTCTCAATAACTACCTCAGATGAAGTAGAGAGGTTATTTTTTATAGATCCCCGACTCATAATAAATAATAATATAACAAACATAAAAAACATAAAAATAAATAATAAAATGAAATAACACACCACTAGATAATAAATAAGATCAGACATCACAAAGTAATACTATAAACTATCTATCCAAAATCGCAAACATCACTAAAACATCCTGAACATGAAACTACAAGACATACACATAACACTATAACTGTAGGCTCAACTACAAACAAAACACTCTTTCCTACTAGCAAGGACGCACTCCCACCAACTAATCCTCTGCCCTATTGCGCGTCCTCCACTAACTACAACTACCCTTAATAATTAAATATAAAGTATAATTATTCATATCATGTTTCGCTAATTACTTGAAAAATAGAGTATTAACTAGTAAAGAGAACTTGTGTGTAGAATCCAATTTCAATTTAAATAGAGAAGGTTGCATGGGTGTGTGTGTGAGAGTGTGTATATATATATATATATATTAAAAGCGTGAAGGGCGTTAAAAATGTCGTTTGAACTATTTGTCCTTCATTAAAAGTCTTTGCTTTAGACTAAATCATCTTCTCACTATTTTTTCTTAATATTTAAGAGTTGAAATTTAATTAAATATATTTATGGTAAAACCTTTCCTTATTAGAAGTCATCAGAATTTATGACAACTAATACTTTTTTCATTAGTTTAAGAATTTTAAATCAACTAAATTTGATTTTAAGTAGATTTGAAAAATCTAAAAATAAATATAAAAATATTAGAATAAGAAAAATTTAATAAGTGTCAAAATTTTAAAAGTTTAAGTACATAATAAGAATGTAATAAATGATATTGTAAAGATTTGACTTTAAAAACAAGATAAATTTTTAAATATAAAAAAAAATAATTGTACAACAAATATTATTCAAATTGATGTGTCTCTCCTAACCTTTGACAACAAGGGAAAGAGGTACTGCATGACAAACATAAAAGTGATGATTCATCAACCACTTGAAACTTCTAGTGGTAAAAATTATATGTACTTACACTAAAATATATGTTTATATTTATATTATTATATTAAAAGTGATTTGAACTTTTTACATTTTATTAAAATTTTCCACAATAGACAAAATCATTTAATTTTAAACAATCAAATGTTACACATGCGAGTCACGTGCGGTTAAACTAATATATATATATATATATATATATATATATATATATCACGATCACTACAGACTCAACTACAAACAAAGCACTTTTTCTTACTAAAAAATATGCACTTCTACCCACTAATCATGTGCCCTAATGCACGCCCTTTACTAACTACAATTACCATTAGCAATTAAATACTAAGTATAATTATTCATATCATATTTTGCTAATTTCTTGAAAATTAGAGTATTAACTGATAGAGAGAACGTGTTTGGGGAGTCTAATTTCAATTTAAACAGAGAAGGTCGCATGGGTATATATATATTATATCTCATTTAGAGAAGGTAAAAGATAAAACATAAAAGAATTGTATTTTTACACTCAAAATTACTCTATAATCTTCTTCATGACTAACATGTTATGGTTATACTAGTTAAATTACATTAGTGTATAGGGTGAGAATTGGCTATTTACACGTGGAACTCGAGGGAGAAAGCGAAAGAGAGCATGAAAAAATGATTCTCCGAGAAGGCATTCACGAGAGAGTGGATGCGAAAATATGCAAGATCTTAAGGAAGGCTTGGACGCTAATGACCTGGACAAAGAGACAAAGGGGGTAAAGTGTCATAAGGATCAGATGTGGGGGCGAACTTGTACGACCTGGAAGGTGTAGGAATATTAGCTGGCATCATTAACAGTATCTTCGTACGGCCTCGCGAACTTGTACTACCTGGAAGGTGTAGAAGTATTAGTTGGCATCATAAGATGCTCCAAAAATGTGTCCCGAGACGTCACACGGTACTCAAGACTACGAGTAGCCTCACACTACTAAATCTGAATACTCATAATAAAGAAATATAGATATATAATCAAATCTAGAATGATAGCTATTATTATATGCAAACTCTGCTAAGCCACATGTTGCTCCCACAGGCCACCAAAATCCATCACGCATACGCGGAACATATCCTTCAAAACCTGGATAGTCCGTTCTGACTGGCTACCAGTCTGGGGGTAAAATATTGTGCTAAGATCAACCCAAATACCTGTTATTTTCATAATATATTCAGATATGCAGAATCTGTATATTGCAACAACTTCAACTCGAGTTTATGTATAAACAAGAACACAATGAAGTATTAAATACCATCAACAAAAGATCAATATGACCTTTCAAAGAGGTGTATTTATTTTTTAGAAAAAACAAGATGAAGCAGAAATTGAATAAGGCCAAGTCATCTGAATTCACAGAGTTTCCTTAAGTAAATAATACCCCTCACTGTACCCGAGGTTGTGGAATTTTTCCTCCCAGGATAAAATGGCCAACAATCCAACTATAGCGGTACCTCAAATAGTTAGATTCTACAAACACACTCAATGGTTTGTATGATCACAAAGAGTATTTTGAAGACAAGAATAGTGATTTTGTAATCTGAAAATTTCATATATAAACCTGTGGAAGAAAGCAGGTTATTTATAGCCATAACATTCCTCTTTGGAAAAGGTGGCAATGGTTCAATCTAGAGGTGTGACTTTTCATGAAAATGCATATCTGTTTATCCTAAACAGTGCATTTATTCTGAACAGGAATGTCACTTTGTGAATCAGTGTTTATTTTCATTGAACAATTGCAACTTTTCGTAGCATCTGTTCAAAAACAGTACATCATTTCATGAAGCAGTGCAACCTTCTGCAGCAACATCAGTTCGAAAAGGCACCAGTTCGTTCAAACCATTGCATCTGTTACTGTTTCACTGTTACTGCATGCTGCATATATATAAATGAAGTTCCAAAAATTTGTAGTAAAAATTTACTGCGTTTTTCCTTGTCATTCTTCGAAATTCAAATAAAGTTTGTCCAAAAAGATAGATCTCATCGATTGATCATTTGCCAAATCCAAATCCAAATCCGAAGCCGAAGCTGAAGCTGAAGCCGAGCCGAGCGAGCGACGAAGACGACGGCGCGAGGCATCATTTATTTCTTACCTCACTTGCCATGTGGAGTAAGTGTTTCTCATTATAAACACTCTCAAGTTCTCTTCTTCCACCAATGTGGGAGAAAGAGTAAACTTGCCAATTTTGAGTACACTTTCCATTTTGGTGTAAAATTAATTTTTCTCTTCCACTTGATTTCTCTATTTTCCATATAACACATATAGAACCCAAAAATCCCCCACATGAATGGGTAATGGCTATTTTTCTTTGTAAAATATTTTACGGACAAATATGTGATCATCAAGCAAAGACTGATTGCATTTGGATAAGTGGGTTTCCCTTTGAACTTTCCATAGTGAACATGCATCGGATGCACTCGGTCAATCGGTAGATTTGATATCTTTGAACCGTTGAGATTTAATGTACACCTATACAACACATGTCACACAACCAACCTTTTACCGTTTATGGTTCTTACGGTTTTGTTCTTTTCAGCCATGAACACGTCCCGATTTTCATGAGAGCTTAGAGAATAGGCCTTTACTAACATTCTCTTTGAAGCGGTTTCCACTTCGCCCTTACATAGGTGATTTCTAAGCGTTCAATCCTGTATATTAAACTATTTTGTCAAATCTGCCAAATTTAGATAATTATTAAAAGACTTTCACCTTAAGTCTTATCCTAGTTTACTATACATTGTCTACATCATGAGAATGGGTTGGGTAATTGACAATGTTGAACCTGTCAGACACAACTTTGTTTGATCTCCTCGAACCTAGCTCTTGGGATCTCCAGTCTGCTAGGTAGAGTTACCGCCATGCTGACTTGTCCTAGGCCTTAAGCCTATTCCCTTGGATGTCGTTTCACTCCTTCTCTAGATAGGCCTTTTGTAAGTGGATCCGACACATTATCCTTTGACTTTACATAGTCTACAGTGATAATTCCACTAGAGAGAAGTTCTCTAATGGTATTATGTCTCCGTTGTATGTGATGAGATTTACCGTTGTACATCATTCTCCCTGCCCTACCATTGCTGCTTGGCTATCACAGTGTATACATATTGGTGCCACTGGCTTGGGCCAATACGAAATATCTTCCAAGAAATTCCAAAACCATTCTGCTTCTTCACCAGCTTTATCTAATATGATGAACTCAAATTCCATTATATAGCGAGCAATACACGTCTGTTTGGATGATTTCCAAGAGACTGCTCCTCCACCGATAGTAAATACATATCCACTTGTGGATTTTACTTCGTTCGATCCGGTGATCCAATTTGCATCACTATATCTTTCAAGTACCGCAGGATATTTATTATAATGCAAAGCATAATTTTGAGTGTATTTAAGATACCCCAAAACTCTTTTCATTTCCATCCAGTGAGTTTTGTTGGGATTACTCGTGTACCAACTCAATTTACTGATAGCGCATGCTATGTATGATCGTGTACAGTTCATTATATACATTAAACATCCCAATACTCTTGCGTACTTCAATTACAAGTCACTTTCACCTTCATTCTTTTGAAGTGCAAAGTTCGCATCCAATGGAGTGTTGGCAATACCGAATTCCATATACTTGAACTTGTCAAGTACCTTTTTGATATAATGAGACTGTGACAATGTCAATCCTTATGGAGTTTGATGGATTCTTATACCTAAGATCACATCTGCAACACCAAGGTCCTTCATATCAAACTTGCTCTCGAGCATTCATTTTGTTGCATTTATGTCAAAAATGTCTCTACTGATGATCAACATATCATCCACATATAAACATACAATGACTTGGTGATTTGGTGTGTCTTTAATATAAACAAATTTATCGTATTCATTTATTTTGAATCCGTTTGCCTACATGGTTTGGTCAAACTTCACATGCCATTATTTTGGTGCTTGCTTTAGTCCATATAATGACTTGATAAGTTTACACACCTTGTTTTCCTTTCCTGGAACCACAAAACCCTCAGGTTGTTCCATGTAAATTTTTTCCTCCAAATCTCCATTTAGGAATGCGGTTTTCACATCCATTTGATGGATTTGAAGATCATATACCGCCGCCAAGGCAATTAATATTCGAATCAAAGTTATCCTTGTTACTGGCGAGTTTGTATCAAAGTAATCAAGGCCTTCTTTTTGTTTGAAGCCTTTTACTCCAAGTCTTGCCTTGTATTGGTCAATAGTACCATCCACCTTCATTTTCCTTTTGAAGATCCATTTAAAACCTAAAGGTTTATTTTCGGGAGGAAGGTCAACCAATTCCCATGTATGGTTGCTTAATATTGAATCTATCTTACTATTGACTACCTCTTTCCAAAAGGATGAGTCTGACGCCGACATCGCTTCTTTAAACGATTGAGGCTCATTTTCTAAGAGAAATGTTACAAAATCTGATCCAAACGAAGTTGAAATTTTTTGACGTGTACTACGTCTTGGATTTTCTTCATTATGTACATTCTCACTTGGTTCATCTCGAGGTCGTTTAGATCCCCCACTAGACTGTTCATGTCTAATTTTATACGGATAAATGTTTTCAAAGAATTCAGCATTGTCTGATTCAACTACCGTATTTTCACTCATATCTGGATGTTCGTATTTATGAATTAAAAATCGACATGCTTTGCTACTTTTATCATATCCTATGAACATGCAGTCCACCATTTTAGGTCCTATCTTAATCCTTTTATGTATAGGGACTTGAACCTTCGCTAGACACCCCCATAAATATTTCAAGTTAGGTTTCCTTCTTTTCTATTTTTTTGTAAGGAATTGATTGTGTCTTACTATGGGAAACTCTGTTGAGTATACGATTGGCCGTAAGGATAGCCTCCCCCATAAGTTTTATGGTAAATCAGAACTTATAAGTAAGGCATTCATCATTTCCTTCAAAATTTTGTTTTCCTTTCTGCAATTCCATTAGATTGAGGTGAATACGGGGCCGTAGTTTGATGGATGATTCCATTCTCTACACATATTTGCGCAAAGGGAGATTCATATTATCCGCCACTATCACTTCTTATCATTTTGATCTTTTTGTCTAACTAATTTTCAACTTCAGTTTTGTATTGCCTAAACACATCTATTGCTTCATCCTTACTATTTAGCAAGTAGACATAATAGTATCTAGTGCAATCGTCAATAAAAGTTATGAAATACGTTTTTCCACCACGAGATAGTGTTGACTTCATATCACAAATGTTAGTGTGTATTAAGTCTAAGGGATTGGAATTCCTTTCAACAGACTTATAAGGATGCTTTGCATACTTCGATTCCACACACATTTGACACTCTGATTTATTGCACTCGAAGTTTGAAAAAACTTCAAAGTTAATCAGTTTTCGTAACGTTTTGTAATTAACATGGCCCAAACGTTCATGCCATAAATTATAAGACTCAAGCAAGTAAGAAGAATTTGAATTTTTATTCATTTCAACAGTCATTACATTCATCTTATAAAGGCCCTCGGTCAGATAGCCTTTTCCTACATACATTTATCCTTTGCTAATTACAATTTTTCCAGAAACGGTTACATATTTGAATCTGTTCTTATCTAGGAGTGAAACAAAAATTAAATTCCTACGTAACTCTGGAACATATAACACATTGTTCAGTGTCAAGACCTTTCTGGAAGTCATCTTTAAGCAAATTTTTCCTGTTCCCTCCTCCTTAGCAGTAGCGGAGTTGGCCATGTAGAGCATTCATTCTACTTGAGCCGGAGCAAATGACGAGAACAACTCTTTGTTTGTGCAACCATGGCGTGTGGCACCAGAATCCATCCACCATTCACGTGGATTCCCCACCAAGTTGAATTCCGTGAACATAGCACACAAATCATCATATTTTTTGTTGGACTCAATCATATTCGCTTGGTACTTTTTCTTGACTTTCTTTGGGGCTCGACAATCTGTGGACTTGTGGCCAATTTTGCCACAGTTGAAGTATTTTCCCTTGAACTTTTTCTTGGGTTGATTGCTTCCATGTTCAACTTTCTTTCTTTTCTTCGAACTATTTTGGCCATCTTCTACAATATGTTCTCCATTAATTGTAGAACTCCCCTTTGGACTTCTTTTGGCAGCTTTATTGCCTCTTCGATACGGAGTCGAACGACAAGATCTTCAACGGTCATCTCCTTGTGGTTATGCTTTAAGTAGTTTTTGAAGTCTTTCCACAAAGGTGGTAGCTTCTCAACTATCGCTGCTACTTGGAAAGCATCATTCACAATAAAACCTTCTGCTAGGAGATCATGTATGATGACTTGCAACTCCTGTACTTGAGAGACAACAAATTTACTATCTATCATTTTGAAATCCAGGAACCATGCAACAAGGATTTCTTAATTCCCGCATCCTCCGTTTTATATTTCCATTCAAGTGCCCCCCACAGTTCCTTTGATATCTTGGTTCCACTATAGACATTATAGTGGTCGTTTTGGAGACCACTCAGAATATAGTTCCTGCAAAGGAAATTCGAATGTTTCCAAGCTTCTACAATAACGAAGCGGTCTTTGTCCGAGGTTTCCTCGGGCACCTCAGGAGTGTCTTAGCTAGTGAACCGTTGTAGACATAAAGTGGTGAGGTAAAAGAACATCTTTCGATGCCACCGCTTGAAGTCAATGCCCGAAATTTTTTTGGGATTCTCCATCGGTGCCATAGTTGGCGGAGCATTTATTCGACTTGATGTGGCAATATTATTTGCCCCCATAGATGATGTCGCATCCATCATTTGACTTTCAGTTGTCATTTTTTCCTGTCACCACAAGACAAAAAACTTAGTATTTTTCAGAATACTATTTATAAAATTAAATAACTTGAAACTCTTCTTCTTGTTTCTAGTTAACGATGAAGTTTTTATTACTTCAAATCGTCAACCGAGTGAACCTTAACTTATGATGAAATTTTTATGTCTTCTAATCACTAGTTAAATTCAAGCGGAGTGGAAAGCCTAAGCTTTAATCTCCAAAAATAAGCAATACAGATTCTGTAGAATTATTTTCTTAAGATTGTTATTTCCACAATATATTTAGGTATGCAGAATCTGTATATTGCAACAACTTCAACTCGAGTTCATGTATAAACAAGAATACAATGAAGTATTAAATACCCTGAACACAAGATCAATATGACCTTTCAAAAAGGTGTATTTATTTTTCAGAAAAAATAAAATGAAGCAGAAATTGAATAAGGCCAAGTCGTCTGAATTCACGGAGTTTTCTTAAGGAAATAATTCCCCTCACTGTACCCGAGGTTGTGGAATTTTACTCCCAGGATAAAATGACCAACAATCCAACTATAGCAGTACCTCAAATAGTTAGATTCTACGAACGCACTCAACAGTTTGTATGATCACAAAGAGTATTTTGAAGACAAGAAGAATGATTTTGTAATCTGAAAATTTCATATATAAACCTGTGGAAGAAAGCAGGTTATTTATAGCCATAACATTCCTCTTTGGAAAAGGTGGCAATGGTTCAATCTAGAGGTGTGATTTTTTCTGAAAATGCATGTCTGTTTATCCTAAACAGTGCATCTGTTCCGAATAGGAATGTTACTTCATGAATCAGTGTGTATTTTTATTTGACAATTGCAACTTTCTGTAGCATCTGTTCGAAAACAGTGCATCAGTTCATGAAGCAGTGCAACCTTCTGCAGTAACATCAGTTCGAAAAGGCACCAGTTCATTCAAACCATTGCATCTGTTACTGTTTCACTGTTACTGCACGCTGCATATATATAAATGGAGTTCCAAAAATCTGCAGTAAAAATTTACTACATTTTTCCTTGGCATTCTTCGAAATTCAAATAAAGTTTGTCCAAAAAGATAGATCTCATCGATCGATCATTTTCCAAATCCAAATCCAAATCTGGAGCCGAAGCCAAAGCCGAGCCGAGAGAGCGACGACGACGAAGGTGCAAGGCATCATTTATTTCTTGCCTTACTTGCCATGTGGAGTAAGTGTTTCTCATTATAAACACTCTCAAGTTCTCTTTTTCCACTAATGTGGGAGAAAGAGTAAACTTGCCAATTTTTAGTACACTTTCCATTTTGGTGTAAACTCAATTTTTCTCTTCCACTTGATTTCTCCATTTTTCATTCAGCACACATATAGAACCCAACAATACCCAACTCATCCTGAAAAGCCTTCCAAAAGTGAGATGTGAACACAGGATCTCGATATGAAATAATGAACATGGCACACCATGAAGACGCATAATCTCACGACTGTAGATACGGGCCAACCTCTCGACAATAAATGAGACCTGAACTAGAATAAAATGAGTTGGATTGGTAAATCGATCCACGATGACCCAAACACTATCAGAACTATGAGATGTACGAGGTAAACCAGTCACAAAGTCGATGGTGATCCTTTCCCACTGCTACTCGGGAATGGGTAGCCATTGAAGCAATCTACCAGGTCTCATATGCTCGGCCTTCATCTACTGACAACATAGGCAACGAGCTACAAAATCTACTATATCTCTCCTTATACCACCTCACCAGTAGTTCTGCCTCAAATCACGATACATATTAGTCATACCTGGATGGATAGAATATCTGGAACAATGGGATCAACCTAATCCAATCACCCACTCTTAGCACACAAACTCAAATCCCAATCCTCAAAACTCCGTATAAATCAAGTGAGACTTTCTTATCCTCCCCACTCAACACTTTATCTCAAATCAACCTCAATCCAACATCGTCAAACTAATGAGCTCAAATCTGATCCATCAAAGAAGATATAGCCTCCATAAATGACAATACATGCCTAGGTGTCAAAATATCAAGTCTAACCATCTGGTTAGCTAGAGACTTAACCTCTAAGGCCAAATACCTCTCGTGAACCTCTAAGGCCAAATACCTCTCGTGGGTCAAAAGATGTGCCAAGTTACCCATACTAGTCGACTTCCAGCTTAAGGCATCCGCAATCACATTAGCCTTGCCCAGATGGTAGAAAATATTCAAGTCATAATCCTTAAGCAACTCAAGCCAACGACGTTGCCTCATAGTAAGATATCACTAGGGAAATAAGTATTGAAGGCTACGATGATCTGAGAAGGTCTCACAACGGACTCCATAAAAGTAGTGCCTCCTCAATTTTAAGGCAAATACAACTGCGCACACCTCCAAATCATGGGTAGAATAATTTTTCTCATGAGGCTTCAACTAACGAGATGCATACACAATCACCTACCCTCTTGCATTAACACACCACCTAACCCAACACTTAAAGCATCACAAATGATGGTAAAGACCACGCCCTCTTTGGGCAAAACCAATATAGGAGCTGAAGTAAACAAGTCTTTAAGATTTTAAAAGCTGACCAAACAAGCATCGTAACACTAAAAAGAACTCTTTTTCTAGGTCAACTTGGTCAACAAAGCCGCAATAGAAGAGAAACCCTCAACAGAACATCAATAATAGCCTTTGTCACGCCTCAAATCCTATTGGGGCGGACTGGCACCCGTAACCGAGGAGGACCGGGAGAACTAGCTCATAACCTTATACTTCCCATGCATACCTCTATGACAACCCAAAATTCAGACAACATCATGTCGCATATAAACGGAAATAATTACCTGTATAAGCTCGAGCACACATATATATATATACAATACTTGGCCGTTGGAGCCATCACGCCTATTAACAAAACACCACCTTGGCTGCACATTAGGTCTACAAAGCCTTTAGAAAATACACAGAGTTTAACTAAGGTCGGGACACACCCCGCCATATAACTAACTTCTATACAATATCAAAAGTGACTGGATATGACACGAAAAGCCCCGAAGCATATTGGAGCTCACTTAAAGCAGCTGGATATCCTGGCTCCTACTTGTGCGGTGTATGAGCTGAGGTACCTATGCCTGCAGCATGAAATGCAGGTCCCCCGTGGGGGACGTCAGTATGAAATGTGCACTGAGTATGTAAAGCTGTAGATAATCACATATGATATAGGAGCTCAATAAAAATCAAAAACAAGTGAATAAATCGTAATAGGAGTGGACCTCACTTATTTATTCAATCACTTTACCTTCGTTCTTATCATCTTTTTAATCATTACTGTACTGTACTGTGACCATTAGGCTGCCTCCAGTACATATCAACTGGGATCGACCCATGATAGGCTTATGCCCCTGGGATACCACCCATAAACACATAAATAGGGATCGACCCATGATAGGCTTATGCCCTTGGGATACCACCCGATAAGAGAGAACTTCCATCACTTAGTTCAATTAAACTTTGAGATTGTTATTTCGGTCGCCACCGCATTTTTGATACTTTGAAACAATGATACATTAATAAGAGACATATAAATAGACCATCAATGCAATAACAATGAAGTAAGAACTCATTGGCACATCAATGAAGTGTTTTAGAGTCATCAATATCATAACAATGAAGTAGGAACTTATTGGTATATCAATGAAACGTTTTGGAGTCATTAATAGCACATGGATCTTGTTTGAGTAACCGGATACCTTCTGACATTCATTAGTGCAATAAACATGTAAGATTTGGAAAACAAGTAAGTATTGGAATGTCTTGACATCTTGTAGAGTGGAAACAAGTTCATTGGTAATATAGGAAATCATACAAAACCATTATGGATCACATGTTACTGAATAACTTTGGAAACTTTCTTAATAGAACAATTGTTCACTTTCACGCCAAAGATATGGTATAGAGTATGCTTTACATACCTGACTGTCAACCTTCAATACTAATCCCAAATGGACTTCCTGTCTTTTCAGATTACTTATCTACAATGAACATATATAGCAATCTAGTATTAGCAACCAAACGTCACAATTCAATTATTTGAATTCACCAAACTAGTGGTTAAGTAGTAAGCCTTAATTACACCATAAAGGGTGTCACTTTAACCCTCTTATACTCCAATTACATTCGCATGCCATGCATATTCATACAACATCCTCCAATATCAAGTTTGGATTCATTTATCCTTCCAACCAATCCATTAAACAAAATTGAGCCATAGACATAAATAATCATCAATTCAATAGTATATCACCATATCCACCTTCCATAACTCAATTACCATATCCACCTTCCATAACTCAATTACCATATCCATCTTCCACAATTCAATACAACTAAACCATGCAAAATAGTCCATAACCCTATTTCCATCACCTTTCAATAACAACCAATACATATAATCCTCTATCACACATATACATATGGAAAAGAACAAAGGCAAACAATATTCATACCTTAGAATTCACCTCTTGATTATGCAATCCTGTTTGCATAAATAATAGGTGTCATTTGAAGCTCTCGAGATGACAAACGCAGTTATCGGATTACTTTGGAATTTCTACAGTTGAATCAAAAGTAATTTAAAGGTCAAATTTGGCTAGGGTTTGTTCTTCCTCAATGATTGATGATGAAAATGAGTTTTTGAACTCATATACATGTATACATACACATATTCCCGTCCATAATATAATAAGAAATGACCAAAATGCCTTTAAAATTTAAATAATGTCAAATTTGTCCTTTGGTGGACTGTTTTGATAAGCTAAAGTAGATCGACCATAACTCTTTGCTCCGATATCGGATTTGGGTGAAATTGGTGTCATTGGAAGGATAATTCAAAGGGATTTCATTTCATATAAAGTAGGCTACCCAGTTCGTCCTGTACAAAGAGTTATGGTAGTTTGAAGTTGACCCTAAAAATCTTTTTTGATAGGCTGAAGTAAAACGAGTATAACTCCTTACTCAGACGTTAGATTTGGATGAAACTAATTGCATTGGAAAGAATACTCAAAGATCTTTCTTTTCATAGGTCGCAGCTCTCCCAGTTCATTATATTAATGGAGTTATGATCATTCTAAGTTGACCTAAAAATTCGGCTGGCCTCAGTAGTTTGTGTGCAGGAAATTTTCCTGCACATTTACTATTCCCAAATATCCCGGCCACCGTTTTATAGTTTCGAACGTGCTAGATTATATCCGAAACCTATCCGTTTTTGGAAATCTTTATATCGTTGGAAATCTTATTCAATAACCTTCGCATGGAACCATCGACGGGAAAATTTTGGTATAAATAAAATAAAAAAAATTAATTCCATATAAATAAGACCAATACACGTACTTGAATATGCCAATACACGTACTTGAATACGGGGTGTTACAGCCTTCTAAGCCAACAAAGCTCCAAATATTGATGGTATAATTAGGTCTATTCCAATCACAAACTGCGACAATCTTGGCTGGATCAACCATAACACCTTCCTTAGTCACCACATGACCCAAGAAAGAAACAGACTCCAACCAAAACTCAAACTTAGAGAACTTAACATACAACTTCTCATCCCTCAATATCTGAAGCATAATTCGAAAATGCTCCTCATGATCAATCTCACTCTTGGAATACACCACTATATCATCTATAAATACAATAACAAAGGAGTTGAGATACGGTCGAAACACCCTCATCAACTCTATGAATACGGCAGGGGCATTGGTCAACCTAAAAAACATGACCAAGAATTCGTAATGACCATAATAAGTTTGAAAAGTTGTCTTCAGAATATCTGAATTTCTAATCCTCAACTAGTGATAACCAGACCACAAATTGATCTTCGAAAAGACCGCAGCACCCTGAAAACTGATCAAACAAATCATCAATGCAAGAAAGAGGATACTTATTCTTAATTTTCACCTTATTCAAATGCTGATAATCAATACACATCTGCATAGACTGTAATACCCTAAATTTTTCTAGCTAATTTCGTCCCCAGAATGCCTGGTATTAGCTTTTAAAGTGAATTATGATTATTCCACGAGGATTTTCAAGATGTTTACTTTTTATCATGTGGAAAATTCCGTAAGCTTTTCATCGATAGAAGGTTCGCCTAAATCCGACAATCGGATAAGAAGTTATGGTAATTCAAAGTTTCAGTCATAGAACACCGTCATTTCAGTCAATGGCGCATTGCACCATAAGCCAAAATGACGTTTGTCCTTTTCATTGTTACTCCGCGATCCCAGCGCATCGCTCCAAGAGTGAAAACCAGAATCAAAAGGGCACCACAATTGACTCCGTGTCGCGCCAAGGTCCTAGTTGTCAAATTCCAGTAGCTCGGCACGATAGTGGGGCATCGCGCCAAGGCCAAAAATTGGGATTTTAAGTTCCCAGCTTCCATTTTTAAATTCGTTCAAGGGTATTTGGGTATTTTTTTCATGGCCCTAGTTAACCTAAAACACGAGAATTAATCTATTGGTGACCTAAATACTTATTATTATTCAATTGCTCTCACAAATCAAGATACCCTTTCAAAAACAAAAACCCTAGCTCTCAAATTCAAGGGCCAAATCACAAGAACTCTCCATCAATCTTCATGGAATCATGAATTAAGGTATGCATAGTATTTATTCATGGACCCCTTTCGTCCATGAAGTTTAAGAATCCTTTTCTAAATACAAGATTTTGGATTTTCGTTATGTTTTCATGATGTGGTTGTTCTTGTTCATGCTGATAAATGAATAATTGAATTCTATTCCATGATTTGGTGATAAATTTCATGTGGGTTGATTAGTATAGATATGAATTCATGCAAACCTAGGATCTAACACTTGAATGGTGTAATTAGAGTTGAACCATGATGTTTAATTGTTGAAACATGATGTTTACATGTACTATGTCCACCATGTGTTTGATTAAATTCCTAGATTAAGGAAAATTGCTTAACTAGCATGATAACATGAAATCCCCATGTATGTACAAGTTCATGCCTATTACATGTTTGAGGTAATGCTTCAAGAGATATATTATGAATTATGATGCTAGTCATGTGCTCAAGTAAGTTATGCAAAGTCAGTTTCCTTCCATCGATTCTTGGGGGTACTTTTACCCGAAATATTAGTTGTGTGCCTAGAGCCATGTCATGTTTTCATGATACTCTCAGTCAAGCTATGAATTCTTAGACTTCAGACAGTCTTATGACTCAGGAAAAATCTCTATGATCTTATGACTCAGTCAGTTGTCAGATATCAGTAGTATTTCGCCAGTCACCGAAACTTAGTAACTCAGCTCATGTTCACTTCAGTAAATCATGTTCAGTGTCCATTCAGATGGAAGTAGGAATTAGCACCAAGTGAACCCAAGGATGGGGACACACACTATCAAATGAGGGTGTGATCTTTATAAGTCATCCTTGTGTTATAGAACTATGTAGCCAACATAGGTTGAGACATCAACACTGTTTGATGAGGATTGATGAGGTGGATAAGCTCTGTCAGATAAGCGCCCCACCATTCTCTTTTGGGGATACTATCAGATAAGGGTCACCCACAGCTTGTCATTACCAGTGGCGCGATATTGACACCCTTCTAATTGGGGTTATAGATTTGACCCCAAATTAGCCATAATGGCGTATTAAGGGGTATGTCGGTTAGATAACTACTTCCCACCGTTTCAGTACCAATCTCAGTAAAAGAACTTAGATAGTTCTTCAGAACTCAGGACTGTCAGATACAGTCAACTCAGATATAATTTGGAACTCAGATAGTTCCATCAGATTTAGAACTGTTAGATACTGTCAACTCAGATACAGTTCGAAACTAAGACAGTTCTATCAGATTCAGGACTGTCAGATACAGTCACTCATGTTATTAGTTATATTCAGATACAGTTATTCATGCTATCAGTTATTAGTATGTCATGTTATCAGTATTCAGATTTAGAAATCAAGTTATCACAGTTTCAATTACAGTTACATACTTATGCATGCACTCTCACGTTCATGTTAGACAGTCAGTTAGCATTATTCATGCATGTGAACCCTTGCATATATCCTACCTCACATGTATACTCAGTACATTTCATTGTACTAACGCATTTGCACTATAGTGCTTTCTTTTTATGTTACACCATAGGTTTAGAGACACGAGCTCCAGATCAGCAGTAGATTCCAGTTTCAGCAGTCAAAGTAGGAGTGAGTCCTCATCCTTCAAGGACATGATGATTTTCTTTTATCTCATTGATTAGTTTGTTGATTGGAGTTAGTTGGGGACATGTCCTATAAACTCCTTACTCAAATTATCTCAGACAGTAGAGGCTTTCAGAATAGATGCAGACTAGATTCAGACTATTATATTTCATACTTCAGTTTTTTTTGGGTATTCCATTACCCCACACATATGTTATGTTATTCAGTTATGTTCAGTATTGAACCTTTTGGCCTTTTAGTGCATGTTTCCACATTATTATGTTATATTATGCAGTATACAAGTACAGATATCAGTCATGGGTTTGTTTGTGGTCCTTTGGGGTCATAAGCACCGTGTAGCATTTTGGGCATCAGGCTCGGGGCATTAGATAGACCCATTCTTTTTCTTCACAAATAAGACCGGTGCACTCCAAGATAAAACACTAGGTCAGATAAATCCATTATCTAACAACTTCTGCAACTGATCCTTCAGTTCCTTCAACTCTGTTGGGGCCATACTATAAGGAGGAATAGAAATGGGTTGGTGTCTGGCTCAACATCAATAATCAAATCAATATCTCGATCCGAAGGCATACCAGGAAAGTCCGTAGGGAGCACATTTATAAACTCACAGACAATACGAATAGAATCAAAGAAAGGTAATGAAACAACACTGGTGTCACGAATATAAGCCAAGTAAAATAAACATCCCCTCTTAACAAATTTATGAGCCTGAACATAAGATATGATCCTTTTAGGACCCAAATGAAGTGCACCTTCCCATGCTATCTTTGGCACACTCGGCAAAGCTAAAGTCACAGTCTTAGCAAAACAATCGAAGACAACATAATAAAGAGCCAACTATTGATACATAAAATAATATCAAAATCGACCATATGTAACACAAACAAGTCTACCAAAGTCTCACGCCCGATAAAAGTCACAACACAAGATCAGTACACTCGATACTAAAGAATCACCCATCAAGGTACATAGACATAGTAAGAGGCTCACTAACTTAATCAAACCCAGAGCAAAATACACAGACACATAGGAAAAAGTCGATCAGGGAACAAATAATACAGATGCAGGTATAAAACAAATGGGGACGATACCTGTAATCACAACATCAGAGCCTCTGCCTCAGGTCTGGATAGTATAGCATAACACTGACCATGACCACCAGCTGTCTGGGTGAATCCACAGCCACCCCCACGATCTCCACTATCTCTGCCCCTCTCACCTCTGGTAGCACTCCTGCCCCTCACAGATGAAATAAGAGTAGATCGAATCACCTAATAGGGACAATCCTTGGGCCAATCTCATCACACACATAGCAACCTGTATAACCAGTCTCAATAGGAGAAGGTACAACTGGGCCCGAACCACCACCATGAACTATCGAACTAGAAGATCCACCACTAAAATATTTAAAGCCACTTCTACTAGCCTGCCATGGTATTCATGAGAACCTTTAAAATCTCTATCACGGGGAGACTGACCTCTAAACTCACCAAAATAGTGCACCTTCTTAGCGCTACCCTGAGATACTCGAAGACCGTCTATCATCTTAGCATGATCCATAATACTCTATAAAGAAGCCCCAAGCACAACTATCTAAGACGTAGCCAACTGAAGGGAGACATCCAAACCCTTTACAAACTTCCAAATCTTCTTAGACTCAGTGGAAATGCTATCATAGAAATATCTATACATGGCATAGAAAAGAGTGCCTCATACCCAATAACTATTATGGAACCTCGCTCAAAATAATAAACTCGCCCCGCATACAATCTCTTAAACTGAAATGCACAAATCTCTCTATGAAAGCCTTGATGAACTGATCCCAAGTCATATCACGAAAATCACGAGGTCTATAACTGAAAAACAATCTCCACTAATCTCTTGCCATATCTCTCAACTGATAAGATATAGTATAAGCCACACCATCTGTGCAAAAAGAGTAAAACATAACTCAGAACACAAGTTATGAAAGAACTTTGCATGATAAAGAATAAAATGAGGGAAGTTTCCTACAGACGTCCTATAGCCTCTCGAATATAAATACGAATGTCTATATACTGATCCACGAGACTCTATTAGACATCTCGTTCTTACACCATTGAGATCGATAAAACCTGACTGCTTTGATACCAATTTATCACAACCCAAAAATAAGGGTCATGATGGCACTTGTCGCGGCAAACTAAGACAAGTAAGTCTCTCACCCAAACTGATACATAGAGGAAAAAGAAGAAAATGCCCCTAAAGGTAAGTTTTCTAGGATAAAGCCAAATTACGGAGATATAATAAAAGCAAAAAGAATAAAATCAACACATGCAACCATAACTCCCAAAACCTGGTATCAAAGGTGTAAAAATTGCTAATACTATCCAAGAGTCAAATACATCAGGAAAAATAACCACAAAGATATAATATATGTCTCTGAATACTAATAAAGACATAACTAATACAGAAAGATAGAGGCAAACTCTGGATGTATGAATGTCCAACCGCTACCCTGAGTAATCTAAAGGCACCCAAAATCAATTAGTCTGAGGAGCACCCAAACCTGAAGCTGCACCAAAACGGTGAAGTAGAAGTGAGTACGGTCTAATTGTACTCAATAAGTATCATAGGCCGACCGAGCAAAGTAGAAAATAAAGCATATAAAATACGCACTAAGGGCCCATAATGGTAGCCCACACCACTTGCACTAACAGTTCTAGTATATATTATATATTACAACAACACACCAAGATAGAAATAAGTATACATTATGTCACATATAAGTGGAATAAGGGAGAACATGTAGATAAAAGATTAGCAAATATAAGTAAAGAAAGGTAAGACAAATACATAG
The DNA here is from genome assembly GCF_002878395.1 of Capsicum annuum. Classification (NCBI taxonomy): domain Eukaryota; kingdom Viridiplantae; phylum Streptophyta; class Magnoliopsida; order Solanales; family Solanaceae; genus Capsicum; species Capsicum annuum. The sequence continues at coordinate 205,861,587 of NC_061116.1, read as the reverse complement.
ATGACAAGTCAATATGGCAAAACAACATGACACAAACACAATAAAGTCAGTGCAATGTATACAATGATGATGATGATGCACGAGGTCGTCCCACAAACTCTAGGATCGTTGCACAATCCCCGTATAAATCTACAAAGATACAACTTTCCGACATAGGACCCATGGAGGGTTCGTCAACCCGTATATAATCCACATATCTCATATCTCCTTTCCAGCACATTCCTCGAAAAATATTTTGGAAGATGTTACAATTTCTCCCCTTGACACATCCCCAGGGGAGGGTTTTAAAAAGGTGTTGTCAGTATTTCTCAGATGTTGCCACAACGGTACTAATGTTTCCTGAATGAGTGTGATATAAGGATGTAATACTTATAGCCAATCACAATGAGTATTTTCACAACCAACCACATGATATGTTTCCACAACCAACCACAATGATATATTTTCATTACTACATGAGCCAATATCCACTCATTATTTCAGTTTCATCCACGAGTTTCCACGTTCCATATGCCAATAAAGTATGAATATAATCACAATACACCAATGGTACCATATTAAGCATCTTAACAACAAAATAAAATTATTCACATATATTCAAGGTTATCAATATCACATAGGACCCCATACGGTCATATATATTATATAATAACTCAATTTTGATAATTACATCACATAGAGGCCCCCATACGGGCACGACACATAGATAGACATTTTTCATGATAAGTTTCCACCTTTAACATGCATTTTGTACCATCATTTACTACCTAACCCAGTTTGAAAGAGTTAAGTCGTAACCTATCTCGAAAGCCAAAATTGGTCCACTACACTTTGAACCCGCGCCCTTACTTTTCACGAATGATATCAAACTCCACCAAAAATATCAAATATGGAATCTATGCGTCAAAACAAAACCAACGACATCCATATTGACTACTTTTGATTCGTGGTCAAAACGGACCCCCAAAATGATTTTTTGAAAAAAGTAGGGCAAACTCGTAATTTTACTTTAAAAACATGTTTAATTCTTTGAAATCAGAGTTGAAATCAAGAATTTGAGTTGTTTTGAAGGTTAAATTGATGGAAAAAAACTTGTAATTATGAGAAAAAAATATTATTCAAGTGAAAAGGAGTAAAATTTGTGTTTAAAATTAAGCCGTAAGATTTTTGGGGTTTTGAGAAATTAATCAAGAAATTACTATGAAATGGATGAATTCTTATCTTAAATTCGTAATAGAATCAAGAAATAGATGTTAATCTAGCTATTCAAGCTCCCTCGAGCTTCACTTTTAAGCTCCCACACTATTTTAGGTTTAACTCTCAAGCGGTAAGATGAAAAATGAGAAAAAATAGGCCCAAAAATGCTACACCTATTGCTGATTTTTCTGCACAGATATACCTGAAAAGCTGATTTTTTAAGTCAATTCGGACTTCGATGGGGGTGTCCAAAATTTGTTTAGAGTCCAAAATATGCAAACGAACTGTGCAACCACACTAAATTTGATGTTTCAGACGCATTGGCGAAGTTGGATTTTTGAAAAAACATCATTTCAAAAAGTTGACCCCCGAAACACGAAATCGTAATTTTTTAAATCGAGGGTCGAAATGAGATTTAAACGCCGTAAAATCACACCAAATTTGCTAACACCCTAAAATTGATATTTCGAATCTACTGGCGAAGTTGGATTTTCCATTCGAGCTCGTTTCGACCAAATGTAGATCCCACATTTCCAATTTTTCAACTTTCCGATCAAAAGGTCGAAATGAGCTCGGGTGCACCAGGACCTAAACCAAAGGTCCACCTAGCCTAAAATTATTATTTCAAAGCTTCTCGCACAGTCTATTCATCCATCCATCGCACAGATCAAAAGATATCCCCATAAGCCTAAAATAAGGCTCACGAAGCCATCAAAAACTACAACATCGCATAAATGGTACCAAAATTCATCAAAAATCATGTCAATAACTCCACATCCCAGAAATACCATAATGTAACTACGAGGAGGGGTAAAATAGTCAAATCACAAATTTCACATATTTTATCAAATTTTTAGATCATTACAATAAAATTAGAAAATATTATTAATGTATCCATGGCTTCCAAAATACCATTTATTTAGGAACAAAATGAGAATGTTAAACAAGAAGTTATTTATAGAAATGGAGAAAATGCCTAATTTAATCTGTGAAACACCACATACTAAACGAAATAAAAAAAAAGTGAAAACACCATTTATTTTGAAATAGAGAAATCCAAATTACAAAGAAAAGACAGAGAAACTTGCAGGAAAATAACACAAAAACAAAAATTGTAGGAAATCAAAATTACTCGATGAGGGCCTTAACATCGAGGTTGGATTCAACTAATTGCATGTGGTTTTCATCCAAGTCGATTTGCAGGCCTACACCAGTACGACAAACTGTATCGTGCAACCAAAACATATTCATATCTTTCAATCCGAAAAACAACAAGGATGGTTTTCCTAAACCAAAATCAGTATCCTGTATAGGGAACCTGCATAAACTTGAACATGTAAATTTGTCAACGTCATCGTTACCTCCCCATTCTGGTGCTTGAAAACTTGCATTATATAAATTAGCCACGTGAGAAACTATCTCGTCTGGTGAAGTTTCAGCACAAGAAGAAACAAGTTTTGTAACTGCATCTCTTATTAATGTTACAAGATGCTGCAACTCCAACTGTGTCTGACCAGGTACAAATTTTACCGGAATATCAATTACCAAATTTCCAACTGATTTTTTTATTTCAGGTAAATTTGTTTTAGAGCGCAAGTTCAATGGAAAACCCATCATAGAAGGTCTCAACTTCCCATTTACTGATTCTGAAGCACAAATTAGAGCTCTCCATAAGGTTGCTGAGATCATCTCAACTTTTGAAGGTTGAAAATTTAAAGCACCCGATTCAATGAAACTTGAAAATTTCTCTCTTAACTTCAATAAAGCACCCTTATTGATAACAAACCTCTTGGACACAAATTTTATTTCTTTGTTTCCTTCTTGTGGAATAGGAGGCTTGAAGTACCTGATACAATCAAAAAATAAACAAGTGTCTTTTGTGCGAAACCTAATAATAAAGTAAATCTCTAAAGATTTTATATATATATATATATATATATATATATATATATATATATATATATATATATATAGAGAGAGAGAGAGAGAGAGAGAGAGAGAGAGAGAGAGAAGAGAGACAGAGAGAGAATAAAAGTTTTGGCAGTTCTCACATTAAAATTCATGGTATGAAAATCTAACATATGGCATTATTTTTTCATAATTCTCATTTTAAGATTTGCCACATGAACCTTCGTAATTGGTTGATTTTTCTTTTAATTTTAATAAATTATTTTCTTCTTCATCTTAAAATATTTGTCACATTTCACTTTTAAAGATCAAATTATATGAACTTTAATCAATATTTTAAGAAAAAATATTATTATGTGATATAATCATTACAATTATGGTATTTTTTTTTCATATAGTTTCGAATATCTAATTTCTCATTTTATTGAATTAATATAACACAGTTTAGCTCTAAAATAAGTCAAATTATCTTTTGAAAAATAAAATAATAAAATTTGAAGAACTTTTGAAGACAATTTTTTTTTTTTACCACTAAAGCATAGAGGATCTTGAGATTTTGATAGCCTTCGCAAGGGCTTTATTGCTATCTTAATTTTTTGGTGAAATAAAATTACTACACATGATAATTAATGGTGTTTTTTAATTACATATTTTCATTGTCACCCTTATTCTTTTTGTTAGGACCATTCAAATTGGGTTTTTATAATTGATTTTTTCTTGCCACATGTTAGATTACTATTTGATTAAAACTCTTTTCATTTTAAATTAACAATATTCAAGCTAACTTTTTCTATAAAATTCAAGTTTTCAATGATTTCAACTACAACCTCATAGTTCTTTATGATATTATAACATAGTAAATAATATCTTGTATTTATTATTTCTCATAGTGGAACGTGTAAAAGATAAATATAATAAGTAAATAGACCGAATGGAGTACGCTACTAATGTAGTTTAATTATCATTTAATATCCTTATATATTTCTATTAAATTAATTTATATAAAGGCTTATTTGAGGCTATAATTATTATAATTATAATATAAAATTGAAAGCATTGACTTTTTTTATTTCCATATGAGTTCATACGATGAAAAAAATGTAATTAGCAAAAGTTATTGCCACCAAAATTATGAGAAAAATCAAAACTCAATAAATATCAATATAAATTTATTTTTAACTATAGCTAAGAAAATAAATACTTACAAATTTTATAAAAATATCAATATTTTTTTCTATTTATGATTTTCATCGAAGCGTAATTATTAGATATTTTAAATTATGTCAATAAAATATCAAATTACTTGTAGCTTTTTGATATATTCTAATTCTCTAGTAATATCTTCTTCATCATGAATAATTTTTTTAATTTAAAATTATCCAATTATGTGATTAAAAACTCTAATAATTATGAAAACTTAACAAGAAGACTTGTTTAGTAGATCATTAGATATATTCATTGTAAAGTAAAAAACATAAATATGATATAAATTATTATTTTTATACTTTGAGTTTGGGTCCGGGTTTAAGACGGGCTTCATGAAACTAGTATATATGCAAGAGAGGGTATTGTACTTTTGATAGTCCTCACAATACCCTTTTTGATATTTTAATTTTTGTTGGTCAAATAAAATCATTACACATGTCAAGTGATGGTGGTTTTTCTTATATATTTCATTTCTGTCCTTATTCTTCTTGTTAAGATCATTGCACTTGGATTTAAGTAATTGATTTCTTCTTGCTACTTATTAGATTATCTTTTAATTAAAATTTCCTTCATTTTAAATAAACAATCACTTTAACTTAAAATAGAAAATCAAAATAACTTAATACAAAATTAAATTTGTAATGATTTCAGCAACTACCTTAAGATTTTTCTAATATTATATTCAATCCTCTAAAAATATATAATAAATAGGATGACTTAATAAATAATATCTTATATTTATTATTTTCTTAACGGATAAGAAAAACGACAAAAGAATAATTAAATGGGCGAATAGGTATTTGTTAAGTGGCATATAAAAAATAAACACGAAAAGTAAATAGATCAAATGGAGTTATCTATTAATTTTAGTTTAATTATCATATAATATTCTTATATATCATTATTAAATTAATTTATATAATGATTAAATTAAGGTTATAATTATTAAAATATAAACTTGAAGTCATTGAAATTTTTTGTTTCAAATAATTCTATAAAATGAGAAAAAAAAATGATGCAAAACTCTTGCCTCTAAAATAATGAGAGAAATTAAAACTCAATAAATATCAAAATAATTTGTTTCTATCTCTAACCAAGGAAATCACATACTCACAAATTTATAAGAATATCGATATTTTATATTTATGATCTTCTTTGAATTCTAATTATTACATATTTGAAATCATATTATTTTATAAAATATCAAATTACTTGTAGCATTTTGATATATTATAGTGGTAATACTTACTTCCTCACAAATTATTTTTTATTTGAAATTATTCAATGTGATTAAATATTTTAATAATTATAAAAAATTATCAACAAGACATGTTCAATATACCATTTGATCACACTAATTATAAAGTTAAAAAATATATAATATAAATAATATTTTTTGTTTAATTTTTCATACATATATACATGCATACATATTTATCTTTTTTTCTCATTTTAAAAAAAAATTCTATTTTTTCTTATTTTCAAGTTAAATAATTAGCAATATTCTACCCTATTTACTGAGTATCATTAATAATTATTTATAAATATTGTAGTTAAGTTAATGGAGAATTGAAAAGCCCCCTCAACTTTCAATATCTCAAAAGTTATTGTCACCAATTTAGTGATATACTAATAATTTATTGTGCAAAATAAAAAATTATACTCCCTCCGTCTCATACTTCCTTCGTTTCAAAATAATTGACTCTTGTTGACTTGACACTTCTCTTGAAAAAATATTTATTAGGAGTTTATTTTACTAAATTAACCTTATTGATTATACTTTGAAAATATAAATTTGAATATTATACACTTTATATAATTATTATGATCGGGTTGGTATTGAAAGAATATAATAAAATTTTATTGATTATATAGATGAGACAACTAAACTAAAATAAATATTTTTAGCAAGAGGGTCAATTAAAATAAAATGGAGGGAGCGGAGCATTAGTTGGTTATTTTCCATTTTACATACATGTTAAGAAATTATAAATAAAAAGGTAATTTTTACTAATTCACCCTTCAAAAAATTTTAAACTTTACAAACAAGTGTGAACACTTTAAGAAAAAATTAATTGTTAGGGTAATATGAGAAAAATTTGATTAATGATATCTTGATCTATTATGGGACAGTTATTTTTAGTAAGATTAATTTAGTATGATAACTACAATTTACTTCACCATAATATTATTAATAAATTTACTGTGTGTATGATAATGGGGAACTTAAAAAGACATACTATTTGATGTCTAAATATGTATCATACTATGAGATTGATCTTCCAACCAATTGAAAAGACTAAGACTCACGAAATTGAATTTACAGAAGATACCTTCAATAGCAATATGAATTAGAATTTTTTATTTTTAGCTAATTAACTAGGGGTGTGTATTGGTCGTTTTACGTGTTTCGGTTCGGTTTTATATGTTATTGGTTCGGTTTATCGGTTTTCAATTTTTAAATATGTAAAACCAATAACCAATCAAGCTTGAAGCATTTTCTTATCAGTTTCGGTTTATCGGTTTTTGGTCCTTAATGGTTCGGTTTTCGGTTTAACCAATAAGAAAATACTTATAAAATAGAAATAGTAACAACTAACAAAAAAATGAAATCTTACTTATCGCCAAAACCTACGCAATGCTTCAAGCTTAGTTTACAAGAATCATCAAACTTGAACTGAATGTTAGTTAGGAAAAAAATTGAATCCTAATTTTTGGAAGCTATAAATGCTTCAAGCTTTTTATTACTATAATAGCCGAACTTTATATTGTACCTTATTGCCCTGAATAGGTTAGTACTTTGTGAATCACTGAATTATGAATTTATAGTGCATATAATCTATATACATACACATATCTATCTATATATAAAGAGATTTAAATATATAACATAAATAGTCAATAGGGATAAAACAATAACTTAGTGTATCCTTATTGGGTTATCGGTTTAATCGATAACCCAATAAATTAAAACCTATACTGAACCAATCGATAACCTAATAAACTAAAACCTATACTGAACCGTTTATCCAATAAAATTTTTTATAAAACCAATCAAAAACTGTTAATTCAATAACCCAATACCAGTAACCCAATAACATTTTTATTGGTTCGGTTTATCGGTGAGTTTGATTTTTCACAGTCCTATCAATAACTCTGTGGCATATTCTATTAATGGGTGTAGTGGCTTGAGTGCTCTTTTTTATTATTGAATTTTAAGGTATTTTCTAACTTTTTTTTACTACGGATTATTTTTTCTTCTTTACAGAAACTTGTCTAATATTTGAGGGCGAACGAATTTTACGTTAAAAGAATATTTTTGCATGCATCTATCATAAGTGAGTTCTATGACTTTCTTCTTCTCCTTTTTGAACTTTGCATCTTCATATATTTAATTCTCTATTTTTTTTGTGTGTATTTGAAGAGTTATTCTTTTATTCAATTTATACCACGATAGAGTATTGAAATAGGAGGGAGTAAGGTTTCTTATTTTTAAAATGAAATTAAGAAAGATGAAAGAAAGGAAAAAAAAAAAAAAGCAATTACAATGTGAAAGAGCAGCAGAAGAGTAGAGAAAAATAACATCTTTTTGCGAAAATATTAGACAATTATACTTGAAAAGAAAGAATGAAAGATCACAGAAAAAAAAACAATAAGAAAAAAATAATTCAATGGGCAAAAACTACAATTTGCCTAAAAATTTATCTATGCGGTACTAATTTTTTTCCTCGATTCAATTTCTTAGATTATATTAATATTTTTTAATTAGAAATTTAAATAGAACAAAATTTGGATGGCTAAATTTTTTATCCCTTATAATGAAAGAAGAAGTAGATATCACATTTACAATTAATAATACCTTCTATGCTATCAATATTTTTCGTTTTAGCATGCATTTTTTTTTTTTCAGTTTTAACGTGATTGATTTATATTCATCTTGTTTTTTCATATTATTTTGAGTTGTCTTACTCCTTTCATAGTTATTTTAATTTTCGTTTTATTTTCTGCAAGTAAAAATAATAGATATTTAGTTGATATGATGAGCTAATCAAGTAAAACATTTTGAATTTTCTCAACTTATGAAGAGAATAATAAGTACTTTGCCTAATAAATTAAATTAAGAAGAATAGATATTTGACCGACTTGTAGAAATATGCAATCATATAGTCATAAGAAAAAAGTAATTTCTTCTCTTTCACTTTTTATTTTTTTATGAAATCTTGCTCAAGTAAATCAAGAAGACAAAAATAGGAGAAAAAATAATAGTATTATTTTATCGAAAGTTATGTCAGTAGTAACATCATTCAAAAAGTAATTTGTATGAATTTTATAAAATATGTCATCAATAATTGAACATCATCAAATATTACTTAATTATGAAAGTAGTAGGTGCACTTCCACCGACTACTCTCTTATTAGTTTGGACTTTGGAGTACTGAGATTTATCTTACCTACCACACATATGCATGCAGAGGCTTGCATTTTTTCTAGTTAGACAATAAAAGAAAAATACATCAACAGTAGTATTAAATTTATGTCCTTCAGGCTGATTTGATAGAGTGTATTGAAAAATTAATGTATGCATTAATTTAATATGTATTATTAATATATTTTGTTTGGTAGATTTTTGCACTTTATGTATGACTAATGTTTGCATTAATTATACACTTTATTGTATATTAAGGTGTGTATTACTAATACTACAAAATTCATCGTATTAGCAATGCAATGAATCCAGTACATGCATTAACATGATTAAAGATACTATTATCCCTAAAAAAAAAATTACATCTTTTCCAACATATATATGGAGGATATTTTTGTAAAAAAAAATCTTTTAAAGAAATTATTTAATTCATATTATTTTGAATACATCAAACCAAACACTACATAAATGATTGATTCATATTCATCTTTTCTCTCATACAGTTGTTTTTTCATATTATTTTGAGTTTTCTTACTCCTTTCATAGTTATTTTAATTTTCGTTTTATTTTCTGCAAGTAAAAGTAATAGATATTTAGTTTATATGATGAGCTAATCAAGTAAAACATTTTGAATTTTCTCAACTTATGAGGAGAATAATAAGTAGTTTGCATAATAAATTAAATTAAGAAGAATAGATATTTGACCAACTTGTAGAAATAGGTAATCATACAGTAATAAGAAAAAAGTAATTTCTTCTCTTCACTTTTTATTTTTTTTATGAAATCTTGCTCAAGTAAATCAAGAAACAAAAATAGGAGAAAGAATAATACTATTATTTTATCGAAAGTTATGTCAGTAGTAACATCATTAAAAAAGTAATTTGTATGAATTTTATAAAATATCTCATCGATAATTGAACATCATCAAATATTACTTAATTATGAAAGTAGCAGGTGCACTTCCACCTACTACTCTCTTATTAGTTTGGACTTTGGAGTACTGAGATTTATCTTACCTACCACACATGTGCATGCAGAGGCTTGCATTTTTCTCTAGTTAGACAATAAAAGAAAAATACATCAAAAGTGGTATTAAATTTATTGTCCTTCAGGTTGGTTTGATAGAGTGTATTGAAAAATTAATGCATATATTAATTTAATATGTATTATTAATATTTTGTTTGGTGGATTTTTGCACTCTTATGTATAACACTTTATTGTGTATTACGGTGTGCATTACTAATACCTTAAAATTCATTGTATTAGCAATGCAATGAATTTAGTACATGCATTAATATAATTAAAAACACTATTATTCCTCAAAAAAAAAAAATTCACATTTTTTCCAACATATATATGGGGGATATTTTTATAAAAAAAAATCTTTTAAAGAAATTATTTAATTCATGTTATTTTTAATACATCAAACCAAACAATGCATAAGAAAAATACAAGCATAACTAATATAAACATAACTAACATATGCATTACTAATACAAACATAATATATATATATATATATATATATATATATATATATATATATATATATTATGTAAAATATGAAGAAAAATAACCTCACAAATTTAATCTTCTATGAAAAGAAGTCTACACAAATGATAAAATAATAATCATAATTTACACATTCTTTCTCTAAACAAAACTCTTAACCTCTTAGGACTATATTATGGATGCAATCAAGTGAAAGGAGCCTCAATTTATAGGAATTCAAAATATTTTCCTCTAAAAGAAATTAGGCAAATACATAAGAGATATAAATTTTCCAGGAAAAAAACTAACTATGATAAATGTGTTAGTCCTAAATCTGTTAGTCCTTTTTACTCTATACCTCCATTATGCATGCACTCTACTCTCTACTTTGTGTTGGATTACTCTGCATACTATGTGTTGGATTACTCTGCATACTAGTACTTTGTATTGACCCCCTTCCTTCTCAGGTTCGGAGGCACAGTCTAAGGATTCAGAAAATCAGTAGATTATTCAGACAGATTTACAGAGACAAGTGGTGAGCCTTATATATTCTGGAAGGCCTGATGTCTGGCAATTTATTTATCATTTAAAAGTTTTGGGTCTACTGGGGGCCTTATCCCAGTTTTTCAGACAGTTATTTGTTTTAGTCATATAGTAGTGATTTCGCAAATAGTTTTCAGATGTTGATAGATGTTGTGGAACTTTATTTCCCATTATTGATTTTATTAGACTCATGATCATGTTTCGGTAGTATTGTGTATTTTTCGCATTTCTTTTATCATATGAATCATGTGCATGATTAGCAGATAGATAGGGGTGTTTCGGACCTTCATGGTTCAAAATACTCGTCACGGTCAGGTCCTGCTTCGGGTCCTGACATGTTAGTTATTTTTTCCAAGACAAAAAAAAAAGTAAAACTGATCAATTATTATAAGAAAAATCACGACAAACATCTATAATAATACCTGGATAAGTCTCTAGTCGGAAAAATATCACCCCCATTGAAGCTTAAGAAATTATTGATCTTATCGATTGGAGTCCTCAATCTACAGGCATTGGCCCATTCAACCATAGTGGAAAAGGTTGTGAAACCATCCATTACAGGGTGCGAGATACTAATTGCTATAGCGAGGCTGCCACATTCAAACTTAGTAATTTGAACAGTGAAAATTGGTGAGGCAAACAGATTAGTCTCGTCGACATCTTTGATGTCGTGCGGCCAAAGAAGGGTCGTCACATCATGGCCATCGCACGCTACCTGCAAAGCAAGGCGGATTCAGAATTTTTAAAAGAATGAATGCACTATTATAAAATTATATCTAAAATTTAAATCTGAAGAATTTAGTTTCTAAATCTTTACCATCTACTTATGACGTTTTTAAATTATAGGTTCAAATTTAAATTCCTTTTTCATAATTAGTATATGTATATTACTTGTCGAAATTCGAAAATATTAAAATTAGTTGAGCCAGTTGACTATATGCTACATCTTCCACCGGTACTCATTTTAATATAAAATTTGACTTGATTATATAACTTTTTATTATAATACGAGGAGAATGGAAATTTCAAGCCATCGAAGTTTGGATTTTAAATAACACACCAAAAAAAGAAAAAAATAGCATAAGCTCAATTCAAAACTAAAAAAGGAAAACATAACCAAGTATGGAGACGCCCCCGCCTGCTACCTGTTTGACGAAATCGTCGAGCTTGCGATTGACCTTTGCTTTGGTATAGGGAACACCTTGATCGAGGCAAAGAACACAACACTTGTCATTATCAGCATACCTCCCAGCAGCCGGGTAAACGCGAGTTAATATGTCAGAGAAAGAGCGCTCGAGCCGCTCCTCCATCTCCTCATCAGTGATAGCAGAGTTGTTGTTGTTGCTGCAATGAGGATAGACAAGTACTAAAGGGACAAGTTCTTCGTTAGCTATTTGGTCAAAGAACGACACATTGTAACGTTGAAGATGAGGGGGAGTTGGTAATGATGGTTTTAGGAGCCTCGTGGATAAAATCTCTACTTTTATGTTTTCCATTTTAGACTATTTGCTTGATGGGGGTGAATGTAATATGGATTGAACAAAATTGCAGCGTACTATCTTTTTATTTATAGGCAAATCAACCTAGTGCCTTTTGTTTCCCATTTTTTCTTCTCTCTTTTTTATTTTTTCAAGTAGTGGTTTGGACATGTGATTTCACCTTCTAATTTAAAATTATGTGATGAAATCATATTTTCTTTACACAAAATTTCAAAAAATTACTAGTTGGATATATTACTTTTCTTTACATAAATAATTACTCCCTCCGTTTTAAAAAAAATGACCTACTTTGATTTGATACAAAGTTTTAGAAAATAAAGAAGACTTTTGAATCTTATGACCTTAAATTAAAGTTGTGTCAAATGTACCATAATATCCTTTAATCCTATGGTTCTAAACATGTCATGTGGAAAGTTGAAATTAAAGTATTGTCAAAAAAGGAAAGGAATTATTCGTTTTTAAACGGACTAAAAAAGAGTAGGTCATTCTTTTATGGAGAGAGTAAAATTTATGTAAAGAATAAGATAAGCTGCAATTCTTCTCCTGTAAATATAATCGAAAAATAAAATTTAAAATCTTAATTAAAATAAATTCTTAAAAAATACACAGTTTCACGTGAAACAAAGGAAATACGTTAGGACATCGTTTATGAGTTCATCGCAGGGGTGGACATGGTATGGTATGCTATATTATTTGAAATTTCGGTATGTTAATTTTAATATTTGATTTTTAAAAATATTATATCATTATCATATCATACTAATTCAATATAGTTCGGTATTTTAATGTTTAGTTTCGATATTTTGCGGTATGGTAATCGGTAACCATCGTTTGTTTAACTTTGACAACTTATATATATATTCGTATACTAGAGTTATTAATTCGACTTTTCAAAAGCATGTCTTAATTATATCAAAAAATGCATTACACATGTAGAATTATTGAAAAAGAAGTACAAACAATTTCTTTTATTAGTCAATTACACTAAAACAAATTTCACTCAAGATAGAATAGCGAAAGTTTCAAAGTTTAAACATTTTTATACTAATACTAAACATTTTTTTTGTGTATATATATAAAGGCTACTTGGTATTCGATATTTCGATATGTCATTTGTAAATATTATATACCATATCATATACCAAAAAAAAATTAAAATATAAATCATATACCATATTAAATATCATAATATTAAAAATTATAATATCAAAAATTTTAATTCGATATGATAATTCGGTATATATTATACTATGCCCTCTAATTCATCCGATCGTCTTCAATTGTTACAAAAAGGTCAACAACCATTGTTTAAGGTTACCTTTCGTGTTCCAATGAACACTAAACAAGTTTTCTAGAACTTCTCGTGTTTTCACACACATGCCCACATGGCTGTTTGAGCAACTAAATAATACTCATTCCGTTCTAAATTATCCATTTCAAATTTTTTAATTTGATTTCTTATTTTACTTATTTTTTTATTAATCAATAAGAGACAAAAAAAATTTCATATTTTAACCTTTGCATTAATTTTTTTTTTTTTAAATTAAAATATTCAATTTAAAATGAGCAATTTGAGACGGAGGGAGTAAAAGATTTACCAAAAAACAAAAAAATAGTAAAAGGAATCCTCCCTCAAATTCATTTTACTCGCTTTTTTTTTTTTATTTGTCATAATTTTCGTTTAGAATAAATGATATAAATTTTAATTAAATATAAAAAATATTATAATTTATTAACTTTTTATTTATGTTAAACAACAAAATCTAAGATCGAGAAAATTAATAATCAGAATAAGAAAAATATTACAACAATCGTTTTATTGATTTCAATACGTGATGTGAATTCTTTAATTCGCATTTTCAAATATAAATTCAAGGATTTCGAACTTGATCTTAAATTTAAACTTGATTTGTGAAGTCGATAGATTTGATCTTGACTTATACATGAATTCAAGGGTTTTTGGGTTTATTCATGAATCTTGTGGTCAGCTTGATTTGGATGAACTTGAATGTTTGTAGAAAAATCTGTGTTTGGTCCATGAACTCTCTCTTGCTTTTTGTTATAGTTATTGGTCATTTTTTTGAATTATGAAACTCCTATTTATAGTTGTAGGAAGTAAAGAGTTAGAGTGAATATGGATTTCTTTCGACTAATCGAACTAATTGACATGACGTATTTTTATGGGCTCTGATTTCACTAAGCCCGCTGACTTATTTTGACATGTGACACATTTGTAGTTCAATTTAATAGATTAGCCCAATAAAAATTGTTCCTTAATTAATTACATATATGCTTGGACTTAAATAATCAATTCAATTATAATCCATAATATTTATTTGGGACTAATATATTTTGAACTTAATATAATTTGAGTTTCTTACAAATTTAGATTTAATAAAATTTTATTGCTCACAAATGCCCTTTATTTTAAGACTTGTCGAGACGTTTATTCTTTTGAAAATTAGACTTGAAATAAAAATTTGATACTTTTAATGACAATAGTATTCGTGCAAAAAGAATCACACACCAATATACATTATTTCCTCCGTTTCGTATTGGTTGACCTTTTTATTAAAAATATCTGTTTCAATTTAGTTGTTCCAATTATAAAATTAGAAGAATTTTATTATGTTATTTCAAGATTACCCCTATTATTAAATCACTATATAAAGTGCATAACTCTTATTTTTATCTTCAAAGTTTAATTAATTATGTTAAAGTTTATGGGAACCCATTAATAGAAAGTGTTGGAGTATGATGATATATTATCAATGAATCAACTATGCATCTTATTCACGTGTAAGTCCCAAAAAAGAATGAGTTAACCCTTTTGGTGGCATTTAATGCTACTACTAGGGGCGTACAGATCAACCGGCAAATCAAATTGAATCGACGAATCAAATCAAACCGACGAATCAAATCAAACCGAGAAAAAAATCAACTTATGGTTTGGTTTGATTGGTTTGGCGTTAGAAAAAAAAAACCGACCATTCTTGATTTGATTTGGTATTAACAAAAACAAAATCAAACCGAACCCTAATCAAATATATATATATATATGTGTGTGTGTATATATATATATATATATATATATATATATATATATATAAATATTCAAACTTTTTATATATAAAATATTAATTATAATCTACTTTTTAAATACTTTTTCAATTAGTTTTAGTAATTTTCAATAATTTGAAAGTAGATGTAGATATATATTTAGATATGGGCCCTAAGTTGTAATATTTTTCCCTTAATTGTTAATTAAATGATTGAAAACCCAATATAAACTTAAAACCTAAACTTTTCACTCTTCATCTCACTTTTTAGTTCCAAGAGAGTTTTTTGCTCCTCATTTTATCATAATTATGATTTTTCATTAGCACATGAGTGAAAACATATTTAATCTAATCTTCGATCACAATATAATTGTAAAAACTAAAGATTATAAAAAAAAACTGAAAGAATCGAAAAAAGCAAAAAAAGCGAAAAACTCAAAAAATCGACTAAAACCTAATGCTACTACTATGGACCAAACCAACCTGACCTATGTACACCCCTAGCTACTACTATGGACCGATATTTTTGGAAGAATTACATATATACACGAACCAACTTTACCTAATTACAAAAAATCTCAAATTGACAAATTAATTACACAAAACCCAAATATAAAATTCCCCTTAATTGAAAATTTTTCTCTCCTACATATTATACATGACATATTATACATGTGAAAGAAGTTTTTTTTTTACAAAAAAGCTAATGAAAGAGAAAAGTTTGCTACTTTATACCATAAATTAAGGAAGAGGAAATAACTTTGGCAACTTTTGTCTTGTTCTTTCACTCTCTAGTTCTCCCATTACTTATATGAATTGTACTCCATTTTTTAAAACATCTTTTACGGCAAAATTGAAGGAACCTCAACCTAGTGGTTATTAAATTATAAGTTATCAAGATTTAATTGTGTTTAATATTTTAGTTCATTAATTTTTTTTATTTTTTTCTATGAAGTTCAATTTTACCAATTAAGGAGGTTTCCGTTTTTTCTTCATTTGCATGTTCAAATTTCATTATTCTTCAATCCTATTCAAGTTTAGTATTTCTGTTTTTTTGATGTTTTTTTTCATATAGTACAAGTTAGATCTTTGATTTTGCATATAGTAAGTTATCAAGATTTAATTGTGTTTAATATTTTAGTTCATTAATTTTTTTTATTTTTTTCTATCAAGTTCAACTTTACCAATTAAGGGGGTTCCATTTATTGTTCATTTGCATGTTCAAATTTCATTATTCTTTAATCCTATTCAAGTTTAGTAGTTCGTTTTTTTGGTTTTTTTTTTTCATATAGTACAAGTTAGATCTTTGATTTTTTTGTTACAAAAAAAAATCAGATCATACATTTGAATCAATTTATCATTTTTTAATGTTGTTTGTGTTCTTCATGTTTTTCAGATGTTGTTGAAGAAGACCATTCAAATAGTGGTGTTTTGATGCAAAAATAAGAAGAAATAAATGTGGGCTTTGTTTGTCTTAAAACAGCTTTTCCAAAAAGGTCACATCTTGTTGAAATTAAAAAAAGGATCCAAGGCTTGTGAACCAAGAATATGATATCATACATGTAAAAGAATTTATCATGCATGTGAATCAATGTATAATTATGATGTCATACATGTGAACCAATTTATTATGCATGTGAACCAATATTATACATTCGAATGTTTACTGGAACGACACACTTTCATTATATAATGATTTGAATGTATAACAACATATTATACATTCGCAAGTTTACTGTATTGGCAAAGTTTCATTATACATAGGCTTTAATGTATGCTAACATGTTGAGATGTACTTTTAGTAGCGTGTAATATGAATTGTTAGATGTATGGGTTACCCTCATACATGTGCAACTCTATAGCGGTTAGTGTTGATTTTATTATACATTAATGCAATTTGTTCGTAAATGAATAAGTTACCCGCAATCATGTCTAACAACTTTTATTAATTTTGACATGTGCTACCATACATCTGAACCTACTGTCATACATTTGAACCAACATATCATACATCTGAACCTACTATCATACATATGAACCAACATATCATACATCTGAACCTATACATACATCTGAACCAACATATCAAAAGTGTGGTCTTTGTTTGTCTTAAAATATATTTCAAGACTTGTAAAAGAAAGAAAGAAGAAAATAAGGATTTTAAAAGTCTTGTTACTCAAAAGGCGGACAAAGACTTTCAAAAGAGGCAACAACCTTTCCAAAAAGGTGAAAGAAAGTCACATCTTGCTAAAATTGAAAAAGAGGATCCAAGGCTTGTTATTTCCCTCCCAAAGCTGATTTTCACCATTTCAAATTAAAAATAATATGATGTCATACATGTGAATCAATTTTTCATACATGTGAACCAACGTATAATATGCCGTCATACATGCAGAATTTACCATTGCCAGCTATCCAACTGTAATCATGTCATGTATAATAACATGTAACATAAGTTATTGTTAGAAACATCATATCAACAACACATATTCTATGTTTTCATTATGAGTTAATTAAATTTTTATTACATCTAGCACTGGAATATATTATACATTAATGCAGTCTATTTATACATGTATAACTTACCATCTTACATGACCATAAGTTGTTTAATGTTTGTATGATTTTGTTTTTTAATGTATAAATGAACCTCATACAATGTGTAAATCTTAGCTAATTATGATATAAATTGTTAGATGTATAAAAAACTATCATACATTTGTTTGTGTTGTTTAATAATGGTTATGAATGATTTTTAGGTGTATAAGTTACCCTCATACATGTTGAGATGAACTTTTAGTAGAGTTTAATATGAATTGTTAGATGTATAAGTTATCCTCATACATGTGCAACTCTAGAGCGGTTAGGATTGATTTTATTATACATTAATGCAATTTTTTCGTAAATGAATAAGCTACCCTCATACATGTCTAACAACTTTTATTAATTTTGGCATGTGCTACCATACATCTGAACCTACAGTCATATATCTGAACCAACATATCATACATTTGAACCTATTTTCATACATTTGAAGCTATTGTCATACAACTGAACCAATATATCAAAAGTGTGGTCTATGTTTGTCTAAAAATATATTCCAAGACTTATAAAAGAAAGAAAGAAAGAAGAAAATAAGGATTTGAAAAATCTTGTTACCCAAAATGTTCATTAACATCAAGAAAGTAAAGTTGGAATTGTTTGACAAGAACCACAAAATGAAGAATTAGTTTTTCAATGCCGACTATTTTAAAAATAATGCTACTCTAAAGTAACAATTTCACTTGTATCAATTACATCTAGAACAGTATTCCTAGGCCGAGGTGGATCGCCTTTATCACTTGTGTACCCTTATTTTGCCTTTTCGACTCCGTCATGCTACAGTAATGAAGAATATCGTGTACGTTGACTTGCGGCATCAAACCCACGTGAATGAAGTTGGTGCCTTCCACTTAATATTTTTGCATAGGCAAAGACAAAGACCCCAAAGTCCCTGATTTCAAAAAATATAAAATAAAATAATAATCAGTACATTACTTATAACATTGTTATACATGAAAAAAAAACTGTCATGTACTTACAAACTATCAAACCTTTGTTGTAGGATATTTTGAACATAGTCAACATAAAATAGGATTTCATTAACAAGATGTATGATACGTTGGTATAGATGTATGAATGTAGATTTAGATGTATGATATGTTGGTTCAGATGTATGACTGTAGGTTCAAATGTATGACAGTAGGTTCAGATGTATGATATGTTGGTTCAGATGTATGACAGTAGGTTCATATGTATGGTAGCACATGTCAAAATTAATAAAAGTTGTTAGACATGTATATGGGTTACTTATTTATGTACGAACAAATTGCATTAATATATAATAAAATCAACCCTAACCGCTATAGAGTTGCACATGTATGAGGGAAACTTATACATCTAACATTTCATATTAGACTCTACTAAAAGTACATATCAACATGTATGAGGTAACTTATACGCCAAAATTTTTTATTTAGAACCATAATTAAACTTAATATCAGCTTTATTAGTCGGATAAGAACCAAATAAGAACTAACAACTTTAGAACAAAAAAAATAAAGCTTAGACTTTCAATAAATGGAAAAAAAATTATATTATTGAACTATCACACTGAAATGGTTTTACAATAGCAATTAATTTCATAAAAAATAAACATGCAACCAAAAATCAAACCAGATTGTGATTTGATAAAGTTGAAAAAAAATTGAAAATTAGTGGAAAAAATAATACATAAGTCCAACAAATGTTTGATAACTTACAAATTGGTAACCTCTAAGTATACGATTGCTTGAATTTGAGCGTGAAAAAATGTTCTTCACGTTCTTCATATGGAAAAGAGAGATAAATTCAATGGAAAAGAAAGATAAATTAAATGGGAATGTGGGTACAAGAAATTTATTATTTTTTCCTTTTCGGATCTACAATCCTCACTCCATGGCGATTGGAGAAGAATTTTCTTCAAGCAGATACTTAACTTCAATTTTTTTTGTAGCACTGAAAACTTAGGTACAACAAATTTGTTGTTTTTTTCTTTTTGGATCTTCAAAGATAGATTGCAAAATCTGGAAAAAAATAAATAAATGAAGCTTAACATACACTTTGAAATTCAAATACATGTGCATACAAATATCCAACACAAAAAAAAAAAAAAAACTAAAGGTAGCTAATTAGGTGCGTGACTTTAGGAACACTAAACAACCTAATCATTTCAGTTTCCTTAATTTAAGGAATTTGTGTTTCATCATACATCTGACACATATATAATAAATGACCAAATGTTTTACTCCCTCCGTCTCAAATTATGTGTCATCATTTTCTTTTTAATTCGTCTCAAAATAAGTATTGCCTTTCCTTATTTGGCAACTTTTTAAAGGCACAATTACCCTTTTACCCTTATTGGTCCAACTTAATTTAAAAAAAAAGAAAGATATTGGCACATTTTTTGATAAAGGATAATTTGGTAAACTTTACCAAGTCTTCCCTTATTTCTTAAACTCCGTGCCCGATCAAATGACGACATATAAAATGGGACGGAGGGAGTAGTATTTTTGTTGAAATTAGGGAGAGAGAAAATCAATGGGGATTTTGCGTAATTACTTTCTTTAGCTAGGGTTTTTTGGGGTTACCTTATTACTTTAAAATTTACATATATATACAAGGTAAAGTTACCTTATTACATTAAATATCAATTTGGCAAAGTAATTACACAAATTTCAAACTAATTACATAAATTTCCTTTTTTTTAATCTTCTCTCTCTTAAATATTATACATCTAAAACCACGTTATTGGCTTCTGATTTTTGCTCCCAAATGCTCTCATTACGGCACCCGTACTTTCCTCCATTTTTGAATTCTTTAAATCACGGCAAAATACAAGTAACCTCTAATTAGAGGTTACCAACTTGTAAGTACTCAAGATTTAATTGATTTTTATGCTTTACTTCATTAATTTTTTTTATTTTCTTTCAACTTTACCAATTCAGAATTTTTTACGTTTTTTTTCTGGTTGCATGTTGATTTTGTATGAAATTTCCGTATTGTGCAATCATATTCAAGTTCAGTAGTTCAATTTTTTCATTTTTTTTTCATATAATACAAGTTGGTTTTTGTTTTTTTTTTTCAGTCGATTTTTTTATTTTTTTTTTAATATATCTTTGATTTTCTTGTTTTGTAGTTCGATTTAACACTACTGTTAAATCAATATAGTGTGAATTGGTAATGAATTGTCTTCCTAACTTTAGTTTAGCTATTACTCAGTTAGATGCAAAAGAAAAAGATATTTCCGTTGGATCTGTTCCTGGTAAATTTGTTGAAGAGGATCCGAATTTCGCAGAGAATCGTTCAAAGCACCGAAACGACCTCGTTACAATGAAGAAATTAAAGGAAGTTTCCACTTCTAGATTAGAGAAGTCAGGTTCAAAAACGACAACTAAAAAGAAGTTTGATGATTATGGTCGACCGCGTCTTCCGAAGATATTGATTTAAGTTGTTCTATAAGTTGGCATATGTATAATAATACTTTATACATTAGTTATTTTGTCCTACTATTGTATAATATAGGTATTCTGAAATATATTTCAATATGTTATACATTGGCAGTTATGAAAATCTAAACAGTTATAAAGTATTAATATTGTATAAGGTAACATTATACGTTAGGACAAGCATATAGGTCATACATATTTTAATGTGAAAATCAGTATTATGACATTATACATTATTGAAATTTATTTTTTAAATGTATAAGTTACCCTCATATATGTATATCTGTTGTTTAATTAGTGTTTGATTCTATTTTGAGATGTATAAGTCACCCTCATACATGTGTATTTGTTGTTTATTTAGTATCTAATATAAATTGTTACATGTATAAGTAACTTTCATACATGTTTAAATGTTGCTTAATTAAGGTTATGATTTAAATTTTTAGATGCATAAGTTACCCTCATACAGGTGTAACCGTTGTTTATTTAGAGTCTGATATATTTTGTTAGATGTATAAGTTACCATCATACATGTGCAACTATTGTTTTTTTGGGTTCTGATTTTATTATACATTACTTCAATTTATTTTTAAATGTATAAGTTGCCCTCATACATGTATGTAACAGGTCCTCAGGTTCAACACACCGATGGTCAGTCTGAGCACGTCATTCAGACTCTTGGAGGATATGTTAAGAGCTCGTGTTATTGACTTCATACTCTTTCAGTTTCTTGATAGTTAAATTTGTGTTGCAGTAAACTATAATAGGTACACCTATGGTGTATTGTACTAGAAGTTTAAGTTCTATCTTCATTTTTTATTGGTGCACTCGGCGTATGAAATTACACTAGATATATTATTGTATTCTTAATTGTATCTGCGACGAGGTTTCTACTTGTAGAAAATTATCTTTTGAATAGTGTAATCAACTAGTAGCAACCCATTTCCAACCCATTGCAAATAGCCTAATACATGAAGAACAGGATGCTTCAACAAGTACTTTCCAAACATAAAATAATGCAATCTAGTTGTTTATATTCAAATTACTGCATACAACAACATATCCAATGAAATTTCATAAGGAATAAGGAAGGTAAAGTGAAGTGAGAAATAGGCAGGTAAAGTGTATGCATACCTTACCACTACCTCATGCAGGTAGAGGGGCTGTTTTTGAGAGGCCCGCAACTCAAGTACAACAATTTAAAGTACAAAGGGAGAAGAAGATAGTAAATAAAATATAGCAACTAACAAGAAAATATATTCAAATTACATTATAAGAAAAGACAACATTAGTCTCAAAGTATGTTTTCAACAAAAATCAAGTTTAGTTACGAATTTCGTTATTCGTTAAAACCGATATTAATACATATAATAAAGTAATTTTTAACCTTGCAAACCTTTAAACATTACATACATAGTAGTACATTTCTTGATGTTTGTTTCCTAAAAAAACATAGTCAGAAATTAAAGGATTGGAGTTCCCTCGTTTCTTTTTCATGTCCCTTTTATACAAATTGAATTCAACTTGATGTAAAATTGTATTTATATGCTTGAATTCAAAAATTTATGTGATGAAGAATACGAAGACACACACTCGTAGCAGATACCCATAAATCCAAGTTTGAACTACTTAGGTTATATGACTGTTAACTAGGGATATTCAAAGGAAATCAACAAACCACAATTTGATATATTGAGCTAAAAATTCAATTAATCTAATTGAATAATCAAGTCTAATGGTCATAAGGATATCATAATACAGTCCAAGAAATTCTCAATACAGTGAAATCAAGTAACAGATATTCAAGGACTTAATAAATAATACAAAGTCAACAAATACACCTTATTCAATCTGCACAAAAATGAATGAATCATAAGGTCCATGTACTGTGCAGGTGTACACTTTGATCTCACTAAATATATTGTGTAGGCGTGCACGCGTACCCCAATTAATAAATAGATACCTACTAAATGTATTGTGCGGGCATGCAGGCCGACCCCAATTAATAAATAGATAACATTTTACAGGCGTGCACTTTGATCCCATATGAAATACAATGCATGATGTGCAGACGTGCAACTCCGATCCCAAAACAATTCATATACCATAGCAAAAATAGTTTAAAATGTATAATTACTTATTTTAACCCCTCAAATAACACTGGTATCTACATAGATGCTCGTCACTTCACCTATACGGGGCCCACATTCCCTATTACTCCCCTTACACATGACTAACACATAAGCACTTCGAAAAAGAATCTATAAAAGTCTCAACTTGCTTCAAGTCGAAGTGCAAACATCAATTTACAAAGTTACACTTTCGTAAAGCTTTCGAATGGTCAAAATCTATTCAAATGCATATTTTTCGTAAGAATACAAATCTAATGACCCCATATTGCAATATTTATTTTGGCTCAAAACTGTAGTCAAATCTCAATTTTTAGTAAATTTAAAGCTTAGAACTAACTCTTAACCATCTACTCTAAACATATCTCAATATCACCTTACGAACTAAATTAGAGAATATCCAGCCTAATATGCCATGTTCAGAATAAAAGGAACTTCCAATTTAAAATGCTAAAGAAACAATCGAAATAATAACTTATAATTGTTAACTCTATGCTTAAACTTTTTCTTAATCTATTTTAATCTAATATCCTCAATATGATCATGGCATCACATTACTGTTAATACGCTTGCTGCCAAAAAAAATTAACGCATCAGTTTCAATCTCCAAAAGCATGTATTATTGCTAATAATGGCATTATATGATGATGGATTAAGGGCATTTTAATATTATTATTAATGTCAAATTCATTATTATAATAGTCTACTTTACTCTGTAAAAGTTACAACATTTATTATTTATTAGCATTGTGTGGGGTCCATTCCTTTCTTTAAAGTTGGCTGAAATTCAAATTTTGTGATTGTCAAAGTTGGCAATTTCATTGTTGCTAACTTTTGACAAATGTAACTTACCTTTTGTTTTTTCAAAGATGGCATGCGTATTTTTCAAATATGGCAACTTCAGTTGCTAACTTTCTTTTCAATAGTTCATGAGAGATCTGCCTATAAATATAGGAACTCTCACTTCTCTTTAAGATACAGAAAAAAATATATAAACAAGTCCACAAAAAATTAGTTTAAGAGAGTTTTATTAGTTGAAGGGAGGTATTATTATTGTGGAGCTTTAAACTCAATTCTTGTCCAGAGTATTGAGTTATTGTGAGTAGGCTGTTGTATTCTGGTGGGGACAAGCCAAAGAGTATTACTGCTGGACCGGTGAAACATTTGTTGCAGTGGGCTTGAATCTCCTTAAAGAGAGCGAGATATCCACGCCTCAGCAGTTGAAGAAGAAAATATTATTTTTCTTTATTCATTTGTAATCTTTTAGTTGTAATCTGTTGTAATATTATTGCAATTTTATTGTAAGTTTCACCAACAATTTTAAGGAGATTCAAATGGCAACAACTGAAAAGTCCGCGGATGTCAAGTTGGGAGATCTCAACAAGCCATTCCGGTTCAACGGTACTCAACTTCAAGAGGTGGAAGGGTAAAGTGTTTTTCTACTTAAGTCTTCTCAATGTTTTTTATGTGTTAACTGAGAAGAATTCAAATAAAGTAGATAACTCTTCCATGACTGACGATGAACTTATCTCTCTTGAAGATAAAGTTGAAAAATACAACAATGACTTCTACAAGTGTTGTTGTTTTTTTACTTGATTGTCTATCTGATAATTGTTATGATTATTATGATAGAACTTACTCTAGTGAAAAGAAAATTTGGAAAGCCTTGCTGAGTAAGTATGACACTGAGGAGACGAGAGCGAAAAAATATGCGGCTAGGGGCCAAGATGCACTTATGCAAATAGAAGAGAACAGCATCACACCAAAGGTAAATTTATTTTCATATAATGCTACCTCTAAAAATAACAAAAATACTACTTTGAAGCCTAAGAAAAAAATATTCAAGAAAAATAATGGTAGACATTTCAAGAATAATTATATTGGGAACAATCAAGCAAAAAATCAAAAGTGGGTATATTGCTCGAATTTGCAGGACTCGAAAATGTGGGCCAACACCTCAGGCAAACTTTACCGAAGAACCATTTGTGGCGATGATAACAGACATATATATGGTGGAGAATGTTGATGGATAGTGGGCTGACTCTGGTACAAACCGTCATGTCTGTTATGACAAAGGCTGGTTTAAAAATTATAAAAATTTTGAGGATCCCAAAACCATCATTCTTGGAGATTCACACACAACTCAAGTAGTTGGAGTGGGGGATGTCGAGTTGAGATTTACTTCTGGAAGGGTATTAATCTTAGAAGATGCACTTTATACTCCTTCCATGAGAAAAAATTTGATGTCAAGTTTTCTTCTTAATAAGGCAGGCTTCAAACAGATTATTGAACAGATTATTGAATCTGATCAGCATGTAATTTTGAAAAATAATATTTTTGTGGGAAAGGGTATACATATGATGGTATCTTTAAGCTAAGTGTTGAAGTGCATAAAACATCTACTTCTGTTTATATGTTTTCTTCTACTAATTTTTGGCATGCTCGTTTGTGTCATATAAATGAACGTTATGTGGGAATCATGAGTAGTTTAGGATTAATTACAATGATCAAAAAGAATTTTGAAAAATGTGAAGCTTGTAGTAAAGCTAAAATCACAAAAAGGCCTCACTTCCATGTTGAAAGAAAAACTGATTTATTAGAATTAGTTCATAGTGATATTTGTGAACTTGGTGGAATTTTAACTCGTGGAGAAAATAGATATTTTATTACTTTCATTGATGATTTTTCTAAGTTTACATATGTTTACTTAATGAAAAATAAAAGTGAAGCATTTGAGAATTTTAAAATTTTTCTCCATGAAGTTGAAAATCAGTTTAATAGAAAAATAAAAAGAATAAGAAGTGATAGAGGCCGTGAATATGAGTCACTTGAGTTCAATCCTTTTGTAAGATCATTGGATATAATTCATGAAACTACTCCTCCTTATTCTCCTGCATCTAACGGTGTAGCGGAAAGAATGAATAGAACTTTGGTTGAGTTGACTAATGCCATGTTAATTGAGTCTTGTGCACCTTTAAGTTTTGAGAATTTTAAAATTTTTCTCCATGAAGTTGAAAATCAGTTTAATAGAAAAATAAAAAGATAAGAAGTGATAGAGGCCGTGAATATGAGTCACTTGAGTTCAATTCTTTTGTAAGATCATTGGAAATAATTCATGAAACTGCTCCTCCTTATTCTCCTGCATCTAACGGTGTAGCGGAAAGAATGAATAGAACTTTGGTTGAGTTGACTAATGCCATGTTAATTGAGTCTTGTGCACCTTTAAGTTTTGGGGGTGAAGCTCTTTTGACTGCTTGTTATGTGTTGAATAGTGTGCCTCATAAAAATACTAAATTAATGCCTTTAGAATTGTGGAAAGGTTATAAGCCAAATTTGGGATATCTAAGAGTTTGGGGTTGTTTAGCCTATATGAGGTTAATGGATACTAAAATCTCTAAGTTGGGTAAAAAAATTACTACTTGTGCTTTTCTTGGTTATGCTTCTAATAGTACAGCCTATAGATTTTTTAATCTTGAAGATAGCGTGATGATAGAATCAGGTAATGCTATTTTTCATAAAGATAAATTCCCTTTTGATTTTAAAAATCGTGGGGGTCATGGGATTAAAGAAAATATTTTGTCACTACCTAGTTCTTCTACTTCTACTTTAAATAATAAAGAAAATAATGATTTTGAGTTAGGAAGAAATAAAAGAGCTAGAGTAGAAAAAGATTTTGGTCCTAATTATTATGTTTTTAACGTTGGAGATGACCCTATCGCTTTAAAGAAGCTTTGTCATCACATGATGCTATTTTTTTGGAAAGAGGCTGTAAATGATGAGATGGAATTGCTAATTTCCAACAAAACTTGGAAACTAGTTGATTTACCACCGGGTTGTAAAACAATTGGATATAAATGGGTCTTATATGAAAAATTAAAACCGGATGACTCTGTTGATAAATATAAAGTTAGGCTTGTGGCTAAAGGTTTTAAACAACTAGAAGGACTTGTGGCTAAAGGTTTTAAACAACTAGAAGGCCTAGAATTTTTTAATACTTTTTCACCGGTAACGAGAATTACATCCATTAGACTTTTAGTCGGTATTGATGCAATTTTTGATTTACAAATTCATCAAATGGATGTAAAAACTACTTTTTAAAATGGAGACCTAAATGAAGAGATTTACAAGGAACAACCCAAAGGTTTTGTTGAGGCTGGGGAAGAAAGCAAAATATGTAAATTTAATAAATCCCTCTATGGCTTAAAACAGGCACCAAAGCAATTGCATAAAAAATTTGATTCCTGCATGATTGAAAATGAGTTTAAAGCAAATGAGTGTGATAAGTTTATATATCATAAGTCTTGGAATAATTCGCATGTTATTATTTGCCTATATGTTGATGATTTATTGATCTTTGACTCTGTAACGCCCCGAATATGGTACTCGAAATGCTATATGGTGCTCATGACTCCGAAGAATAATAAACTAACCCATGACTGATATTTGTACCTATATACTACATGATAAACCATATAATGCGGAAACATGAACGAAAGGCCATAAGGTTCAAAACTAAGACATAATATCTAATAAAATATAAAATATGGACGGGGTATGAAATACCCAAAACAACTGAAATAACTAACTGAATATGATAGTCTGGAAAGCCTCTAACTGACTGAACTGTCTGAATAAGGAGTTGATAGGACATGTCCCCAACTAACTCCGACTACTGAAATAGCTAAGTACTAAAATAATAAAATAACAACTCATAACGCCCTCGAAGGATGAGGACTCACTGCTAACTCTGACTGCTGAGATTGGAATGCTACTGATGCTCTGGAGCTCGTGTCTCTGAACCTATGGTATAAGATACCATAGCGCAATTGTGTCAGTACTTTGAATGTACTGGTATGCATGTGAGGTAGGCTAAATGCATGGGGTTCATATGCATGAACAATACATCCTAACTGACTAATATGAACGTGAGAATGCATGCATGAATTCATAGAAACTATGACTAAAATCGTGATAACATAAATTTTATTGATAACTAACATGACTGGTAACTGAGTTTTTATGACTGATATAATTGATAACATGGGTTCTGATAACTAATAGAACTGATAACATGGGTGACTGTATCTGACAGTCCTGAATCTGATGGAACTAACTGAGTTTTGTACTGTTCTGAGTTACTGTATCTAACAGTCCTGAATTATGTAGAACTATCTGAGTTCTATTACTGAGACTGATTGACTGTATCTGACAGTTCTGATTCTGTAACATGAAACTGTGGAAAGTAGTCATCTAACCGACATGCCCCTAATATGCCATTATGGCTGTGTTAGGGTCCAATCGGTAACCCCAATTGGAAAAGTGTTAATACCGCGCCACCAGTAAGGACAAGCTATGGGTGACTCTCATTTGATAGTGTCCCCAAAAGAGAATGGTGGGGCCCTTATCTGACAGTGCTTATCCACCTCATCAACCCTCATCTGACAGTGTTGATGTCTCAACATATGCTGGCTATATAGTTCTGGAATGCAAGGATGATTTCTAAGAATCACACCTTCATCTGACAGTGTGTGTTCCCATCCTCGGGTTCACTCGGTGCTAATTTCTACTCTCATCTGAATAGGCACTGAACATGGATTACTGAACTGAACTGAATTAATTGAGTTTCGTTGACTAATAGAATAGTACTGAGATTACTGTATTAGTGAGCTTTCTGAGATTACTGGGATTTCTGAGTCTTACTGAGTTTTCCTGAGTCACATGTCTAACTGAATTCTAATAAGCATGGCTTGACTGAGGATATCATGAAAATATGACACTGGCTCTAGGCACACAGCTAAATTATTGGGTACAAGTACCCCCAGGACTCGATGGAAAAAAATAACAAAGCATGACTTTCTTGAATACAGGACCAACATCACAATCCATAATTCATTTATTGAGGTATTTCATCAAACATGTGACATGCATAAATTTGTACATAAGGAGGGACTTCATATTATCATACTAGTATGGCACTTTTCTTTCACATAGGCATTTAATCAAACACATGGGGAGCATGCTTTGGTTATACCATCATTAACACATCTAATATTCATGGACATATCAATTAACTTGTAATTTAAAAGCGATTTATCATGATTTTTATGC
This sequence comes from Capsicum annuum, assembly GCF_002878395.1. Lineage (NCBI taxonomy): Eukaryota > Viridiplantae > Streptophyta > Magnoliopsida > Solanales > Solanaceae > Capsicum > Capsicum annuum. The sequence goes on along the minus strand of NC_061116.1, from coordinate 205,831,995 downwards.
AATTTTTCATGTACTAGGTTCAATCATTGAAATATGTAATTTAAAACCATGAATCAACACCACACAACATCATGAACATGAATTTCAATTCAATTTAAATCATAAACATTCATAAATAGCCAAATCATGGATTTTGGAAAGAGATTCTTGAGTTTCATGGGTGAAAGGGACCCATGAATCAACACACGACATACCTGGGTTGAGTTTCTTGAAGTTCTTGCACCTGAAGAATTGGAATCTCTTATTTCGTGAAGAAGATTTGGATTTTGTTCTTGAGAATTACTCTTAGAGAGAAAACCCTAATTTTAATGTTGTAGATGGATAATAAATTTCTGAGCTTTGGTCGGATATAACTAGGTATATAAACGGATGGTAAAAGACCAAAAAGCTCGTTTAAAAATGGCTTAAAAATTTGCTGAACGGAACCTGCGATGGCTTGTGCGACGGTCCGCCGTTTCGACCATCGTTGATGGACCAGAATAGAGTCTCACTGCCTAGGTAGCGACGGTCCATCAACCTGTCCATCGCACCTTATCCAGAAGGTTGACCCACTGCCATGACTGCAACAGTCTAAGCGACAGTCCGTCGCTAGATCGACGGTCTGTCAACCTGGCCGTCGCACCTGGGTGATTCCAACAACTCTGAGTAAAACGTCCATAACTTTTTATTTCGATACCGGATTTTGATAAAATTTGTATTGTTGAAAAACTAACACAATTTTCCACATGATAAAAAGTGAAAATCTTAAAAATTCCACGAGTACAAAAATGGATTCATATTCCAAAGCAAGTTTCTAATATTCTTGAGACAATTTCAAGCTAGGAAAAAGAATGGGGTATTATAGGCTCTAACATGAATATTATTGATGAAACTAAAAATATTCTTAGAAACCATTTTGAAATGAAAGATCTTGGCGAGGCAAATTTTATTCTAGGAATAAAAATTACAAGAACATGTGATGGAATTTTCCTTGACCAGTCACAGTATGTTGAGAAAATATTAAAAAAATATAATTTCCTTGATTGCAAGCATGTTGTAACTCCATTTGATTCTAGTGTTCACATGTTTCCTGTTGAGAGTGAAACTGGTGTAATAAATCAAAAGGAATATGCTAGCATAATTGGAAGTTTGAGATATGTGACTGATCGCACTAGGCCTGATATTGCATATGCAGTAGGAGTACTTAGCAAGTTTACTAGCAAGACAGGTAATGAACATTGGCATGCTATAAACAGAGTAATGAGATATTTAATTGAAACAAAAAATTGTGGTTTGTTCTATACAAAATATCATGTATACTTAAAGGCTATTGTGATGCGGATTAGAATACTTTATCAGGTGATTCCTTATCCACGACTGGTTATGTTTTTACTTTGGGTGGTAGTGCTATTTGTTGGAAGTCTAAAAAACAAACAATTATTACTAACTCTATCATGGAGGCTGAACCAATTGCTTTAGCTTCAACTAGTGAGGAAGTGAATTGGTTGAGAGATTTGTTATTTCAAATACCTTACTTTAAAAAACCAATTCCTCCTATATTAATTCATTGTGATAGCACCGTTGCAATTGGTAGAGTTTAAAACCGTTATTACAACGGTAAATCTAGACCTATACGGAGAAAGCACAGTAATATGAGATCATATTTAACAAATGGTACCATTAATGTTGATTATGTCAAATCTTGTGATAATCTTGCAGATTCGTTAACTAAGGCCCTAACGAGAGAAACGGTCTGGAGTACATCGAGGGGGATGAGATTGAAGCCTATTGAATCATGAGTCATATGTGAGGAAACCCAACCTGGGGACTAGAGATCCTATAACCAGGTTCAATGGGAAAAACGAATCACCTAATGACTTGTTGTGAAAAATGCACTATTAATTTATCCCTTACTATGATGTGAGTGCATTTGCCTGTGATGATTGTGAGGTTGAGTTTATTAAACTCTTAATGAATATATGTAGCTCGTATGAGTGGGGTGTTAAATTACAGGAGCACTCTCGACGGATTTCACCTATGTGAGTGTGGAGGTAGACTGCTTCCTACGAAAATTAGGTTCATTCTCAAAAGAGACTCATTAAAATCGGGATAGCACATGGCCGTAACGTGCTGGCTATAAAGCTCACATCACACCTTGACTATTATGTGTAAGCAGTAACTTTTTATTTCCCTAAAGCAGTCATAGTTCAAGTCTGAAACCACTACGACTCTGGAGTAGAAATTATTGTTTTACTAAGTGAAGGTTCAATGCAGAGCACACCTTCATTATGCATGGTAGTCTTCCGTCAACTAGTGAACTCTCTTGATAATATTAAAATGAGTGGGGAATTGATGGATTAAGGGCATTTTAATATTATTATTAATGCCAAATTCATTATTATAATAGTCTCTTTAAGACTGTACTTTGTGAAAGTTACAACATTTATTATTTATTGACATTGTGTGGGGTCCATCCCTTTCTTTAAAGTTGGCTGAAATTCACCAACATATGACATCTAGATTAACTATTAATTACTCCACCTAATTTTTATTAGAATAACAATGAATAACTTAACCAATTCAAGCCTATGCTAATAATATAACACAAAAGAACTAACAACAAAATTGGGCCGCTGCCCTCACGTTCTGCCAGAACATCATTATGGTTATTAAACTACTAAAGACTCATTTGTTTGCATTTAATGGAGGTCTGAATCTGAATGGTTCAGTCTTCACACTATTAAGTGTATTTATTTTTTATTAAGATTTTAATTCTTAATAAGTCTGAATAGGTCTTAATAGTTCAGATCTAGAATTAAATCTTAATAGGTCTGAAGAGGAATTTTGGTATCGGATAATATTCACCGCCACTGTATTCATAATCATCAATCACCACAACTAACCACCTCTATCACCGCCACCATTGTCAACCACGACCCACCTCTACCATCACAATCATCATCGACAACAGATATCGCTACCAACCACTGTTGTCAACCGCTACCACACCTACTTCCTCTATTATTCTAATTATATTCATCGCTACCACCACCGTCAACAGCACCACCATCATCAACCACTACCAGCCAATCTTTACTATGGACCAAGTGACCAACTCATCTATCACAATAATTAGCACCATCGCTAACTACCACTAATACATCACAACCTCCACACATTCTTTGGTCTCCACAATCATTGTCACTAGTAACGCCACCTTCACCATCACTTCAACTACTACTATCGCTACAATTTATCTCTACTAACAACCATCTCCACCATCACAACAAACAACATTTCCCACTAGAACTAACACATTGTCAAACCATAATGCATTCTTTTTCAGCCATCACAATCAACACCTCCAACTACTAACATTAAGTAATGTCACATCACAACCACCACCACCACTATTAACCGCCACCATCATAACAGTCACTACAATATCAATCATCACAACTATCACTACCAACATTATTAATCACTAACATTAATCATTTTCACTGCAACCACCATTATAAACCATCTCTACTATCACTAACAAACATAAATATTTTTTTCAATCAGATAATAATTTTGTTGTATTAAATTACATATTTTTCTAATATATAATTAGTTTTTTATTTGAATTATAATTTTTATTTTAACATATACACAAATAATTTTTTTTGCACATTCAGATGTTGAAAAACAATCAATCTTAATCATTCAGTTTTCAGATCTAGAAACAACATTTTAATCATTCAAATGTACATTCAGATTCAGAGCTCTGAATCTTAAAAAAAACGCATGCAGCCTAAGTCATATTATTCTAATCTCATAACATTAATATGATTAAGACACTGTAAGCAAGAAAATCAAAACCAAGAAATAAGAATTACTCCTATCAACAGAAATGTCGTGAAATTGCTACCTGACTGACCCCCCCTCCCCCCTTCTTTGCCCAATATCTGATTTTATTAATATTATTGATTTTTTTTTATATTTTCCCCACTTAAATTTATTTTTATATATAGGTCTCAATAAATAAGAAAATGTTAACTTGACCCAAAATCACCAACTAAAATAATATCTAAAATATTCAATGGAACCCCGAATGTTATTCGAAACCTCGAAAATACAGTTAAATATATAAATTGACCAAAAAGTGTATTCAGGACCTATAAAAACTTTACGACACTAATTTGAGGTCGTTTGGATTTAAAATTGACCATTATCGGGCTTAACTTTATTAAAACTCAAGAATCCAATGATTTAATTCACTTTCAAACACCTTGAGGATTGATACTACCCATTTTCGTAAGTCATAAATCATGTATCATAGCAAATCAAACCATCGTGCTAGCTAATCGGGAAAATAGTTCAAAACGTATAATAAACTTATTTAAGCCCCTCAAATAACACTGGTACCCGCATAGATGCTCGACACTGCATCTATATGGGACCCTCATTCTCCATTACTCCCATTACACATAACTAATACATAAGTACTTTGAAAAAGAGTGTAAGAAAATCTCAATTAACCTGCCTCAAGTCGAATCCTAAGCGTCAATTTACAAACTTGTCCTTTCGTAAAGCTTTCGAATGATAAAAAATTGTTCAAATACATATTCCCTGTAAGAATACGAATCTAATGACTCTTATATTATTATATTTATTTTGACTCGAAACCGTAGTCAAATCTCAATTTTTAGTAAATTTCAAGCACAAAACTAACTCTTAACCATCTAACCTAAACACATCTCAATATCAACTTAAGAACTTAGTTAGAGAATATTCCATCTAATTATGCCAAGAAATTCCAATTTAAAATCCTAAAGAAATAATCGAAACAATAACTTATAATTGTCAACTCTATGCTTAAACCTCTTCTTAATCTATTTTAATCTAACTAATATCCTCAATATGATCATGCATGGCACATTACTATTAATACGCTTACTTCCAAGAAAATTAACGCATCAGTTTCAATCTCCAATGCATTATCCAATTAGTCTTGGAATCTTTTATGTCATTAGGGGATTTAACAAATAGGTGATTCATGGGTAAGGCTAGTAAAACATTTGTCTTAGACCCCTAAAATTTTGAGGCCTCAAAAATTTTAATGATAAATTTTATGATTTCAACTTCGCATGAAATAATAATGAAGATTATGAAATATATTTTAAAAAATTATCTAAAAACAATAACGAAAGATAAAATAATCTAATTTTATCAGAAATATTTTAGAACTTTGAATTAAACAATTCATACTTCATCTAATCAATAAAGTTTTGACAACAACATCCAAGTTATATATTGCATACAAATAACTAACATCTTATCAACTAGAATTAATCGAGTAAATTCCTCATATTGTCACTCAACTTAAGAAAATATCCCAATAAAGTCATTTTTTTTGTTCCAATAATATCATTGAACTTTATGTATTTTTCTTAAAAATCAATAATTGCTAAAAGTGACTCAAAATATGAGAGAAAAATGATCAAAAATGTCCCTTAAGTTTGAACGTTGAATTTAAATGATCCTTATTACTTAACAATATGAAATATCAATAACCTTTCAACTATAAAACTTAGTGAGTACAATCTTCTTTCAACTTCTAATTGCGATACTAAATCTAACGATGTCCACCAAAAATTACAATTAATTAAAATTGTTAGAAACAAGTTTATATGTACTGCATTTATTTGGAAAATTGGGAGTTCAATAATAAAATAATATTCTATATTTATTCATTTTAGTATTAATCTTTTTTTTTTTTTATAAAATAGTTCAAGTTAGTTGTTAGTTTCTTCTATTCCAAATTATTGTTGAAAAAATTATAATTCATAAAGAAGACGATGAATTCCTGCAAATAAAAAAAAAATAGGGTCTCTAGCTAGTAGAAGAACCATATATAAATATTTTAAAAGATTTTTATTTAAAAAATAATGCATATTAAATAATACCATAATGATAACACCAATCATTCACTATCAAATAAAATTAGGTGATTTTATATAACCATTTCGTAATTTAAAAATGTTTTAAGGTTTCAATATTATTTTTATCAATCTTGTGATATTATTTCAGAGAAAATTATATCGCCTTATCAACTTGGCGGTAAAAACTGAATACATTTATCAATTTGGACAATAAATGTACTTATTTATTTTATTTAAAATATAACTACCTATTTTAAGCTCTAATTAAAATTCTTTATTTTTTTAATTCATTTTTAATATTATGATTTGTGTCATTTTAAATTATATTATGCACTTATTGATAAAATATATTAAAACTAATTTAAGAAGTTAAAAAAGTAAAAAAGTAAAAAATAATTGGTGGCCTATATTAATATTTCATGTAAAAAATAAGGACTATTTAAATTCAAATTTCAAACTTGATGGACTATTTTAGTTATTTTTTGAGTCACTTTTAACAATTATTAGTTTATAAGTAAAATGCACAAACTTGAATGAAATTATTGGAATAAAAAAAAAAGATAAATAACTTTAGTGGGACATTTTGCTAAGTTGAGTGACAATATAAGGAATTGACATAATTAATCCTTACTTTTATTAATAATTATTTACTATGTGAAGTTAAATGTTATGTGTCTTTTTTAAAGTACTACACCAAAAACAATTAATATGCAAGAACAAAAATGCTACTCTAAATTATTATAATATTATATATATATATATATATATATATACACATTTAAGTCCTTTTATTAAAATTTATTTAAATTTAAACCACTAATTTTATTGAGATATCTCTGCTTTAACAAAGTAAACAAGTTTGTTTTCTTTAACCAAGTACGAGCTAATATCATTTTAATCATCATATATTTTAGTGATTTTGCTCGTCATTTTTCAATTTACTTTTCCATCTCTTGTATCACGACCAGTCTTTGATCCATTTGAATGTTTTCGTCCTCTGCTAGTGAAGAACTCGTAAATTCGCTACAATAAATTACAAATTAAATGATGAAAAGGAGAATTATTATTTTCTTAATAATTTAATTTAACAAATTGTGTTTCTATATTTTTCCTATTATTTAGTTTTGTAAAATCGAGTAATTAAATTCTAGTTTCAACTTTTGACATAGTATGTCTTTCACGTTTTGAATGGTATAGAGAAACCCTTGAGCTAACATTTTGAGATTTTCAAAATTTTAATTTCGTTAGAACTATGTTCATGTTACCTATAAATTGTTTCGTCAATAATATTGATGAAGTAATTTCAAGTAATTGACTAAGACACTTTAAGAGGGACCTGAGAAATAAAAGAAAATCATTAATATAAAAATTGACTAGTTAAATATAATTTAATAATTGTAGTCAACCCAGTAATTAATACCTAACACTAAGCTATTAGGAATAGAGGTTTTCCTGCCGCAAATTATGAAAAATTCGTGTTCAGGAAAAAGATTTCTCATTCATTTTCACCAAATCAGGTCACTGAGAAATTCAGAAGCATTTTTTTTTTTTCGTGTGAAAATACTATTATCTTTTTCTCAATAATTCAATCAAAATATATATGAAAGTAGTTATTAAATATTCTTAAGTGGAAAATTTTAATAGAAAAATAGTGATATTTTAGTAGTGTAAAGGAAATGAAGTTGTGAAGCTAAAAAAATAATCTAAAGAAGTGAAAAGGGAGGTATATGCATTTCCGATTTTTATGCAATCTACTATTGTGTGGGAAGAGATTTACATCCGTTTGAATTTAAAGTTCATGTTATTTAATTATGATTAATTAATATATATATTTTATTTAATTGAATTACTTAATCATGATAAAAAATATTAATTTAATATATACATCGAATGCCCTAAGTTTTTACCCAAATATTTAAGGATAACTTACATAAATCTCTGAATCTTTAAGTGATATTACATAAAATCCCGACTATTTTGTTAATTATATTTTATCCAAGTTTTTTAAAATATGATACATATGTTATATGATGATACATATAAAAAAATGATACATTTAAAACTAACAAGATATTTATTTAAGGATATAATAGATTTTATTTTATTAATTGCATTCTTTTATTTAAGGAAAGATATCTAATTTTTCTCCTTTTTAGATTTAATTTAGGTGTTTTAATTATGTTTTTCTTTTTTTGTCTTTAAATATGAAAGATATGTTTTTTTTTTGTTTTTTTTTGTTTTTTTCGTCTTTAATTTTAGTCTATTTTTTTTAGATTTAATTTTAATTGTGTTTCAACTCTGCTTTTAGTCTTTTTTTTTTTAAATATTATTACTTTTGTTTCCTACTCTAACTACACCATTACCTTTCATTAATAACATATGAATCACCCATAATACCATATATATCACCCATTAATATCATATGAATCACCCAGTAATTGAAATAAATAATTGTATCTACCATATGAATCATCATAATATCATATATATGAATCACCCAATAATTGAAATAACTAATTGTATCTACCATATGAATCATCAAAATACCATATATATGAATCACCCAATAATTGAAATAAATAATTGTATTTACCATATGAATCACCATAATACCATATATATCACCCATTAATATCATGCGAATCACCCAATCATTGAAATAAATAATTGTATCTACCATATGAATCACCATAATACAATATGTATCACCCATTAATATCATATATATCACCTGTTAAAATCATACAAAATGTATCTATCGTATGAATCACCATAATACCCATATAATGATATCATATTTATCATTCATATGAATCACCATTACAAAAATAAACATATATGAATAACTAAATAAATTTATATATGTATCAATAGATTTTAAAAAAAAAATAGAAGAGATTTTAGGAGAGGAAAAAAAAGTTGCATGTATTAATGGAGGAGAAAAAATCAGGAAGAAAAACTATTTAAGCATTAATGGAAGAGAAAAAATCAGGAAGGAAGATGATTTAATTGTTGATAATTAGGAAGATATTTTAGGGAAGGAAATCTTGAATGAGTTAATGGTGGAGTAAAAATAGGATGTGGGTTTTCTTGAAATGTATCAAGAGTAAAGTTGAAAAATAAAATTTTATGTAAATTTTAAAAAATAAGGAATATTAGGTAATATAGTCTCTTAAGTATGGAATTTGTGTAATTTATCCAATATTTAATCCTATATATGAGGAAGTTCTGTAAAAATAACCCTGGATGAGCTACATATTCGGAAGAATGAAAGAATTACTTTAGTATAATTAATCCAAAGTTATGTCAGATGATGAGGCAATATTGGTACTATAATTATTATTGATTATTTATTTTTGTTATAAAATTAACTAAATAGTAAAATATAAGGAATGAAAACCAGAGGGAATCTTTTGTATTAATTTTCACTATCTCATTTACTACATAAAAATTGAGCTATTTATAGCCCAAGTTGGATAAGGTCCAACCCAAGAAGTGAAACGTGAATAGGCATTTGAGCCTTAATAAATTGAAGCCACATGGTAACTATTGTTGCCACATGGACTTCTATATATTACACAATACTCCATCTTAGAAGTCCAAGTAAAGGAAAAATTTACAGAATACGCATTTGGGTGCTGAATCATTAAAAATCTTACTTGAAAAAATGCAGTGGGATAAAAATCTTGGTTAAGGAAAAAAGAGTACAATGCGTATTCTTACTCCCCCTGATGAAGACCCCGATTCAACCGGTTCAGTATTCGCATCCTAATCCTGTATACCATCTTCTCAAAGGTTGAAGTTGGTAAAGATTTGGTGAACAAAACTGTCGGATTGTCACTGGAACGTATTTGTTGTATATCAATATCACCATTCTTCTAGAGATCATGCATGAAGAATAACTTCGTCAAGATGTGATTCATTCTATCTCCCTTTATAAAGCCTCCTTTTAATTGAGTTATGCATGCTGCATTGTCTTCAAATACGACCGTGGGTACCTTGATATCGAGCTTCAGGCCATATCTCTCTTTGATAGAATGTACCACTGATCTAAGCCATATGCATTCTCTACTTGCTTCATGGATCACTATTATCTCAGCATGATTAGAAGAAGCCACAATAATGGACTGCTTTATCGATCGTCATGATATTGCAGTATCTCCGTATGTAAACACATAGTTGTAGTACCCCGTATTTATATCTAACGTTGATTCGTCTTTAGAGCATCAAAGATCTTGCTTCAAAGATGAATATATTTTATTCCATGTGAAATTTTTAAGATTTTGACTTTTTATCACGTGAAAAATCGAATAAGTTTTTCGTCGATATCAAATTCGCCCAAATCCGACACTCGGGTGAAGAGTTAGAGCCATTTTAGTGAGACAATGTACCACCTGGTACCTTGGCGCGTCGCAGAGTCAGCCAAAATAGTAATTGTCAAAATCCAGTGAGCCTCCGTGATTTCACCGCGTCGCGGTGCCTTTTCAGTTCGCAACCAAGGTGGCAACGCGATTTCCATCGCGTCGCGCCATCAAGCAGTTTCCCAGTTGTCCAGTTTTCAGTAAGATGACGCGATTTCACCGCGTCGCGCCAGCATGTACAATCAGAATTTTTATTTCCATCATTTAAATTCAGGAGCTGTTTGGTAAATTTCAAAATCCCCAAATCAGCCTATACATGACACTAAAACCCTAAAAGACCTATTTCCTCATTATTTACTCACCCCTCACAAGAAATAAATCATTCTCTCTAAAAAGAAAATCAAAAACCCTAGCCCCAAAGTTTCAAAAGAAGTCTCAAGAATCCCTCCAAGAGTCTTCAAGAACTTCAAGAATCTAGATTTTCAGGTATGCAGATGTTGATTCTTGGGTTCCTTCTACCCAAGAAGTTCAAGAATCCTTTTCTAAATTCAAAGATCTTATATTTATGAGTTTTCATGATTCATGTGAATTGAAATTGAAGTTTATGTTATTATTGAGCTTTAATTCATGTTTTGTTTACAAAGTTTCAAGCTTTGATCCTAGTATGTGATATTCATGTGATGTTCATGGTAAAACCTCTTCAAGTTGCATGTTAAGTGATGTGTTTATGTCAATTAAGTGTAGAAATTGTTGAATAACCAAAGAATGTTCCCCATATGTTTGATAAAATTCTAATGTGAAGGAATTAGAGCCATTATAGCATGTTGACTAGAAATCCCCAATTGTGTGTAAGTTCATGCATGCCAAGTGTTTGTTGAAAAGCTGTAGTGAATGAATTATGACAGGTTAGCATGAAAATCCCCCAATTATGTGCTCTTCAATGCGTGTAAGTGTTTGTTGTAAGACCTTGTTGAATGGAGTATGAGCCAATAGCATGTCTCCCTATACTATCACATGTTTATGATTTCCAATTGCTTGAAGAGATACTTTAATGATTGTAATGGTGAATGAAAGTCCATGGTCATGATTATTCAAGAATGGTTATGTTTTACTTTTATGTTATCGAGTCCAGGGGGTATTTATACCCGATGATTTAGATACAAGTCTACAACCCGTGTCAGTTTTCACGATAATCTCAGTCAAACTGCGATTCTTAGAACTCAGTTAATTATAGAACTCAACACACTCAAACAGTTACAGAACTTAAGAAATCTTAATAATCTAAGTATCATTAGCATTCCAGCTTCAGTTCAGTACTCAGCTCAGATCTTAGTAGTATCCAAGTGTTCAGTTCAAACCTCAGTAACATTCAAGTAATCAATTCAGAACTCAGTATTATTCAGTCAGATAACGAGATCCAGTAGTGTTCCATCAGTCTTCAGAACCAAGTGAACTCAGCTTAAATCAGTTAATCAGTATGATTAGTAACAGGTTCAGCTAAGTCTAGTACAATTGTAATACCCGTACCTTTTCTTATCTTGAAATTATCACCAGGATATTTGAACTAGCTTTGAAATATGAATTTATTTTTATACATGTGGTATTTTTATGATTTTCACTTTCCATCACATGGAAAATTGTTTAAGATTTTCATCGATACCAATTTCATCAAAATCCGGTGTCAAATGAGAAAGTTATGGATATTTTATGGAAATAGTCAGGTTAAGCCGTTCCGACGGAAGGATCCGACATGACATCGGTAGTCCTATGGGACGCCAAAGGCCTCCGTCAAACAGAGGCAGTGGACCCAGTTTTTGTTCCTGTCCGATGGCGTGGCCCGACGGAACGTCGGAGGTCACTGTCGGAGGCTTCCAGTGGCTTCAGGTTCTATCCAGGTCCGACGGACCGTCGCAGGTCCGACGGACGGTCGAAGGCCACCGTCGAATGGCACGTTCAGCTTTTCAAGGTCATTTTAATAGGGGTATTTTGATCATTTAGCTCCTGTCTATATATACCCATTTATTTACGGCTTCATCCACTTTATCCATCATTATTTCACAAGCAACATTGGGGTTTCTCTCTAAATTTAATCTCTAAGAACAAGATACAATCCCCTTCAAGAATTAAGGGATTTTCACTTCTCCAAGTTCAAGAACATTATTCCAGGTATGCATAGTGTTCATTCATGGACCCCTTTCGTCTATGAAGTCCAAGAATCCATTTTTCAACTATAAGTTATGGATTTTCTTTATGTTTTCATGATTTGGCTGCTTATGTTATGTTGATAAATATGAAATTGGATTCTATTTCATGTTTGTTGATAATTTCTATGTGGGTTTAATTACCATAGCCATAGATTCATGCAACCCTAAGATTTAAACCCTTGAATGAGGAATTTAGAATTTGATAATGATGTTTATATGTACCATGCCTACAATGTGTTTGATTAAATGCCTAGAGGAAGGAATATTGTCTTTCTTAGCATGATATCATGAAATTCCTATGTATGTGAAAGTTTATTCCTATTACATGTTTGATGAAATGCTCTTATGAATGTAGTATGTATTATGATGCTAGCCCAGTCTTCAAGAAAATCATGCTATGTCAGTTTCCTTCTATCGAGTCCTGGGGGTACTTGTACCCGAAACATTAGTTGTGTGCCTAGAGCTATGTCATGTTTTCACGACACTCTCAGTTAAGCTATGAACTCTTAGACTTCAGATAGTCTCATGACTCAGGAAACATCTCCATTATCTCATGACTCAGTCAGTTTCAGATATCAGTAGTATTCCGTCAGTCAACAGAATTTAGTAACTTAGCTCATGATCAACTTCAGTACATCATTCTTAGTGTCTATTCAGATGGGAGTAAGGATTAGCACCGAGTGAACCCAAGGATGGGAACTCACCTGCTATTTGAGGGTATGATTCCTAGAAGCCATCCTTGCGTTCCAAAACTATGTAGCCAGCATAGGTTAAGACATCGTAGCCTGCTATATGAGGGTAGATGAGGTGGCTTAACCTATTATATGAGAGTTCCCACCATTCTCATTAGATTTACCTGTTATATGATGGTTACTCAAATGTTGTCCTTACCAGTGGCGCGGTATTGACACCCTTCCGGTCAGGGCAGAAATTGGACCCCGGCTCAGCTATTATAGCACCATTGGGGCATGTCGGTTAGATACTACTTCCCACAGTTTCATGTTACAGAATCAAGACTTTCAGTCACAGTCAATTAGTCTCAGTAATAGAACTCAGAAAGTTCTTCAAATTTTTGGACTGTCAGATCCAGTCAACTCAAATACAGTACGGAGCTTAGATAGTTCCACCAGATTCAGGACTGTCAGCTACAATCACCCATGTAATCATTTATATTCAGATACAGTCATTCATGTTATCATTCATGTCATGTTATCAGTATTCAGATTCAGAAAATCATGATATTACGTTGTCAGTTATAGTTACGTATTTATTCATGTATTCTTACGTTCATGTTAGACAGTCAGTTAGCATTATTCATGCATGTGAACCATTTTATTTAGCCTACCTCATATGTATACTCGGTACATATGTACTGACGTATTTGCGCTATGGTGCTTTATTTTATGTTACGCCATAGGTTCAAAGACACGTTCTCCAGATCAACAGTAGATCCCAGTTTTCAGTAGCTAGAGTCAGAAGTGAGTCCTCATCCTTCGAGGACATGATGGTTTCTTTACTATCTCATTTATTAGTTGATTAGTTGGAGTTAGTTGGGGACATGTCCCATCAACTCTTTATTCAGATTATTCAAACAGTAGAGGCTTTCAGACTAGAGTCAGACTAGATGCAGACTATCATGATATCAGTACTTTCACATTGTTTTGGGTATTCCATTACCCCACTCAGATGTCATATATTTCAGATTATGTTCAATTATGAACCTTATGGCCTTTTAGTGCATGTTTCTGCATTTTCATGTTATATTATGCAGTATACAGGTACAAATATCAGTCATGGGTTAGCTTGTGGTCCTTCAAGGTCCTGAGCACCGTGTAACATTTTGGTTCAGTAAATCGGGGCGTTACAACAGTTTAAGGAAAAAAATCAGTTCAAAGGCTTTCAGTTGGGAGTAGGATTGAGCACCAAGCGAACCTAGGGATGGGGGCTCACCCATTAGAAAGGACTGAGATCCCTAGGAGCAATGCCTAAGTTCCAAAAATATGTAGCCAGCGTAGGTATGAGATGTCACCCGCTATATAGGACTGACATACTCAGGGATCACCCATTAGTATATTATATATATATAGGACTGATCCCAGGGGTTACCCGTTAGACAGGAATGATTCCATAAGAGAGGTCTTTACCCGTGGCACGGTACTGATACCCTTCTAACTAGGGTTACAGGTTGGACCCCAACTTAGCTAGAAGGGGCATGTCAGTTAGATGACTACTTTCCACAGTCTCAGTTTCAGAATCAGTCTTAGTAAAGGAACTCAACTTAGTAGTACAGAGTAAGGGCTGTCAGATACAGTCAATCATTATGACTATCAACAGACTCAGAGATCACCCGCTAGATACGACTGATCTCAGACTAAGTCAAATCATATTCATTATCAGAATATACAGAGATCACCTGCTAGATATGACTGATCTCAGATTCCGTTAAGTACTCTTATTATCTACAAAGATCACCCACTAGATAGGACAGATCTCAACTTTAGTACTCAGTTATCAATATCAGAAGATTCAGTTATTCAGTATCTCAGTATTAGTAGCGAGTTCAGACATCAGTAAAATAGTATCTGAGTCTCAGTATTCAGAAGTCACGATGATTTCAATTATGGTTTGTGCATTCATGCATATGTCCTCATTCAGTACTCTCATGATTATTCAGTTAAGTAATTGTTCGTGCATAAGCCCTTGCATTTAGCCTTACCTATTCTTGCATACTCAGTACATTCCCACGTACTGACGCATTTGTGCTATAGTGTTTACTTTTCACCATAGGTTCAGAAGCACGAGATCCAGAGCACCCTTAGCATCTCAGTTCCAGTCAGCAACAGTAGACCTAGCAGTGAGTCCTTATCATTTGAGGATGTTCTATTATTTCATTATATTTCTAGACTCAGTATTTTAGTAGACGGAGTTAGTTATGGACATGTCCCGTCAACTCCTTATTAGATAGTTTAGAGGCTTTCAGACTACAGAGTAGTTGGGGATATGTCCCATCAACTCCTTATTAGATAGTTTAGAGGCTTTCAGACTACAGAGTTTTTCAGACTAGTTATTCAGACAGATGTTTTAGATTTGATGTTGATAGACTTTATCCAGGTTTACTTCAGTTGTACTTTAAGTATTTGAACCTTATGGCAAGATTCCGTCAGTTTTCCATATTTATTTTAGTATATTGTACAGTGCTCAATTACATATATCAGAAAGGGTTAGCTTGTGGTTCCTCAAGGTCATGAGCACCGTGTAGCGTTTGGGGTGCCAGACTAGGGGCGTTACAATAGCCTGTTTGAGATCGTGCTTTATGTGGGTCAGATAAATAACCTGAATCTGGATGACCAACAAGATCTGGACTAGCTTTGTTAGTATAAAATAGATTCATATCAATAGTCCCTTTTAGGTACCTTAATATCTGCTTAAATCCGTTCCAGTGGCTCGCGTAGGAGAAGAACTATACCTCGCTAGAAATTTAATAGAAAATTCTATATTCGGACTTGTAGCATTAACTAGGGACATAAGTGCACCACTAGAACTGAGATATGGAACTTCAGGACTAAAAAGCTCTTCACCCTCTTCCAGAGGTCAGAATGGATCTTTACTCACTTCGAGTGATCGAACAACCATTAGAGTACTTAATGGATATGCTTTTTCCATGTAAAACCATTTCAAAACCTTCTCAGTATAGGCAGTTTGATGAATGAAGACCCCATCTATTAAATGTTCAATTTGCAGACCAAGACAAAGTTTTGTCTTTCCAAGATCTTTCATTTCAAATTCTTTCTTTAGATATTCAATTTTTTTTGGACCTCTTCTGGAGTCCCAATGACATTTATATCATCCATGTAAACAACGAGTATGACAAATCCTGATGTTGTTTTCTTAGTGAAAATACAAGGACAAATGACATTATTTATGTAACCTTCGCTTTTCAAGCACTCACTTAGACGATTATACCACATACGCCCTGATTGTTTTGGACTGTTCACCGACCTTTGTAATCTAATTTAATATAATTTCTGAGGTTTTAAACTATATGCTTCAGGCATCTTTATTCCTTCTGGGATTCTCATGTAAATATCATTATCAAGTGAGCCATAAAGATAAGCTGTAACCACATTCATTAGATGAATTTCAAGATTTTCATGTACAACTAGATCGATGAGGTATTAAAATGTTATTGCATCCATAACAGGTGAATATGTTTCTTCAGAGTCGACATCGGGTCTTTGAGAGAATCCTTGTGCAACAAGGTGTGCCTTGTATCTTACAATTTCATTTCTTTCTTTTCATTTATGTACGAAGACCCATTTATAGCCAAATGGTTTTACACTATCTGGGGTTTGGACTATAGGTCCAAGAACTTCCCGTTTAGCAAGCGAGTTCAATTCTGATTGAATCGCCTCTTGCCATTTTGGCTAATCTTTTATTTGCCGACATTCTTCGACAGATAGAGGTTTAAGGTCCTCATTGTCTTGCATGATATTTAGTGCGACATTATATGCAAAAACATTATTCACCGTAATTTTCAATCGATCTAAATTTACCTTATCACTAGTAGAACTTATTGAAAGTTCTTCATTCACTTAAGTCTCGAGATCGCTGATTTCTTCAGGAATATCAGGATTAATCAGATTTTGAGTCTCTATAAGAGAATCTTTTATAATATTATCTTTATCATTCTTTGTGCTTCCTTTTCTAGGATTTTTATCCTTTGAACCCAATGGCACACCACGCTTCAAGCGTTCTTGGGATTCAGAAGCTATGACATTAGTAGATGGTCCTTTTGGGACTTCAATTCGGACAGGCACATTCGTTGCAGGGACATGTGACTTAGTTATCCTTTTCAAATCATTAAATGCATCTGGCATTTGATTTGCTAGTTTTTGTAAGTGAATGATCTTCAGGACCTCATTTTTACATATGGGGGTACGTGGATAAAAATGAGATAATGATGAAACTTTCCACACAATTTCTCTTTTAAGTTTATGTTTCTCTCTCCTTAATTGCGGGAAATTTTTTTCATCAAATCGACAATTTGCAAATCAAGCAGTAAACAAATCTCCCAACCTATATTCCTAACCTTCTCTGGGGGCCCATCTTAGTACGCTAAGGTGATGCAACTGGCACATATACAACACATCCAAAAATTCATAGATGGTCAATATTTGGTTCATGACCCAGGACCAATTATAACAGGAAGTACTTATTATAATGAGTTGGTCTAAGATGAACAAGTGATGCTACATGTCAGATAGCATGACCCCAAACAATAGAGGATAATTTCATTTTCATAAATAGTGGTCATGCTATCAATTGTAGGCACTTAATAAATGACTCAGCAAGGCCATTTTGAGTATGAACATAAGCTACTGGATGTTTAACTTGTATCCTAACTAACATACAATAATTATCAAAAGCTTGGGATGTAAATTCTCCAGCATTATCGAAGCGGATAACCTTAATGGGATAATCTAAGAATTGTGCCCTTAATCATATTATTTGTGCCAATAATTTTGCAAATGCCAGGTTACGTGATGACAAGAGGTACACATGCGACCATTTTGAAGATGCGTCTATTAGGACCATAAAATATCTAAATGACCCATTAGGTGGGTGAATAGGCCCACATATATCCCCATGTATACGTTCTAGAAATAAGGGGGATTCGACACTAACTTTTAGAGGAAATGGCCTAGTTATCAGTTTGCCTTGATAACAAGTAGCACATAAAAATTCATCAGTTGAAAGAATCTTTAGGTTCTTTAAAGGATGCCCTTTTAAATTTTCAATGATTCATCTCATTATTATTGAGCGAGGATGGCCTATTCGATCATGCCAAAGAACAAATGTATTTAGATCAGTAAACTTCTGGCTTACGATAGAGTGTGCTTCAGCTATACTAATTTTGGCATAGTATAAGTCGGAAGACAAAGTTGGTAATTTCTCCAACACTTGTTTTTGACCTGAGACATTTTTGGTAATGCCAAGATATTCAATATCCATTTTATTCATTGTCTCAATATGATATCCATTATGGCGGACATCTTTAAAACTCAATAAATGTATTGGGGATGTTAGAATAGAACAATGCATCTTCTATAACTATTTTTGTCCCCTTAGGCAGAAATATAGTAGCCCTTTCGGAGCCTTCAATCAATTTTGAATTACCAGAAATCGTTGTAACATTTGCTTTTCTTCTAAGTAAGTGGAAAAAGTATTTTTCATCTTTAAATATTGTGTGTGTTGTTCCACTATCAATTACACAAATATCGTGATGATCGATTATTGATCCAAATAAGACTTGAGAAGTATTCATATTTTCTTCAAGATAAAAGTATAAATAAAGTAAATATTACAACATTACTAGCATATAACGTGTTTACACAAACTTTAATTATTTACACGACTAGTGAGATATTATTAACAGAAATGTAAGCTAATACAACTTGAATAGAAAAGTAACATAATCAGACTATTTCATAATTATCGCCGACAGGGTGATTTACATGTTCTTCAGGAACTACAAAGAAATCTGAAACTTCTAAGTCCATTGACTCAACATTATCTTCAAAGAGGAAGTTTTCTTCAACATCGTTTTCTGCTTTTTTTAAGGGATGCCTGATAAAGTTTTACCAAATGCTTTGGCGCACGAAAGGTATGCGGCCAGTGCCCCTTCCTTCCACATCGATAATGTTTACTTTCAGAGTTTGTCCTTGACGCTGCTTCAAGAGTTTCACCCTTCTTTTTGCACTGCTGGTGTTGAGGGTTGTTGTTTATTGCAAGGCGATCACCCTGATTAAAATACCTTCCACGACCACGACTAGGGTCAGGACTTCTTTCACGCCTAGTTGGGTGAAAATTTGCAATATTCACTTCTAGGAATAGAGCAGTACCATCAGGTTGACTTTCATGATTTCTCAGTAAAAGATCATTATGTTGTTCAGCAATAAGAAGATGAGAAATCAATTCAGAATATTTTTTTTAAATTTCATTTCTCGGTACTGTTACTGCAGGAGCATACTCGAAGCGGGAAAAGTAGAGAATATTTTTTCTAACATGTCGTGATATGTGATATCTTCCCCGCATAAATTAGACTGTGATTTAATTCTAAACATCTCAAAATTATAATCAGTTATATTCTTAAAATCTTGCAACCTCAGATAGGTCCATTCATAACGAGCTTGTGGAATAATGACCATCTTTAGGTGGTCGTATCTTTCTTTTAAATTGTTCCACAATATAAGGGAATCCTTAATCGTGAGATATTCTATTTTCAAACCTTCATCAAGATGATGACGAAGAAATATCATGGCCTTGGCCTTGTCTTGATTTGATGCATTTTTGTCCGTTTTTATGGTGTCTGTCAGACTCATTGCATTTAAATGTATTTCGACCTCTAGTACCCAGGACATATAAGTTTTGCATGATATATCTAGGGCACTAAATTCGCATTTGGAAATATTAGACATTATTTAAGAAAATTAAATACTAACCTTTAAGTATTGTTGAAAAGTTTTTGCAGAGACTCGTGCTGATAACGTGTTATAAAATTAACTAAATAGTAAAATATAAGGAATGAAAACCAGAGGGGATATTTTGCATTAATTTTCACTATCTCATTTACAACATAGAAATTGAGCTATTTATAGCCCAAGTTGGATAAGGTCCAACCCAAGAGGTAAAAGGTGAGTAGGCATTTGGGCCTTAATAAATTGAAGCCACATGGTAACTATTGTTGCCACATGAACTTCTACATATTACACAACAATTTTTTTAATTAGTAAAAATTATAGAAACTAGCATACTGAAGATCTTAATTACAATAAATAGCAACATTTTTTCTCAAAATTATAAGTTATAGCAAAAATTGCAATATTTTAACCATTATATTGAAAAGCACATGGGTTTCACCCACTTTTTTACCTCTCCCTATTTTCACTCCACTTTTTTCAATTCCCTCCTATATTTCACTCCACTTTTTTCAATTTCCTCCTATATTTCACTCCACTTTTTTCAATTCTCTCCATATTTCATTCCACTTTTTTCAATTCCCTCCATATTTCACTCCACATTTTTTTATTTTCCTCCATATTTCACTCCTCTTTTTTCAATTTCTTTCCTTTTTTTTTTTTAAAATTATGCTCAATCAAATAAGGTAAGTTGATATTTAGAGTATTGGCATGTTATCTTTTCATATAAATTATATTTTTTTATTTTTTCATTTTTTTTCTTCATCCATCTTCTTTGGAGTTTTTTTGGGATGTATTTTGTAATTTTTTTTGTTGAGAGATTGTGGAGGTCTGCTATAATAGAGAGATACGTTATTTGATGGAGGTCTACTATAACTTTTTTTACGTTATTTGATGGGGTTTTGTGATTTTTTTTTGTTGAAAGATTGTGGGGTTTTGTGTTAAGTTGATTTCTATTCCTATTTAGTTGAACAAAGAAGTTGGCATAGAAGAGGTGAGATCGAAGCATTGTGACGAATCAGAAAATATTGAAAAAATCATGAAACGAAAACATTGAGAAAACCTTTGTCTCCAAAATCTCCAAAAGTGCAAAAATATGTGAAAAAGAGAAAATCAGACGAAAAGGAAGAATATGTATATTTTCAGTTGTGCATTTGTATTTATGAGCAATGCATATATATTTTTTCAGTTATACAAATATTTTTGAATAATACATATATATTTACCAGATTGTATATGTATTTATGACTAATGCAAATGTATTTTTTAATAATACATATGTATTTTCTAGTTATTCATATATTTTAATGGGGCTACATGCTATATTTATTGATTTGAAAATATATTTTAGTTCTGCTTAGATTTTTATAGATGCATATGTATTTAACAAGGTAAAAGACATCATTTCCACCCCATACTATACAAGAAAAATCTAAGTCACACCTAAATTATATAAGTGACCTATTACACACCTTAACTATATAAAAGTGATATTATTACCTCCCCGCGACCCCCATTCTAAGGCGCGTGTGTTACACTTATTTTAGGCGTGTCCAGCCTATTAAATAACAAAAGTAAACGGCTAAAAACATTAAGGAAAAAGGCATCATTTCCACCCCAAACTATAGTCGAAAAGTTGAATCCACACCTAAACTATATAAGTGACCTATTACACACCTTAACTATAAAAAAAGTGATACTTTTTACTGACGTGGTGCTGACGTGGCAGTGCGTGTAAAACACTACACCACATGCAAGTGGTGGTAGCCTAACAGGGTGTAAATAGTTTTACTTTTTTTATAGTTTAGGTGTGTAATAGGTCACTAGTATAGTTTAGGTGTGACTTCGACTTTTCGGGTATAGTTTGGGATGGAAACGATGTCTTTTTCCATTTAAGAATAATACATATGTACCTTTTAAGTGTGCATATGTATTTATGACTAATGCATATGTAATTTTTCAGAAATGCATATTTATTTTTTCAGCTATGCATATCTTTTTATTAATAACGCATATGTTTTTATGATTAATGCATATGTATTTATGGATGATGCATATTTTTCGTCATAATAATAATTTTGATGTCTACATCATGAAGAAGAAATCTGTAGTTCAAGCGCAATTACGCAAATGTATTATGTCACTTTTTTATAAAAATTTTGTGTCCTATATGTTTATATATATATATATATATATATATATATATATAAAAGTCAGATATGTATTTCTGTAAATACATATGCAGTTATATATGTATGTTTTGTACTGAAAACAGATACGCAGATCTGTATGTCTATGTATTTTGTATAGTTTTTGAATATGTATATGTGATATAGATAGTGTCTTTTAAAAATAAAAATAAGAGATAGAAGAGTAAAAAAAAATAGAAAAAGAAAAAAAAATCCAAAGAAAAAAAAGCAAAAACCAAAAAAAGAAAAAGAAAGAGAAATACAAGTGTAAAAATAAAACCAAAAAAAGAAGAAGAAGAAAGCGGAAATAGTAAAAGAAAAAAATATGAGAAAGAAAAAAAAATAAAAAAATGGAAAAGAAAAATAAATAAAGAAAAAACGAAAAAGAATTAAAAAGAAGAGAAATAGAAGAGTCAAAATAAAATGGAAAGAAAAAAAAAGAAAAATAAAAAGAAATTAAAATAAAAAATAAAACAATAAAAAATGAAATAAAAAAAGAAAAAGAAAAATATGAGAAAGGAAAAAAAATAAGAAAACGAAAAATTAGAAAAAAAACGGAAAAGATAAAAAAAGAAGAGAAATAGAAGAGTCATATTAAGAAAAAGAATCTTTATAATTAAATGTAGCATGAATTAAGGATGATTACTTTTCTTATTTAACTCTAACTGATGAAAATTAAAATATGAACTATTATTCAATTTGTATATATATTTATATAGCAACATTTTACTTAAATATCAAATATAATTTGCTATTGTAATTATAAAATTATTGCTATAAAAGTTATAATTAAAATTACAAAATTGCTACTTCTGAAATTTTCCCTTTTAATTATTTATAAATTTTGTTGGGTTGATAAATTTTTTCGTTTTTACAAATTATGACCAGTGGATCACAACCTTTGTCACCAAATGTCCATTTTACATATGTATCTCACTAAAATATTCACAAGTCTTCTTGAATTGACCGAAAAAACAAAATATGTCCTTTTCAGAAACTATAGCGAATAGGACAAAACTTTGAGCAATGTTCATTCTAAATTGTTTATAAATCTTGTTGAATTAAAAATATTTGTATTGTCCACAAGTTATGTTGGGTGGAGCAGGTCGATATCATTAAATTGTTCAAAAATCTTATCAGCTACAAGTTTTATCAAATATTAGAGTATGTTTATTGTCTTCATTCTACTATCTTGTTTAATTATTCACAAATTTAATTAGGTTGACAAATTAATCTTGCACGTGTTTGAAATATAATTTAAAATTATTCTGGATCCATGACTAGTAGTAATTGCTATAATTTGTTGGCGAGTTAATTAGTTAATGTGTAGTGGCCTAGTAGACAATGTTTTAACTAATTTCTTAAAATGCATGTCCTATTGAATGTGCGAACAAACTCTCCTATTGTTAGCTGAAAAAAAAAAGGACCTACAGATGGGATGTAGTGATACTTTTAATGATGCTCAATCTTTTTGAAAAGATCTACTACTTGATTGATGGGCGTGACATAGTTAATCTCCAGACAAGTCCACAAAGTGATGTAAAAACTTAATTAGAAGGGAAGCTTATCTGTGCAAACAAAGTTTATACAAAATTAGTAGTTGAAAAAATAGTGAAGCTACATATTATTATTATTATTTTGGTCCAAACAAAAGCTTTATTAATCATCCATCAAATCCCTTATTACAATCTACGGGTATATGACAAACCAAGATCTGTTGCTATTACTAGTATATAATTTTTCAATCGATGCTCTAGCTATTTTGCTATCCTTTTTCCTCTTTGTATTTACACTTCTAATGTATGCTTCCTCCTTTATTTTGGCACATATCTTCTTGGACATTGTAACACTGTGGCTCCAAACTGCTTCATTTCTGGTTCTCCATATTGAGCATATTAAGACATTCAGTACCGCAAAAATGAATTCTCTTTTATTTCTCCTCATTGTCCTTCTCGTCATTCTCCTCCACAGTCCTTGTATTTCCATATTTTGAATTCCCATTCCCATCTATGTCAAGAGAAGGTTTAAAGCTGCATATAATTAGGTATAACATACTTTTATTTTGAGTGAGATATGTAGACACCTAATTTCGTCCCTCCCCGATATCGTTTTTACCTATTTTTTACCTTATCCTACCGTGTACCCTCACCCGTGTGATAATCCCTCCACAGAATGACAAAAATAACAATTTCCTAACTAATTTTATTTTTATCCTAACAATCTATCCAATCAAAACAAGACACCTACCTACCCTACCCTAACAAACTCTACCCTACGTCACCCTACCCCAAACCCCTAACATATATGTACATATCCATACACGGATATAGATGGAAAAAAAGGACCAAAAAATGGATTTTCCACTTTAAGAAAAGGAGGGGGCCCACACACTATTAAAAAGGGGAATTCCCATTTTTCCATTCATTCACATCACTCTCAGAATATACAAAAACAATAGATACACCATAGGAGGGACTGGATTCTCGGATCTTCTACACGGAATACACACACAACACACAGCTTCTTCTCTGCACCATCGTCTTCTTCCACCATACACGCACACACTCACCTCACTCTATTCCTTCACGAATTCCACACAGTCATATACATAGAAAATAGTGAGAAACAGAGAGAGATTGAGGGAGAAGAGAAGTGGGTATTTGAGCGAGGGAGGAGAGAAAAGGGATGAGAGTTGACTGTTCCGGCGTTCTTGGCCGGAAATAACATCCTTTCACCAGAAAACATTTAATTCCGGTCACCACTGGTTTGAATTGATCATTTTCAGGCTGACTCTAGTTGATTCTAATCCGAAAACAGTCATACTGACTTCTGGTTTTTCCCATTCGGAGCCTCGATTTTGATTTTTTTTGTTTTCGTTTGTTCTTCGTGGAGCCTTGCTCGCCATCGGGTCTGAGTGAATTGTAGTTCGAGATCGAAGTTTTTTATTTGGGTTTGTTGGTTGGGGTTCAACCTTGAGGTTTTGTTTGGACGCAGTTCTATTTGGAAAGATCAATTAATTGAAATAAAGCTTCAAATTGAGGTCCAATTCTACTCTCTTTCCCTTTTAATTTCATTATTTATGATCTTTGGTGCATTAAATGAAATATTGTGTGTTGTGGTTGATCATTGTTGGCAATGAATAGTTGTTGATTTTGATTCATTTTTTTTGGTTATAAACTGTGTAATGAAATGATATCTCGTTAAGAATTAAAAAGGAATTTGGGGGGTTGATGAAAAAGGGTAAGTTTCGATTGGTTTGATTCATGAGTTATTGTTTGACTTGAAATGAACGTTAATCGAACTTGATAGTATTATAATAAGTCGAGTAGGGTAGGCAAATGTTAAGTCGAGAAGGCAAATTTTAGGTTGTGTTTTGTTGAATAATTGAGTGTGTGTGTCAATGTTTCTTTCTACTTTATCGCTAAAGATTTGAAAGTGTATTCATTTAGCCGGGGAATGCCCCGAGATCATTTGTATTTACTCACCGGGAAATGCCCCGAAGAATTTTGTACGCGAAAGATGTTCGTGATCAAGGCCCGAGGCATCGGGTAAAGCATAGTTTAGGACTAGTGTAGGTCATTTTAGTATTTTTATTTCGGTTTGTAATAAATTGGACTAGACGCTAAATTTTGGATTGTTTTATTTTGTTTGCTTGCTTGATTGTTTTGCGTGTTTTGTGTGGTTTATACATTTGTAATGTCAAATTAGCCGATACGCTCTACCAAGCGACCATGGTCGAACCACGGGATCAAGGGGTGCCTAACACCTTCCCCTCAGTCAACAGAATTCCTTAGTCGGAATCTCTGTTCGCAGATCAGTTTTATAGAGTCAAAACCGTTTTGAAAAAAGATATTCATGGGTGACTTGGCACACTCGATTTATGCCAGGTGACGACTCTGAGTTTTGAAACTAATGAATCCTTTTCTAAACAATCGTTTTCTTTTGTCACTTAATAATAAAAATCCTTCCGAACCTTAAACCATAATCTTTTGGAGTACGAAAAAAGGGGTGTGACAGCTCTGGCGACTCTGCTGGAGAATCTAAATTTTTAGAATTCGAGCTGTTTTTGGAGTCGTATCGGCTTTGTTTGGCATTACGAGTGTATAAGCATTGTTTGTGATTTTGTTTGTGTTATTGTTTTCACTTTTATGCGTTTTTCGTTCTCTGTGTTTATAGTATTTATCCTATGTGTTACCGCTTTTATATCTGTCATCATGTGTCTACCCCCAGGCCTTCTTTCTGCAATAAGTCCGTAGTACACGTGTTGTACACGACCTTTAGTTGAGTCACCCTTATTTTAGGGGGGGAGCCATCGGTGTTATGGAGTAGATGGAAAGCAAAGCAGCTACTATCGACCATACGCTCCCCCGAACAGCCTTGTTAGTGAACCACAATGTAGGTCAGCCTTTAGGTCATGCTTATGTGCCTCATACTGAGACTAGCGGGACCCACATGGCCCTTTGTAGGAGACTCAACTCTAAAGCATCCCTACGTGCTAACTGTTGCATCTTTAAGGGTAACGTGGTCATTTGACGGACTGATTTGAAAAAAAAATTGTTAGGAGTAAGGTGCATAGGCAAAAACAAAAAAGAAAAAAAAAGAAAAAAAAAAGTGAGTCGAAAAGAATGAATCAAAAGGAGTGTCGTAGTTTATTTTAGAGTTATTTATGGCTCTTTTTCTTCACGATCCAAAAACTCAAAAAGATTTTTTTTTTACGTTTTCGCATTCATCTTCTCAAAGTACCGTAAGTTCAACAAAAAAAATGAAAAAAAGGGGTTTTGTTTGCCTTTTCTACTTATTTGTCAAAAACAAAATACCAAAAAGATTTTTTTCATAATTGGCGGTGTCAGTCTTAGTTGAAATGTCTAGTTGAAAATTCAAAAAGTTTTCATTCGTTTGTTTTTGGTTGTCTCTTAAGTTAGGGTCAATTTATTAGTTAATCGTTAATTGTCCAATATGGATGAACTACGCATACTTGATTTCCTTCCCTCGAGTTGGGATACGTAGGCAACCCTCGGTGGGTTCGGTAATTTTTGTGTTGGCCTTTGTCATATTATTAGCTAGGTCTCTCGCCCCGTAATCTAGAGTTGTTAGCCAAGTAGACTGATTTTGGTCAGTACTTCTGTTCGACAAATTGGAGTCATGAAGTGGTCTGTCCCATCAACATATGTTTGCGTCAAAAATCCCAAGGGTTGGGAATCTTCTACTTCTGTCGAATTTTTTTGAGATAGCGTCTTATGTGTTAGTACAGGATGGATTTGTCCACCAAGTCTAGAGTCCTGATGGTTGTCAAGGTGCCCAAAAAGTTAATCAAGTGGTGGAAAATGTTTAACTATGTTGATCAGCAGAAACTGATTAAAATATTAGGTGATCTTACGGAACTTCTGCATGTTACCCCTCGTCCAGATTTAATAGAGGCTTTGTTGACCTTTTGGGATCCAAGTAATTTGGTGTTCAGGTTTGGGGAATGTGAAATGACTCCTACTTTCGTAGAAATATCCAGTTTGTTGCATTTGCCCTATATCGAGAAGGATATGATCCGAGCACGAAATTATACTGGCGTGAGATTTTTGCAGTCTTGTGGTTTAAAAAGTAAGGGTATGCATTTGGGTTGTTTAAGTGATTCGTGGGTTTCCTTAGATTTTTTGTTCGCTAGATTCGGGCCCTTGGAAGGTTTTGATTGCTTTTGGGATGAATTTCATATGACTAAGGAGAAGTGGGAGAGAAAGCGTCTTGAAGTCTTCACCCTCGCTTTGTTAGGTACTTTACTGTTTCTGCTAGAAGAAAGACGTATTAATACATGTTTGCAATCTGTGGTGATGGCTCTATTTCATAAGGATCAAAATGACAAAGGCATTAATCAAAAGGGCAGGTTCACTCTCATACCCATGATCTTAACAGAAATATATATGGCTTTAATCAAAGTGAAGGGGGGGGTGAGATTTTTTTGAGGGCAGTAACCTGATATTGCAGTTATGGATGATGGAGCATTTGCATGCGCCTTCGTTAGTTAGACCAGATGTGGTAGATCGTTGTATTCCCAATCGAGTGAAAGCCATAGACCTCAGGTTGCGTTTGGATAAATTCTCGCTACCCATGGGAGTCGACGCTTGGATTGAATTTCTTGAGTCAAGGATCGGGGATAACATTTTGTGGACTTGTCTGTGGCTTCGACCAAAGATAATCTTATTTGGTTGTCAAATGCAGCTCCTTCTAGTTATGTTAGGGCTTAATTACACTAGATCATATAGTCCTTCTAGGGTAATGCGCCAGTTGGGTAGGCCGCAGGACGTGCCACCAGTAGTGGATCTTCTAAAGGATATTGAGTACTTCAAGGACCAAGCCTTAGGTGAAAGCAAATACGAGCAGTTCTAGAAGCATGCAACAAAGCTAGGTGTGGACACCCTCAAAGAAAGTTTGGATAATCCAGGGTACACTCAGGGATATGGGGTCTGGCTTCAATCTGTCCCTTGGGGTATCAGTCAACCCTTAGCAGCGCAGCTTAGAGGGAGAATACAGGAAGAATGCATAGTTGACGATCATCAGGATGAAAGTGCGGGGTCCAAAGTGGAGACACTGAGAGTTTAGTTAGCAGATTTGTTCAAGACGGTAGAAAGGTGTCAGAATAATCTTTCCAAGTGCACTCCTCATGAGGCAGGAATACGGGCCCGAAGATTCTTCCCTAATATCAGGTGTCTTTACAGGATATGCTACAAAGTTTGAATGGGAGAAAGAGAACTTCACAGGCAGGTCCATCTCAGCCAGGGTCATCACACAGAGCACCAGTCTGAAAGAGCATTTCTTATCTTTATTCGGCTTGAGTCTTTTATGTTTCTGTCATTGTAGGGTGGCGTCAGTTTTAAGTCGGAGTCAAGTTGTTTTCGTATTAGGGTCTTTATCAGTAATTTCACGTATGTCGTCTTAGGGGTCTAGAATATTATTTTGTATTTGTTGTTTAGTTTTTAAAGCGGTCCTAAATTCGTTGCATGTTTTGTTTCTTTCTTTCATTAAATGTTATAAGGTTACGTCTTTCTTTTGTTTGTTTGTTTTCATTTTCGTGAAAAAAAAATCAATTATGTAATGTTTATGCATATGCTGCCCGAACTACGCAAGATCTGATTCATACACAACATGATACGTAGGCAACCTGCTTTTGGGTTCGATCAAATCATTTTGTTTCATGTTTTTCATTTTTTTTTTAAAAAAAAAAAGCAAAAGCCATAAAGAATGATAAAATGAAGGTAGATAGTGAGAGAAGAAAAGAAAGAAAGGATGATGAGACAAGAAAGGAAAAGAACAGAGATTGATACAAAAAAAAAGAGAGAGAGAAAGAAAAAAAATATAATAAAAAAAAATAATAATAAGTGTAGATAAAAATTGGAATGATGTTAAAA
This sequence comes from Capsicum annuum, assembly GCF_002878395.1. NCBI lineage: Eukaryota > Viridiplantae > Streptophyta > Magnoliopsida > Solanales > Solanaceae > Capsicum > Capsicum annuum. The sequence continues at coordinate 205,802,463 of NC_061116.1, read as the reverse complement.
TGACCTCGCTACCCTTAAAAGCTGGTAGAAATGAACATGAATTTAGGACAATTTTACCAATGTGATTCCCACGTTTGTTGTGTGCCCTAATCCTAACGGATGTCGTCTTTGATGAGCATGTTCTTTCAGATAACGGTGGTAGGTTTGCAGCACTCTGGCTAGTCACCCATACTTCATTAGATCCAAAGCAAAGCTCGCCATGGCTAGCAGGGAGATTGAAAATTTGCTCAATGACCCGGATCAGGATCACAGGGAAGAAAGTTCAGAACAAAATGATGAGGTAGTAAGGCTCAGGCAACAATTGATGGAGTTGCACCAGGTATGGGCCAGCGGAATGCCCCCTCCTCTACTTCCTGAAGGTCTTGGGAATATCTCTAATTGCCTACCGCTCTCTCAGGTGCAATTCTCTGCTCCTACTGAGTCACCTGAGCACGCTCCAGGATTCACTCCGCGACATTATTATCCTGGCAGTTCTGGTGTGCCCTTGGCAGCTCCCCAATCAAGACCCACTGCTCAGCCGGCGCCATCGATCACACCGGTATTCGTGGCTCTGCCACCACCTGAAGATCCCATATATGCTATGCGTCCCACAATGGGGCTTCCTAGGTCTGCCAATGAGCCGGTATTGAAGGTTCCAGATAGTCAGTATTATGCCTCGGAGCCTACTTTGAGAATGAATGAACCGTATGGGTACACTCATCCACCTGCATTTCTATTTGATACGGAGAAACCTGTCGCAATAGAGGAATAGGAAATCATAACACGGAAGTTGAAAAGTTTAGAACAGGCTATGAGGAATTTGCAGGGAATCGGAGATTATAGGAGTGTTTCCTATAAAGATCTTTGCATGTTCCCAGACATCAACCTTCCCCTCGGTTTTAAAATACCCAAGTTCGAGAAGTATGCAAGGCATGGTGATCCCGTGGAACACTTGAGACGTTATTGCAACCAGTTGAGGGTTGCAGGAGGAAGGGAAGAGCTGTTCATGGCCTTCTTTGGCGAGAGTCTTTCTGATCTGGCTTTAGAATGGTTTATCGATCAAGATATCGACAAGTGGAACAGCTGGGATGACTTAGCTTCTGAGTTTGTTCAATATTTTCAGTATAACATCGACCTGATTCCGAACGAAAAATCCTTGGTCAACATGAAGAAGAAAAACACTGAAGGTTTTAGGGAATACCCGATAAGGTGGATTGAATAGGCCGCCAGGGTAAAGCCTCCAATGAAAGAAAGTAAGTTGGTAGAGGTTTTCATTCAGGCACAGGATTAGACCTATTTTCAACATTTACTTTCGGTAATGGGAAATTCTTTTATTGAAGTCCTCAAAATGGGGGAGATGATAGAGGACGGAATCAAGACCGGCCGAATAGTGAGTTTTGCTGCATTAAAAGCCACCACACAAGCGATTCAAGGTGGATCTGGCGCATTCGGAGGTAAAAAAAAAGAAAGAAGACGTGGCGACTGTCGTAGCTGGAACCCATTCCTATCCCAAAAGACCACCTCGCCCCTATCCCCAATCCCAAGCCCAAGTCTACGCCCAAGCTCCATATATTCCTCCACACCATTACTACCCTCCACAAAATCCTTTATATTCCATTCCACCACCCCCGTACCCAGTATATAACGCGCAGCCATATGTCCAAACCCCTTCTTACCCGCAGTGGCGCGTGCAAGCTCCAAAAAATCACCCATTCGCTCTACCGAATTACCAAAAACCCTCCAGACCCGGTTTTCAACCTAGCCCAGAGTATAAGAAAGAGAAGGCAATCAAAAATCAATTCACACCTCTTGGGGAGTCATATGCTAGTCTGTTTGATAGGTTGAGAAAGTTGAAGGTCTTAGCCCAATTCAAGGAAGGCTTTCAAACCCACCGCCGAGGAATCTTAATTATTTTTTAAGGTGTGCGTACTTCTTTGACATGCCAGACCATGATATTGAGAAATGCTGGCATTTAAAGAGAGCTGTCAAAGATTTAATTGACATAAATCAGATGCTGGTCCAGGACTCATAGGGTCCAAATATTAACCAAAATCTGCTGCCAACCTATACTGAAACCAATATGTTAGAATTGATATATGATGGGAAAGAGTCTTCAAGGTGTTATAAGCCTATTTGTCAAGGTACAGACCATTGAGGAAAGATCGGTGAATGTAGCAGAGTCTTTGAAAGCAATATCATTGAGCCAGAAAGGAATGAGAGAAGATAAAGTCCAAGAAAGCATAAAGAAACCCCTGATCACAGTACAAGGCGCCAGAAGGTATGTTGATTTAAGTCAGAATAAACTTAAGTTGACAGTGGTAGGAGCTCTGAGTCAGCCCATCTTGACGGTGAAAGGAGCACTGGCAGCACCTATTGTCCTCAAACCGGTGACCCAACCTCCGATAGTTGATGCAAAAAGGGTTCCCTGGAATTATGGGCAGACTGTGATGACCTATCATGGGAAAGAAGTAGTGAAAGATGTAGATAAGGTAGGGGGTTTGACTAGGTCAGGAAGATCCTTCGTGCCTGAAAGCTTAAGAAAGTCCAAGCCAATTGTGAGTGGACCGTCATCTATCAAAAAGCCTATCACCGAAGAAGAAGTCGAAGAATTTTTGAAAAAGATGAAATTACCAGAGTATTCAATAATAGACCAGTTGAAGAAAACCCCTGCTCAAATTTCCCTCTTATCTTTGTTGTTGCGCTCCAAGGAGCATCGTGATATTTTACTGAAGGTATTAAATGAAGCATATGTTCCTAGGGAGATTACAATAAATCAGCTTGAGAAAATGGTCAAAAAAATCTTTGAGGTCAATCGGATCAGCTTTTCTGAAGATGAATTGCCTGCTGAAGGTACAGGGCATAACCAGGGGCCTTTACATTATAGTGAAGTGTGAAGATTTCTACGTTACTCATGTTATGATTGATGGAGGTTCAGGTGCAAATATTTGCCCTATTTCTACTTTGCAAAAGTTGAATATTGGTGCTGAAAGGATCAGGCCCAACAATGTATGTGTCAGGGCTTTCGATGGGGTAAAATTAAACTCCATTGGCTAAATAGAACTAATGCTAACCATAGGGCCTATTGAGTTCTCCATAGAGTTTCTAGTATTGAATATAGACTCCTCTTACAATCTGTTGTTGGGAAGGCCGTGGATCTACAAGGCCAAGGCGGTTGCATCTACACTGCACCAAATGGTTAAGTTTGAGCATGACAGGCAAGAAGTGGTTATTCACGGCGAAGGAGATTTGTCCGCCGGCGAAGATTCTTCCTTGTCTCTTATTGAAGTAAATAACGTAGAGGAGACATTCACCTATAAAATCTTTGATACAGTGCCAGTGAATCGTATCCTTGAATGACAGGTTATACTGGGATCGCAATTGTCTCCCGCTTCTATCATGATGGTGAGTGAACTTTGGAAATACGGATTCACGCCAGGAAAGAGTTTGGGAGTGTCTCTGCACGGTATAGTTTTTCCCATATGTCTGAGTGAGAACGTGGGTACGTTTGGTCTGGGATTTGAGCCTACGGCTGAAGATCTGAAGAAAGCCAAGGGAAGGAAAAAGGAAACATGGTCACTCCCTCGCCCAATGCCACTACTCAGTGAATCATTTGTTAAGAGCGGTGTCACGAAGCATGTGGAATTTGAAGTTGAATTGGTTGATGACTGCTAGAACTATTTTATTGAAGTTGATATGGTCGAAGCAGGAAAAGGTACCAGTATGGCAGACGTGCAATTCATAGGTCCAACTGTCCGGCTCAATAATTGGGAAGTCACTCCTCTCCCTGTCAGGAGGGAGTTTTGGTAGTTTATTTTGTTTTTCTTTCTGTTTATCCGAGTTATTTCAGGGTTGTAATTCGGATTTTAGTTTGTTTAAGTTATGTTGGCATCTATGTTTAAACCCTTCTATCTTTTTGTTTAATGAAATGCAATGCCCCTTTTGATTCGTGTCTAATATATTTTGTTTTTCTTTTTTACACAGTTCTCTTTATACTGATTCTAATGACATGACATGCATGCGGAATTTTTAGCTTGACCTTAAAATCCAAAATAATCAAGATGTAATGAAGCAGGATGGAGAATATGATGAAGAAGAAGCACTAGAAGAAATAAGCAAAGAGTTGGAATAGTTTAAAGACAAATTCAATCCTAATTTGAATGAGACTGAGACAATAAATCTAGGGGATCAAAAAGATGTTAGGGAAACTAAAATTAGTGTACATGCTTTTCCACAGCTAAAAGATGGAATGATTCAAGCATTAATTGATTATAAGGATGTTTTTGCATGGTCTTATGATGATATGCCTGGTTTAAGCACTGAATTAGTGGCTCACAAATTGCCAACTAATCCCACGCTCCCTCCTGTCAAACAGAAGTTGAGGAAGTTTAAAACTGATATAAGTATTAAAATCAAAGAGGAAATCATGAAACAACTTGAAGACAAAGTAATTCGAGTGGCTCGTTATCCTATGTGGTTATCCAATGTTATTCCCATACCAAAGAAAGATGGCAAAATTTGAGTGTGTGTTGATTACCGTGATTTAAACAGAGCAAGTCCGAAAGATAATTTTCCACTGCCCAACATCCATATTTTATTAGACAACTGTGCTAAACACGAGGTTGCCTCGTTTGTGATTGCTATGCCGGATATCACCAAATCATTATGGATGATGAAGACACGGAGAAGACGTTTTCTATCACACCATGGGGGACTTATTGTTATAGAGTGATGCCGTTCGGTTTGAAGAATGCTGGAGCAATATACATGAGAGCCATAACCATTATGTTTCATGATATAATGCATAAGGAGATTGAGGTCTACGTGGATGATGTGATTATTAAGTCAAAAAGTCGGGCCGACCATGTTAAAGATTTAAAAAAGTTCTTTGAAAGGCTTTACAGGTATAATCTCAAGCTCAACCCAGCAAAATATGTATTTAGAGTTCCGTTTGGAAAGCTGTTGGGGTTTGTAGTTAGCCGTCGGGGGATTGAATTGGATCCCTCAAAAATCAAAGCCATTCAGGATTTGCCCCCGTCCAAGAATAGGACGGAGGTGATGAGTTTGCTTGGTATACTGAACTACATTAGCAGGTTTATTGCTCAACTCACTACCACTTGTGAGCCCATATTCAAGTTGCTGAAAAAGAGTTCTGCGGTAAAATGGACTGAATAATGTCAGGAAGCGTTCGATCGAAACAAAAGATATTTATCAAATCCGCCCGTGCTGGTACCCCCGGAGCCTAGTAGGCCTTTGATCTTATATTTATCAGTCATGGACAATTCTTTCGATTGTTTCCTGGGTCAACATGATGAAACAGGCAAAAAGGAGCAGGCTATTTATTATCTTAGCAAGAAGTTCACCGCATATGAGGCCAGGTATACTCTTCTTGAAAGGACGTATTGTGCCCTAACTTAGGTAGCACAGAATTTGAAGCATTATCTCTTATCCTATAATACTTATCTCATCTCCCGCATGGATCCTTTAAAGTATATCTTTCAGAAGCCTATGCTGACAGGTCAATTGGCAAAGTGGCAAATATTGCTTACCGAGTTTGACATTATATATGTGACTCGAACCACCATAAAAGCCCAATCCTTGGCAGATCATCTTGCTGAGAATCTCATCGATGAAGAGTACGAGCCATTAAATACATATTTTTCTAACAAAGAAGTGTCGTGTGATGATAAAGTCGTTATAGATGCTGATCCAGGTTGGAAATTGTTCTTTGATGGAGCAGTCAATATGAAAAGAGTCGGAATAGGTGTGGTTCTTATCTCTGAATCAGGACAATATTTCCCGATAATAGCACAACTTCGATTCTACTGTACTAACAATATGGCAGAGTATAAAGCCTGCATTCTTGGTTTGAGGTTAGCAGTTGATATAGGAGTCCAAGAATTATTGGTGATGGAGGATTCAGATTTGCTCGTCCATCAAAATCAAGGCGATTGGGAGACGCGAGATTTGAAGCTCATCCCGTATCGACAATGCTTGCAGGAACTATGTCAACAGTTTGTGTTAGTAAAATTTAGGCATATTCCAAGTATTCATAATGAAATTACCGATGCTTTAGCCACTCTGTCTTCAATGCTCCAACATCCCGATAAAGCCTACATTGATCCAGTGCATATACAGAGTCGTGATCAGCATGCTTACTGTAATGCGATTGAAGAAGAGCTCGATGGAGAACCCTGGTTCTTGGATATCAAGTGATATATTCAGTCAGGAGAATACCCAACATATGCCACCAACAATCAAAAGAGGACTATTAGGCATTTGGCTAGTGGATTTTTCTTAAGTGGGGGGATCTTATATAAGAGGACCCCAGATCTGGGACTTTTGAGGTGTGTAGATGCAAGAGAAGCCTCGACAATCATGGTTGAAATATACTCTGGACTATGCGGATCGCATATGAACGGCCATGTCTTATCAAAGAAGATTTTTCGAGCAAGTTATTATTGGCTTACTATAGAGAGAGATTTTATTGGATTTGTTTAAAAGTGTCATCAATGTCAGGTACACGGTGATCTGATACGTTCTCCTCTTGCTGAGATGCATTCAATGGCCGCTCCATGGCCGTTTGTGGCTTGGGGAATGGATGTGATTGGACCAATTGAGCCGAAGGCATCAAATGGACATAGATTCATTTTGGTAGCCATTGATTACTTCACAAAGTGGGTAGAAGCAGTAACTTTCAAGTCAGTGACAAAGAAGGCTATGGTAGATTTTGTTCATGCCAACATCATTTGTAGGTTTGGAATTCCTAAGATGATCATTACAGATAATGCTACCATTCTCAATAGTTATTTGATGCAAGAAGTGTGTCAACAGTTTAAGATCGCACATCAAAATTCTACTCCATATCGCCCAAAGGCCAATGGTGCTGTAGAAGCCGCCAATAAGAATATAAAAAAGATACTGCAAAAAATGGTACAAAGGTCTAGACAGTGGCATAAAAAGTTGTCGTTTGCATTGCTAGGTTATCACACCACTGTTCGCACTTCAACAAGGGCAACTCCATATTTATTGGTGTATGGGACAGAAATAGTCTTCCCTGCAGAAGTTGGAATTCCCTCTCTTCGAGTCATTGTAGAAGCAGAGATTGATGATGATGAATGGGTTAAAACCCGACTGTAGCATTTGAGTTTGATTGAGGAAAAATGCTAACGTCTGTGTGTCATGGCCAGTTGTATCAGAGGAGGATGGCTCGAGCGTATAACAAAAAGGTCCGTCCCAGGAATTTTGAAGTTGGTTAGTTGGTATTGAAACATATCCTTCCTCACCAGGTTAAAGCGAAAGGTAAGTTCTCCCCTAACTGGCAAGGTCCTTTCATTGTGAAGAAAGTGTTGTCCACTGGAGCCTTATATTTGACAGATATTAAAGGAAAAATGGCAGAAATGGCTATCAATGCTGATGCGGTCAAAAGATATTATGTATGATATTTTATCCTTTGTTGATTTTATTGCATGTTTAGTACTTGCATTTTTGAAGATTGATATGATGAAAGCATTTTATTCTTCTATCCAAACATTGCGTCATCCTTTGTTTACCAGTTTGAGCTTCGTTTTATTTTTTCTTTCATATCCCTCTTTTGGAATCAAAATAGAGTCAAAGATAAATGTTAAGAAAATAAGAATAAAAGAAAGAGTTCCAAAAAAAAATCAAAATCAAATCAAAACAAAGAACAAGCTTATAGAACTACGTGTAACCTGATTCTCCTCTCTCGGGAGTGAGATACGTAGGCTGCCCTATTTCGGGATCGGTCCAACCAAATAAAGATTTTAGAGTCACCCAGTCAACAAAATTGGGGCATGAGTTAATGTTTTGTTTGGGTCGATTCTAAAAGTTGTAAGTCCCACCCCCACTTCAAGTGTCATTTGAACCTCTTCCCATCCTTTTTTAACCTTATCTGAAAGCCAAGTTACAACCAAAGAAAGTCCTTCAGATTAATTTTTGATAATGTTAAGGCTAAGCACGCAATGGATATGATGATGCATTGTGAGGTACCACGTGTCTCCCTCAGCATAAGAAATCAGGAAAGAAATACAAAATGAGAGAGTCTTATTGGTGAAAACCCCCGTGGGCATCATAAGGCAATGGTGAGTTGAGAGAAATGAAAATGAGAGAGTCTTATTGGTGAAAACCCTCGCAGGCACCATAAGGCGATGGTGAGTAGAGAGAAATAAAAATGAGAGAGTTTTATTGGTGAAAACCCTCACGGTCACCGTAAGGCGATGGAGAGTTCAAGAGAAAAGTGAAAAGTGAAAAGAAAGAGATTTTTGGCCAAAGTCTTTTAAGATGTTGTCAATCGAATATGATGTATGAGTCCAATGGGTTTGAAGAAGCAGCTTAGCGGCAAAGGCACGAACTCAACAACAAATGGGGAGTTTGGATAGAAAGATCAGACAGCTTAATCCAAAATGCATGTCATACTCATTGGTGTTGGTTTTTGTATTCAGATAAGTTTTCTTTTTGAATATGGGACATTACCCTTTTCTTTCATTTACATATTCATGCTTTTTGTCTTTTTATTGTCATTTAATAAAATAAAAGTCACCATCATTTCTTTACATTTTACGTCAAGTCTGTGTTAAAACAAGCGAGAAAGGATTTCAAAATTTACTACCAGTCTTTTCAATTAAATGAGGAAAAGCCAAGGAACAACACAGGAAAGAAATATGATCATAATTCCACATGAAACAAAGGAAGTCTATCAACCGATAGGATATTGGATTCGTGGAAGCATTCAGATTTGGGAAAAGGGCGAACCTCAGAGGCATGGCAAAATGGAAACCCATTATTCGAGTCAGAACTCATTTCCCTCAATCTGGATCCGGGTCAATGATGCGGCAAGACAGGGAAAGTGTTAGTGATTGGGAACAAAGATGAAAGGAACGAGTACTGGGCAGATACCTGAGAAGCTAAGAGCTGCAAGCCACCACTAAGTTTTTAACTGACAAATTTTCTTTTTTTGAAATAGGGGCAAATTCGCTTCACTTAATTCAGTTACCATTGGAAATCCACATCCGTGGAATTTATTTTCTGCTCAGGACCCTTCTGAAAAATGGGAATTTACTTTCAATTTAGGACCCTCCTGAAAAATGGAAATTTATTTTATGTTCAGGACCCTCCTGAAGAATGGGAATTTACTTTATGTTTAGGTCTCTCCTGAAAAATGGGATTTTACTTTATGTTCAGGACCCTCCTAAAGAATGGGAATTTACTTTATGTTCAGGACCCTCCTGAAAAATGAGAATTTATTTTATGTTCAGGACCCTCCTGAAGAATGGGAATTTACTATATGTTCAGGACCCTCCTGAAGAATGAGAATTTACTTTATGTTCAGGTCCCTCCTGAAAAATGGGAATTTATTTTATGTTCAGGACCCTCCTGAAGAATGAAATTTACTTTATGTTCAGGACCCTCCTGAAAAATGGGAATTTATTTTATGTTCAGGAACCTCCTAAAGGATGAGAATTTACTTTATGTTCAGGACCCTCCTGAAGAATGGGAATTTACTTTATGGTCAGGACCCTCCTGAAAAGTGGAAATTTATTTTATGTTCAGGACCCTTCTGAAGAATGGGAATTTACTTTATGTTCAGGACCCTCCTGAAAAATGGAAATTTATTTTCTGCTCAGGACCCTCCTGAAAATGGGATTTTACTTTAAGTTCAGGACCCTCCTGAAAAATGGGAATTTACTTTCAATTCAGGACCCTCCTGAAAAATGAAATTTTATTTTATGTTCAGGACCCTCCTGAAAAATGGGAATTTACTTTCAATTCAGGACCCTTCTGAAAAATGGGAATTTACTTTATGTTCAGGACCCTCCTGGAAAATGGGAATTTACTTTCAACCAGGACCCTCCTGAAGAATGGGAATTTATTTTATGTTCAGGACCCTCCTAAAAAATGGAAATTTATTTTATGTTCAGGACCCTCCTGAAGAATGGAAATTTACTTTATGTTCAGGACCCTCCTGAAAAATGGGAATTTATGTTCTGCTCAGGACCCTCCTGAAAAATGGGATTTTACTTTATGTTCAGGACCCTACTGAAAAATGGAATTTTACTTTATGTTCAGGACCCTCCTGGAAAATGGAATTTTACTTTATGTTCAGAACCCTCCTGGAAAATGGGAATTTACTTTATGTTCAGGACCCTCCTAAAAAATGGGAATTTACTTTCAATTCAGGACCTTTCTGGAAAATGAGAATTTATCTTCAATTCAGGACCCTCCTGAAAAATAGGACTTTACTTTCTGTTCAGGACCCTCCTGGAAAATGGGTCAACGCTTTCAAAAATGAAATACTACTTTACTATAATTTTGTTTGGGATAATTTTTGTTCTAGTTTTAATTTTGGATTTCAGGAGCCTGCCTGAAGAACAGGGTGATGAAAAAGCAAGTCAGAAGCCCGGCTGGAGAACAGAGTGAAGAAATGAAAAGTCAAGCAACAAAGTAATGGAATAGCAAGTCAGGAGCCCGCCTGGAGAAGAGGGTGAAGAAACGAAAAGTCAAGCAACAAAGCGAAGCAATTGAAAGCCAAGCAACAAGTTGGAAGAAATGGCAAGTCAGGAGCCCGCCTGAAGAATAGGGTGATAAAAGTCGAGTCAAGAGCCAACAGAAGCTATATAGATATAATTTCACTTATGTTTTAACTTGTAATTTTCATTTTTTGATGTAATGACAGAGCCGCGGACCGGAACCTCGATGGAACCTCACTCGACTCTCCAACTCGGTATCGTCCACTTCTGTTCCAATACTTTGAAATACCCATGACTCGATTCTCTCATAACTTGAGTAGGTAGGATGTCTTAAGTCAAGACCCAGTTGTCCTTCTTCCTTCTGTTTCTTTCTTTGAATAATGGTCGGGTCAAAATTTGGTCTCGCTGTCTACTTGTCTGTCTGAAAACACTTCGTGTTTATATTGAAAGTGGGCATGATGTCGACACCTAATTTCGTCCCTCCCCAATATCATTTTTACCTATTTTTTACCTTATCCTACCATGTACCCTCACCCGTGTGATAATCCCTCCACAAATTGACAAAAATAACAATCCCCTAACTAATTTTATTTTTATCCTAACAACCTATCCAATCAAAACAAGACACCTACCTACCCTACCCTAACAAACTCTACCCCACGTCACCCTACCCCCAAACCCCTAACATATATGTACATATCCATACATGGATATAGATGGAAAAAAAGGACCAAAAAATGGATTTTCCACTTTAAGAAAAGGAGGGGGCCCACACACTATTAAAAAGGGGAATTCCCATTTTTCCATTCATTCGCATCACTCTCAGAATATACAAAAACAATATATACACCATAGGAGGGACTGGATTCTCGGATCTTCTACACGGAATACACACACAACACACAGCTTCTTCTCTGCACCATCGTCTTCTTCCACTATACACGCGCACACTCACCTCACTCTATTCCTTCACGAATTCCACACTGTCATATACATAGAAAATAGTGAGAAATAGAGAGAGATTGAGGGAGAAGAGAAGTGGGTATTTGAGCGAGAGAGGAGAGAAAAGGGATGAGGGTTGACTGCTTCGGCGTTCTTGGCCGAAAATATCATCCTTTCATCGGAAAACATTTAATTCCGGTCACCACTAGTTTGAATTGATCATTTTCAGGCTGACTCTAGTTGATTCTAATCCGAAAATAGTCCTACCGGCTTCTGGTTTTTCCCATTCGAAGCCTCGATTTTGATTTTTTTTTGTTTTTGTTTGTTCTTCGTGGAGCCTTAAATGAAATATTGTGTGTTGTGGTTGATCATTGTTGGCGATGAATAGTTGTTGGTTTTGATTCATTTTTTTGGTTATAAACTGTGTAATGAAATGATATCTCGTTAAGAATTAAAAAGGAATTTGGGGGGTGGAATTGAAACTTGATGAAAAAGGGGTAAATTTTGGTTGGTTTGATTCATGAGTTATTATTTGACTTGAAATGAACGTTAATCGAACTTAATAGTATTATAATAAGTCGAGTAGGTTAGGCAAATGCTAAGTCAAGAAGGCAAATTTTAGGTTGTTTTTTGTTGAATGATTGAATGTGTGTGTCAATGTTTCTTTCTACTTTATCGCTAAAGATTTGAAAGTGTATTCATTTAGCCGGGGAATGCCCCGAGGTCATTTGTATTTACTTACCGGGGAATGCCCCGAAGAATTTTGTACGCGAAAGATGTTCGTGATCAAGGCCCGAGGCATTGGGTAAAGCATAGTTTAGGACTAGTGTAGGTCATTTCAGTATTTTTATTTCGGTTTGTAATTAATTGGACTGGACGCTAAATTTTGGATTGTTTTATTTTGTTTGCTTGCTTGATTGTTTTGCGTGTTTTGTGTGGTTTATACATTTGTAATGTCAAATTAGCCGATACGCTCTACCAAGCGACCGTGGTCGAACCACGGGATCAAGGGGTGCCTAACACCTTCCCCTCGGTCAACAAAATTCCTTAGCTGAAATCTCTGTTCGCAGATCAGTTTTATAGAGTCAAAACCGTTTTGAAAAAGGATATTCATGGGTGACTTGGCACACCCGATTTATGCCAAGTGGCGACTCTGAGTTTTGAAACTAATGAATCCTTTTCTAAACAAACGTTTTATTTTGTCACTTAATAATAAAAACCCTTTCGAACCTTAAACCATAATCTTTTGGAGTACGAAAAAAGGGGTGTGACAAGATCTATCTGGCAAAAATTGTTTAACTTAATTTAAAATGGAGGCATCACACTATGTTAAGAGTATATTGAATTTATGAGGATAACAATCTACTTGTAATTCCATTTGTGCTTATCTTAACGAGATCAATTAGTGAAAAGTTTGCAAAATCGTAGACCTCTTGCTGCGTCTATTCTAATTTGGAAAAAGAAATTTAGTAAGGAAGATCTAGCAATTTTTTTTTTCTTTTTTTTTTTGCCTTGGAAGGCACTATTAAACAATAACAACCCAACATACCAAGATTATTCCTACAGACTACAGTGTAAGAAAATCACAAATGATATGTGATACAAGCTTAAAGAGCACAAGGATTACAAGGTCTTATCAAAGGTTCAAGCTTCGAATTTGCAAGTGCTTGAAGACCCTTTTTTGGAACCATTACAAAGCCTTGTTCAAGTTGAAAGAGGAGGAGGAGTTCTACACTCAAGAGGCGCCTACTCCTAAGGGAATTATGGAATTCTTACACTCCAAAACAACACTCCATAAACGCCTAATTCAAGGGCTTTCATTAAGGACAATATCGTCTTTTGATGGCTCTCTTTTACACTCCAAAGGAGCACTCTTCATTAAGGGTATTTTAATCTTTGTTTGTAATAAAGTATAAATAGACACTTAGGCCTTTACTTTCCTTAGCTTGAATGAATTATTGAGTGATACTCTCATATTGTAGTTGTACGTCTTGAAAAAGACATTGAAATTAAGGTTAGCTTGAGTGAAGATTCACTTGAGTTGACATTTTGGCAAGAAAGGTGGGTGCTTGAGGACATTGATCCCTTTGTGTCCACCTAAGAGTGTGGTTTTGCTTTCATTGGTTGTGTGTGTCTTGGTGTTTGATACACCATGGTTCTATCCATTGGTGAAGGTTTATGTCTCACTACCTATCCATTTCCTTTATGTACTTCTTCTTCTTGTAGTGTTAAATCCGTCTGTGCTTGTGTGTTCTTCTTCATCTCCCTTACTTTTAGTTTCTGATTTTTAGGTTCTTAGTCTTAATTTTGGTTCTTAGTCCAAGATCTAAGTCTTGGATCTAAGAAAATCTCCACAAAAAAAAGAGTCTAGAGTCAAGAAAAATAAAAAAAAGTAGTATCTTGTGTCTTGTGGTAGATTAGAATTTAGAATCCTAGATCTACTAATTTTTGTGTTGTCTTGTTGGTTTCTAGTGCTAGATCCTTGTTCCCTAGCACTTAAAGAGTCTAGATCTAAGTTTGGAACAAGATTTGGTTGTTTTTGAGCTAGATCCACCATTGTTATGGAGATTTTGAAGCTTTTTAAAGGTGGTAACATGTGGAATTATTGTATTGTGGGCGTTTGTGGCTGATTTTGTGCTGGTTGTGTTTGTCTTGGCAAAGGAAACCTAGATCTAAAAGAAAAATTGAATTTGGGCTTCATTTACCTAGTGGTCAAATCTTGGTCAACTTTTGAATATTCATCTTGTTCATCCATCATCTTCAAATCTTGTTGAAGAAGAATATTCAAGTAGCTTGTTTGATACAAAAAGGAGGAAGAAAGAGGGTATACTAATTATTTGTACAAGAATATTTCCTAGCATATTCTAAGTCTTTTAGAAAGGAAGAGGGGACAAGGGGACAAAGAAGTATAAATGAAAGTACACTTGAGGGGACCAATCCATTTCAAATTTAATTTGAAGCTCAAAAAGGCTTCAAACTTGCATATTTCACCCTCAAAACTGAAATTCTTCTTCTCCTTAAGTGTTGTTTGGCCGAGACAAAAATTTGGAAATTAAAAATTTTGAAAAGTGACGTCGAACCACAAACTGCCATGTCATGACTTTTATGAACAACCAAATTGAGTTCTAAATTAGATTTCTAAGTCTCTATTTGTTGTTTCTAGTTGGTTTTGTGTTGATTCTACCAATAATTAGCAAATTAGTAATTACCTATTAGGTTGATAATTAGTTTAGAGTCCTTTTGTTCGTGTCATCATTGTTTTTGTGCTTTTATCATTTGTAATTCATTGTAACTTGTTGGTCCAAGTCCGTAAACAATTTTCTTTGAGTCATATCAAATGAAAATCTATTTCGGATCAAAGTAGAATCATCCCTCACCCACTTGCCAAGTACATGCCAAAGTATCAACACTTGAAAACTAAGTGTGAGGTAAGAGTTAAGTGTGAGAGTGGTGAGGATTATTTGAACTAACTTGTTTGCTCATTTTGTAGGTTTTTACTTCTTATTCTAGGTACTTGGATATGGAACCCACAGGCTCCACTTCTCAAGTTGTGTATAACAATGTCATGGAAGGGTTCAAGGCTACTCTTGAGGCCGTCAATCGAACCATTGCAAAATTTGGACTAGATTTGGGAGAAGTGAAGGATGATATGGCTTCAATCAAGAGTGGAGTTATTAGAATGAAAGCAGGTGTTGATAGACTATGGCCACCAAAGCCGCTACAAAACCAAAACCAAAGTCCATCAACCCGAGATCCAAGTAGACCTATGTATTCCCCATTGAACCAAGTTCAACAAGAAGGACTTGGTACTTAAATGCTACCTCAAAATCCAAACTACCAAGTTCCAAACCCACTTGACCAAAGTCCTTACCCTTCATAAGTCCAAAGAACCTACACTCTACAAAATCCAATGCCTCCTCTCCACAAGATAGAATTCGAGGAGAATGTGGCTAAGACTCAAGATGGAGAAAAATTCGATGGTGAGGTACAAAAATAATGTGAAGAAAAAAGAAAAAAGAAACTGGAAATCGAGGTAGTGAAGTAGGAAAGGGAAAGAAACATGTGCTTGTGGGATTTGCCCACAAAGGATCTTTGATACTCACTAACTCAAATGCTAACACTTTGACTAGGATTGATCCATCCTATGTACAGGTTCAAGTTCATATGCTATCAAAGAAGGATCAAAAAGGAGTTTCACATGAAACATGGGAAATGAGCTAGTGATACCTTTGGCTGAGAACTCCAAACAAGTAGACTGTCGTGGCATACACCGAGGTATTATTGCTACACTTTACATTTTCTTAGGCTTGAAATGTTGTGATAAGGCTAGTATTAGCCAATGTGAAGTAGCTCGGGGCTTACATAGTATAGAAAAGCATGAATCTTTCCTTGGTAGTTCTCCTGTTGCATATGTTGGTCAATTTGCTCTTAAGGATAGTTCACTACTTGATCATGTGAGTGATGTGATTCAAAATCCTCAAGTTAGTGCTCATTCTTGTAATATTGACCATGATATTGGACATGACCCTTTGAGTTTGTGTGATGCAAACGGTGCTACTAGTTTTTCTCATGGTGATCATGAGTTTGGAAAAGTTGTGCATAAATGAGTGTTTGTTCTTAGAAGGGGACTTCTAGACCACAATCCCTTAGCCGTGAATAGTGGCCCTCTCTTAAAGGTAATTGTCTTGGGTGATTATGAGTGTGATAGCCTAGTAAAAGGAATGGGCAACCTCAGCTTAGATCCTTGTCTATTGCTTCCATTTGATTTCAGTATACTATTGGGGTGAAGAAGGGATTGTCGCGGCTTGTGCTTGTTTTACTTTGATGTTTACTTTAGTCCTATCCCTTATGATACGTATACTAAGTATTTCATGGAAAAAAACAAGGGATTGTTGGTTTTATTTTAAAAGTGTACCCCCTCGGCAGGAAGTCTTCACACTTGATTCCTTCCTATACTACCTCTTTACCTATGATGATACCCATATTAATTTTGAATATGTATTATGTAGAGGTAGTAAGTTTGGTGGTTGGTTTTCTTATTTGAATGATAATGATATGTGGGTGAGGTGGACCTAAGGGTCAATAATGGCACCATATTTGATGAGGTCCTTTGTAGAGATTTAATAAAACAAATGTATCTTATAGTTCCTAAGCCAAAGGTAGTCTTACCTTTTAGGTATAGTAAAACCATTAAGAATATTGTAGTTTCCTTATCTCTTGATATTTTCCAAAAACACCTCATTTGTTCTATTTATGCTAAGCTTTTCATGTCACATACAAAGGACCTGCGGATGTATTTCAAATGTGAACAACCTTGGCTTGTTGATATATGTGATGGCCTCGGGTTGCACTCCTCCTTCCTTGATGTCTATTTTAGCCAAGTCCTTTGTGATGCTTGTAGTAAGTGTTTCATGATCATAACAAAGGATTGTCAGTTGCATTCCAAAAGTGTACCACCTTGACATGTTTATATAATGTGTGGTACTAATGCTAACCTTCCTACCATGAGGATTGTGTGCTTCTTTTTCTCTTTCTATTTGATTTCGCAAGGTGTGAATTTGAGGACAAATTCCTTTCAAGATGGATAAGATGATACAATCATAAAGAGCACAAGGATTACAAGGTCTTGTCAAAGGTTCAAGCTTCGAATTTGCAAGTTCTTGAAGACCTTTTTTTGGAACCATTACAAAGCCTTGTTCAAGTTGAAAGTGGAAGAGGGGTTCTACACTTAAGAGATGCCTACTCCTAAGGGCATTATATACTTCTTACACTCCAAAACAATACTCCATAGGCGCCTAATTCAAGGGCTTTCATTAAGGGCAATATTGTTTTTTGATGACTCTCTTTTACACTCCAAAGGAGCACCCTTCATTAAGGGTATTTTAGTCTTTGTTTGTAATAAAGTATAAATAGACACTTAGGTATTTACTTTCCTTATATTGAATGAATTATTGAGTGATACTCTCATACTGTAGTTGTAGATCTTGGAAAAGATATTGAAATTAAGGTTAACTTGAGCGTGGATTCACTTGAGTTGATATTTTGGCAAGACAGGTGGGTGCTTGGGGACATTGATCCCTTTATGTCTACTTAAGAGTGTGGTGTTGCTTTCATTGATTGTGTGTATCTTGGTGTTTGATACACACCTTGGTACTATCCATTGATGAAGGTCTATGTCTCACTACCTATCCATTTCCTTTATGCATTTCTTCTTCTTTTAATGTTAAATTCGATTGTGTCCCTTTCTTCTAGTTGCTGATTTTTAGGTTCTTAGTCTTAATTTCGGTTTTAGTAACTTGTTTTTGTATCATTTGATATGGTCATAGAAATTGTCACAGCCGTTAAATAAGAAAACATGATAACAAGGTTGTTGTGTGAGAAAATGTTCTATTACCTCCCCCCAACCTTTAGTCGAAATTCCAACTACACACTTATACTTTGCGGGGTCTTATGACCCCCTTGAACTATTTTAAAGTGGAATTATTACCCCTCCTAAATACTGACATGGCAAGAGAGTGTGTTTCACTCTCTTTAAAGAGAGTGAGAACGAATTTTTTTATTAAAAAATTATTTTTAATATTTCTTTATTTTCTTTATTCATTCTTAATTATTCTTTTTCTTTATTCATTTCTTTGTTCTTCTTCTTGTTCTTATTCTTCATCTTCTTTCTTACAAACAATGGCATCAAAGAACTCATCAATGACATCCAAAATTAATTTATTATTTTCCTCATCTCCAAGCACAAAATCAATTGGTTTCGACTTTAAATTTGACAAAAATTTCAAAATGGGTATTGTTCATTGTTTTTAACTTCAAGATTGTCGGAAATTTTAAAATTGATATTATCCATTATTTACGACTTCAAAGTCGTCGTAAATTTTAAAATGAGTATTGTCCATTATTTTTGACTTGACGGTCGTTGAAAATTTTAAAATTCTCTATTGTTTCCGACTTTAAGGTTATTGAAAATTTTAAATTCAGTATTGTTCATTGTTTCTGGCTTCAAGGTCGTCGAAAATTTTGAAGCTGGTATTCTTCGTTGTTTTCGAATTTAAGATTGTCAAAAATTTAAAAATTGATATTGTTCATTGTTTCCTACTTCAAGGTTGTCGAAAATTTTAAATTCGAGTTGTTTATTATTTACGACTTCAAGATCATCGAAAATTTCAAAATCGATATTGTCCATTATTTCCGACTTCAAGGTCGTCGAAAATTTCAAAATTCTCTATTGTTTCCGACTTTAAGGTCATCGAAAATTTTAAATTCCGTATTGTTCATTATTTTCGGCTTCAAGATCGTTGAAAATTTTGAAATTGGTATTGTTCGTTGTTTTCGAATTTAAGATCGTCGAAAATTTAATAATTATATGGTCATTATTTCACACTTCAAGGTTGTCGGAAATTTTTAAATTCGATGTTGTTTATTATTTTCGACTTCAAGATTGTTGGAAATTTCAAATTTGGTATTATTCATTATTTTCCACTTTAAGGTCGTCGAAAAATTATTTGTATAGAAGTAGGAATAATAAAGTTTGAAAAGAAAAATAGATGAAAAGTAAAGGTGAAAAAAATAAAGGTAAAAAATGATAAAAAGTGATAAAAATGAAAAAGAAAGTAAATAAAAATTAATTTTAAATAAAAAACACGTGTCAAAATATTGTTGGTGCGTGCATCACACCTTATCCAAAATGACTGGTTGTCAGATTTTTTGTTAATAATTTCACTTTAAAATAGTTCAGGGATCGCCGCAAAGTATAAGTGCGTAGTTGAAATTTGGGGAAGACTTTGACCATTTTCTCTCGTTGTAGTATAGTGGTGAGTATTCCCGCCTGTCATGTCACCCGGGTGACCTGTGTTTGATCCCTGGTAACGTCGCTTAATATTTTTTCATTCTTGTGGTCATACTTATATCTTGTGTCCAATCTCTGTAGATCAGATCTAAGGTAATAATGGCATCAAGTGTTTCTATCAGCTGAGGTGTAACAAGAGGAAAAGAAAATGCAGACCCACTGTGGAAAGAGTATTAGAGATGCAGAGGCGAACTTAGGATTTCAAATTTATAAGTTTCCAATAAAAAACAAGGCTTGAAAAGAATTAAATGAAAAAAAATAAACATCTCCCTAAGGAATAGAATCCATGTTCAACTACCAAGAGACAACTACTTAATGATTTCTTTCTTACCACTGAGTCATCCCTCGTTTTAATTATAGGTTCCCACCTGTTAATATTTCTATCTTTTAATAATTTTTTTATGCAATTATAAGTCTTATGATAACGGGTGTGAGTTCTCGAGAACCCACACCAGATACAATAGATCCGCCCCTGTAGAGATGAAGTAGCAATACGAGTCGAGAGACAAATGCTCTGGCTAATCAAGTTCAACTTAGAGCTGCTATGCCTATAAAAAAAAATGAAAAGTATTTAATAGTCATGGTAGTAAATTATATTTTTATTGCACATCTATTTTTAGTACGAAGACAAGTAAAGATAGAAGGAAGGAATAACTTTACCAACTTATCGCTAATTAAATTTTATCTCTTTCCAAGTTAACATTAGTTAATATATTTAAACTCAGGCATATTAGGAAGATTATGATCAAATATTCTTGAAGACATAAACATATACTTATTTATGAATAAAATCACTACTCAAAGGGAGCACTTATAAAGAAATGGAGGAAGTACTAATGTTTAGTACACTTGAAAGAATTGTTTGAAGAATAAGTAATTAATGATAAAGGGTAAAATATGAAAAAATAATAATTTTCTTTTCTTGACATGTAAGTGACTAGTAAAAATGAAAATTCATTTAGAAAATAAGTGACAAGTAATTTTGAACAAAAAAAATAGTACTTTTTGAAAAAGTTATTTCGAACGAATGATACTTCATTTTTAAACTTCCTTTGTCTCAATTAAATTATAACAGAGGAAGTAACTAATTAATACCTCCACAAACTATATTAGGTACTAATACTAGTATTTATGAAATCCAGAATCGAAGTTAGGAAAAAACTGAGGCGTACGTAAAACTAAGGGGAAAAAAAGATAAAGGACGGCTTATTCGGATCGAATAATATTTGAAAATGCATAAATGTTAAAAAGCAATTATTCTACAATACTTATAGATCAACAGTATAACCAACAATGAATATTATCACAATCAAGCTCATCAACTCTTCTAGTTGTCACATCACGAGGACCCTCTTGTGCATCATTTGCTCCAATTTCCACATGATCAACAAGCCCTGAATTTTGTCTTTCCACTACCTGAGAATTTTGCTGACACATGTATTCAGTCGCTCGAGCCTGATCACTGATACCCTCAACTCCTAGCACCCCTTCTCCCGGTACCACAATATCTTGAGATGATGATGATGTAATAGCCTTTAACGTCTCGCCAAAAACTGTTAGTTGTCATGATCGTATTACCCAACATTGTAGCAGCATGTAATTTATGGCTAGCATAGAAATAATTCGAATTCATGGCCATGGCTATAGCATGTGGGTGATCACACGTTATGGTTTCGTTATTAGGCTCGAGTTTTCGCTTTGTTGATGGTAGTACTGGTGCTGCTTCCCCATTATTGTTATGATCAGTCATGAAAGGTTTGGGCCCAATCAAAGAATCTATCAAATCTTTTTCCTCGTCGATTTTTCCTTTATCCTTAATTTGCCTCTTATAAATTCTGCATACTACGTAATCGTTGAACTGCATGCAACCAACACAAAGTGAAAATAATGTCTTAGTGGATACATACACTATCCAAGATATGAAGTGTCTATTTGATACACAGAGAATAGTTACACAATTTATTAATCAAATATATATAGAGAAAGAACAAGTTGTTATTCTATTATCAGGATTCCAATATCAAATATGAAAAGTTTATAATAATTCCTAGTGTACAAAATTTAAATTCACTTAATAATTAATACGTACGTACTGGTTTTTCCTGAGATGGGCAAGACGATGTTGAGGGAGAGTCAACCTTCTTCTGAGCAAGTTCAAATTCGTGCATTATCCAGTTAGTCTTGGGATCTTTTATCCCTTTAGGGGCTTTAACAAAATAAACAAGTGTGTTCTTTTTACCTAATTACGAGCT
Source organism: Capsicum annuum (assembly GCF_002878395.1). NCBI lineage: Eukaryota > Viridiplantae > Streptophyta > Magnoliopsida > Solanales > Solanaceae > Capsicum > Capsicum annuum. The sequence goes on along the minus strand of NC_061116.1, from coordinate 205,780,957 downwards.
AATATCATTTCTATCAGCATATATATTAGTGATTTTGCTCGTCATTTTCCAATATCCTTTGCCATCCCTCGTAACTCGATCAGTCCTTGATCCATTTGGATGTTTTCGTTCTCTACTCGTGAAGAAATACGTAAACTCCTCTTCCGTATTTATTCCTGTTATCATTGGAATCCATTAATATAACAAATAGACGATCATATATAATTTCTAAGGGCGTACGCAGAGCTTTGCATAACCACAAATTGTTACTATTGAGCCTGTATATGAGTTCTGGTGTAGAGCAGTATAAGCAACGTTAATCTATATATATATAAGTGGTATTTTTGGGAAGCGTCAAAAAGGCACTACCTGGTTGCCAGGACAGTTTGTTCTCTATACAATGTACAAATCAATAAATCTCTCAGAAAGTTTGACTAAAAGACCAAAGAGGTTAATGACAGAATGTGAGAACGCAGCCTTAGCAACATCAGCCAAGGTCCACAACAATATCGTTGCCTTACGGTTAAGCTTTGCACCAACCAAAAGTGTTTCAACATCTACCCATCTGAATCAACAACAACGTTACGAACAAAAAGAGGATGAATTTTGTGCGTTATCTTTTGAGAAAGAGTGGATATATTGTGCACGTCTTAAAATATAAAGTGACTCAGTCATCATGGCAACTAATAAGTCGTTACTTGGAATTTCATAAACTCAAAAATTCTAGCTGTGGTAGCCAACATAAGTACAATACATGGAAGAAGCTCAAGTCATACGTTGAAGGTGATAAGGGTTACATTCGTAGACATCGACCTCGTGTATTATTCCTGGCAGGATAAATTCTCCATTCACCTTAGGACGAAGATAATGTTGTAGCAGCTCTGCATCAGTTGGAGCAAACCTAAAACCTGGTGGGATATGTTGCTTCCATTGATCATCGTAATACACTTTTTGTTCTCCAGACATTATGCTTGGTTTTTTTTCTCCTAGCTAGCTAGCTAATTGGTAATTTCTAATATAAGGTAATATATGGTTCGTGACTTATTTTCTTTTTGTTGGCTTTCTATGTCTTTGATGATTTATTACTTGTTTCTCTATTTATAAATTGGCGGGGTAAACTTTTAGACAATAATTATGTGTTTTTGTTGATTTAGAATTCCTAATTATATCATATTTGAGTTCTAAATTTTCCCATTTTTATAGGGTTTAGATAAAAATTGTATCTTTCAAAAGATAAAAGTCGTATCTTTTAACACTAAAGGAAATTAATCAGGTTGATTAATTGTGTGTGTACAAAAAGGATAAAATCTTAAATATATTTGTGATCATGTTAAACGTGTCGTAAGGAAAGACGCTACAAAAAGAGGATTATTATTATTATTATTATTATTATTATTATTATTATTATTATTATATGTAGTAAATTAACTTGACTTCATTGAACTTTCGAAGTAACAAAATAATATCTCTAATACCCCTTTTAGTTTACCTTATAATAATTTGTTATTTAATTAAAAAAAAAGGGCCAGAAGAGGATAATAGTCAAACAGAAATTTTAAGGTAAATGATGACCTAAAATCTTTTGGATCAATATATATATATATATATATATATATATATATATATATATATATACTAGTCTAATATAAGTGTTTTGCACGTGTGTATAACGTCAATTGATAAGTGTGCTATAGAAATTAAAGTAATACAAAATCATACTGCATAAATTAACTTCAAATTACTTTCGCTTAAATCAACAGTGAAGTTTTAAAAAAGAAAATGAAGTCAAGTCATAAATTTATGTTTAGTACTTAGTTGTTATATTTATTTCTTTGGATCAAACTTAGTTATTCGACTTAATTAGCTATTCCATGCATCCTTGTTCTTAATCATCTTTTGAGAACATGAAAAATCAGACAAAATTGTGATGAAGAAAAAAAATATTTAATTAGCATGATTTTTATAGAAATTGGAAAAAGCTATGTAAAATTCTATTTTATTTGGGAAAACTTTTTTTTCAATTTCTTTTGGACTCGGGAAATAGGATTTTTAGTTTTTTTTTGGTCAAACCTATTTTAGTTGAGAAAGGTTTTTTTTTTTTTTTGCCAAATTTTATTTTAGGAAAGGTTTTTATTTTTAATTATAGTTAATATTTAACATCATTAAAAAAAATAGTGAAAAGATGATTTTGTTTAAAGTAAAGTCTTTTAATGAAGGGTAAAAAGTTCAAATCAGTTTTCTAAGTGTCTTCACACTTTTAATATGTTATTATAGATATAGATATAGATTATAAATTAAAGATATAGATTATAGATTATAGATATAGATATAGATTATTATAGAAAAATATTATTATAGATATATATATTAAATGAAAAAGAAACTAGAAAAATATTTTATAAAATCGAATAATTAAATTGTAGTTTCAACTTTTGAAAGTCTTTACCGTTTTGAATGATATGGAGAATCCCTTGAGCTAACATATTTAGAGATTTTCAAAATTTTAATTTTGTTAGAACTATGTTCATATTACCCATAAATTGTTTCGATAATAATATTGATGAAGTAATTTAAGTAAAAGAGTGACATGAGAAATAAAAGAAAATCAATGATGTAACAATTGACTAGTTAAATATGATTTGATAATTGTAGTCAAATCAGTAGTACAGTTACTAGGAAAAGAGGTTTCTCGACCGTAAATTAATGTAAAATTCTTGGTTAGGAATATGATTTTCTCAATCATTTTATCGAATCAGCTCACTGAGAAAATAATTGGTGGAAAATAAATTCTGATTGAAATAATTAGAAGCATTCTTATTTTTTTCGTATAAAGATACTATTATATTTTATTCAATAATTCAATCAAAATATATGTGAAAATAGTTATTGGATATTCTTAAGTGGAAAAGTTTAATAGGAAAATAGTGATATTTTAATGTTTAGCTAAATAGTAAAAATACATTTTAGAAAATTATTTTTGATCCTGAAAAATAAGTTTTTAGGGTGTGTTAGATATGAAGAAAAGAAAACGTTTTCTAGAAAAATAAATTGTTTATTACGCATATTCTTGTGTTCGTTATGCAAATTGGGTAAGTATATATATTTTTTTAAAAGTATTTATATATGTTTAACAAAAACAATGAGAACGAATAGGATAAGAAGGGTGAGGTAAAAAAAATTGAATTTATTTTTAAAAATTAATTTTTTGGGGGAGGGGGGTTGGTAGGTAGGAGGTGAGGTTGTCAAAATAGATAATAAAGGTGGGGTAAGAAAAAAATTTAATTTTTTAAAAAAATAATTTTTTTTGTGGGGGGGGAGGGGGGGGCTAGTAGGGGGTGGGTGTCGGGCAGGGTAAGGGAGTAAGGGTGGGGTAAGAAAAAGACTAATTTTTTTAGGGGGAGGGGGGTGGATGTTAGTTGATACAAGATCGACAAGGAAGTCACTAACACACACCAAAACAATCCATGATTTGAAGAACCGAGGACCCCTTTGGTGACCCCTTTCGGATTCACTACACAATAACAATACAAGCACGATAACAACAAGAGTCTAAGGTGTTCAACACCTATAATCAGCGAGCCACAAACTAAGATTACAATACAAGAACAAGAACAAAAATGACACAACAAGATCTCGGGTTTGGACACCCAAAACCGAGAATGAATACAACAACAATAATAAGATAGAATGATAGATAACTTGACACACAATGCACAAACACTATGAACCAAAGTGTATATTGAACACTAAGACCCAAGAATTCATACAAATAACATCAAGTTCTTACGGTGACCTCAAGTGAACGGAATCCCCAAGCAACCAACACAAGTGATTCCACACTTGTCACAAGTGATATCCACACTTGTATGAACACTCTCAAAGAACTCTTAAAATATCATCTAAGTTATGAGAAAATGACCTAATATGTCCTATTTATAGCCTAGGTTACAACTTATTACAAAATGACTAAAATGTCCTTAATGATCAACACTCCAAAGCTTGTTCCATTAATTGGTCAGTCACCCAAGCATGAGTTCTTTACGTATTGATCCACAATCACGATCGTACTCGTATCATTAGTAGGGGTGGGGTTGGATAGCGGAGGAGAAAAAAAAGTTTGAATTTTAAAAAAAATAATTAAAATTTTTTTTTTAAAGGGAGTAGGGATTTGAGTTTCGGGTTAGGGGATTAAGTAAGAAAAAAATTGAAATGGTAATTTTTTTGAATGGGAGTGATAGGGGATGGGGTCGAGGTAGGGGAGTGAGGGTAGGATTAGGAAATTTTTTAAAAAATTCACAAAAAAATAATTATTTTTTTTTAGATGGGAGGGGGTTGGTAGGGTGGGGGTCAGGTGGGGGAGGTAAGAAAAAGTTTGATTTTGTTTAAAAAAAAAATATTTTTTTGGGAAGGGGTGGGGAGGAGTAGGGTTTTGGATTTTGGGAAGGAGGATGAGGTAAGAAAAAAATTTGAATTTTTTTTTTTTTTGATGGGGTGGAGTGGGATAGGGGATTGGGGGTCGAAGTAGGAATGAGTGATTTTGAGAGTTGTATGAATATTTATCTTAAGAATGAGGTTGAAAGAGAATTTTGAAAAATGTTTTTCTTTTTTTTTTAAGGGAAGTTATTTTCCTTAAATTTGAAAAAAATAAGTTGATTTAAAAAACTTTTTTCAAAACCTTTAAACCAACTAAACATACGAAAATTGAAACTGCTTTCCAAACACACCCCAAATGTCTTCATTTTACATATCTATTTTATCTAAAATATTCACAAGTCTTCTTCAATTGACAAAAACCATGTCATTTTCACAAACTACAGTGAATAGGACAAAACTTTTGAACAATCTTCATTCTATATATCGTCTTGTTAAATAGTTTATGGGGTCGTTTGGTTTGAAAATAAATTATATCGGGATTAATTGTGTTGGGTTAAGTTATATTAGAATTAATTATTCTGAGATAAGTTATCCTAGTATTATTTTTTAGTGATTATTTGGTTTGTGGTACTTAAAATAATATGTAGTGCATTGTTTGTCAAAATATATTATTTGTTTATTAAAATACCCTTCACAATATTTAGCTTAATTATTTTCATTCATATTAAATCATACAAAAGAAATTAAAATTTTTATTTTTTTAACTTTATTAGTTTTTTTTTTTTTCCTAAAAACATATGTTAAGAAATTTATGTTGATATTTCTTAAATGTGTATGAAGCTCTAATATTTCATGTTAAATTACTTATTTTGTTCTAAATTCCATAAAATATTGATATCTCATTTTTTGTCAAAAAAATTCATCATCAAAAAATGTGAAAAAGAATTACTCTTATTTTTCATTATTTAGTATCATTAATACTTGGAGAGTCAAATTGTTTTAAAAATTAAATTTTTAAATATTTTTAGCTAAATATAAAAATATTTTTTATTTAATAATTAAGCATGCATTAAGTTAGAAAGGGAATGTCAACATACTTTAATTATTTGTCTATGCTAAATTTGTTAGAAAAAATGAAAAATTGAAATAAGATTAATAAACATATCTACAAAATAGAAAGACAATAAACCCTTGGATCAATTTTAAATTTGATTGTATAAATAATTTTTATGGTGTCACTACTATTTTTTCATGACTCCGTCACTTTTGTAACATTTAATAGCTCATATAATTGTTCAAATTTACCAAAATGGATAAAAATTTATAGAGTAATTAAAATTTAAATTATGGATAAAATTGACAAAAAAATTTATGTGAGGACTACCAAAATCTCACGTTCTCTCTTATATATAGTTGTAAGGTATATATATATATATATATATATATATAAATAAATAATCAAGATTTGGTAGGTAATTTTGTCTTTTTATAATTTTACTCCAAGTATAACTTAGGATGGGATTGCTATCCCACCAAATTATGGGATAACTTATCCCTGTACTATTTATTAGTATCGGGATAAGTTATCCCGAATTGGACAACCAAACAAAGCATCAACTTTTTTATTCCGGGATTATTATTTTATTCCCGAACTATTTTTTTAGTTCCTCACACCAAACGACCCCTAAGGGTGTGTTTGATATGAAGGAAAACATTTTTCAGAAAATGTTTTTCAATTTTCTCTTGTTTGGTTGGTTGAAAGGTTTTGAAAAATGTTTTTCAAATCAGCTTATTTTTCTAAATTATAAGAAAAATGACTTCCCTTCAAAAACTAAGAAAATATTTTTCAAAATTCTCTTTCAACCTCACTCTTAAGTTGAAATATTCATACAACTCTCAAAATTATCCATCCGTACTCCGACCCTCAATCCCTCACCCCCCAACCCCACCCCACCCCCTATCACTCCTATTAAAAAAAATTAAATTTTTTTTTCTTACCTCACCCCCTACTCAAAATCCAAATCCCTATTCCCGTCCAAAAATAAAAATTTAATTTTTTAAAAAAATTCAAACTTTTTTCTTACCTCCCCTACCAACCTCCTCCCCCCCCCCCACCCCCCAATACTCCCCATTCAAAAAAAAAATATTTCAAATTTTTTTCTTACCCCACCCTTTCTCCCCTACCCCCACCCTCTACTAGCCGCCCAACCCCCCCAAAAAAATAATTTGTTTTTAAAAAAATCAAAATTATTTTCTTACCTCACCCTTATTACCTATTTTGACAATCCCAACTCCCACCTACCAACCCCCTCTCCAAAAAACAAAAAAAAAATATTTTTTAAAATAAATTCAAAACTTTTTTCTTATCCCACCCTTTTTATCCTATTTGTTCTCATTATTTTTGTTAAATATATACAAATACTTTTTGAAAACATATACCTATCCAATTTGCATAACGATCACACGAATATAAGTAAGAAATAACTTATTTTTTTAGAAAATATTTTTCCTCCTCTATATCAAACGCACCCTAAAAAAAGTATTTTTTGAGATCAAAAATTAGTTTTCTAAAATATATTTTTATCCTTTAGCTAAACACTAGAATGTATATTTTGAAAAATATTTTTTCATTCATCAATCAAACACTATAAAATATTTTTCATCCATCAACCAAACATAGGAAAACAAGTAAGAAATCAACTTATTTTCCTTCCTACCAAACACACCCTAAAAGTCTTGTTGGATTGAAAATATGTCTTGTCCACAAGTTATGTTGGGTGGAACATAACTTTGGTGCCATTTTCTTTCTACATGTCTGATATCGTTAAATTGTTCACAATTCTTATCAGCTTGAAAAATCTTGCCTTAATTTACAAGTTATTTGGAATGTCAGAGCATTTCTATCGTCTTCATTTTACTTATCATGTTTAGCTATTCGCAAACTTAGTTAGGTCGACAAATTAAACTTGCATATGCTAAAAAATAATTTAAAACAATCCTGCATATATTGTTAAATTGATCACAGGCTTTAATTTTTATAGTTTTTACTATATATATTCATTTATTTGTCCTGTTAGACTTCACAAGCTTTTTAAAATTATAAATATTAACTGTTACTGAAATTTCTGGCCAAGAAGGAATCATGGTGGTGTATATATGTTAGATCTCCATTTTTTCTCTTAATTTCTATTCTGAATTCCATGACTACTAGTCTACTAGTAGTAATTGCTATAATTTGTGGAGTTAATTAGTTGCTCGTATAATTGTGAAGCATCACCAATATGTTGTGGCTTAGTGGGCGATGTTTTTCCTAATTACTAGTTTAGTGTACGTGCTTTGTATGTGTATATTATTTCAAACAATTAAAAAAATTAAAATAAATGTGATATTTTAACTTGAATCAAAAGTAAAAATTCTTTTTATTAATTGATACATGAAAGCAGATTATTATTCAAGCAATAGAACTTAACTTGAAAAATATTAGTTACTATTATTATCATGCATCATAACAAAGAAAATAAAAAAGAGGGAAAAAACATCGTTTCCATTCTAAACTATACACAAGAAGTCTAGTTCACACCAAAACTATACTAGTGACCTATTACACACCTAAACTATAAAAAAGTGATACTTTTTACACCCTGTCAGGCATTATACCACTTGCACGTAGTGTGGTGTTGTACATGTGACTGCCACGTCAGCGCCACATCAGCATGATACGAAAAAGATAATAAATTTATTATTTTCATAATTTTTTCTTTTTTCTTTTTAATTTAAATTCTTTTTCTTTCTTCTTCAATATCCAGAATTTTCATTGTTGTCCCAAACCTCCATTGTTATGAGGTCAATTTTTTTTCTTTTTCTTCACTACCAATCCAAGATTGTGTTTCCTCTGCAAATAGCCTACTGGACTACTAATGCAACTTTGCACTCCTCTTTTACCTTTCATATGGTCCACCAATCCATATCAACTTCGGATTATTAAAGCTCTCAAGCCCAGAAACCATGTTTAAATTTTATTTTTTATTTTTCTTGAATTGAGTTTTGGGAAGTTTCAACATATTCATACTTTTGGGAAATTGAAGGAAAACTTGTTTTGCCTGGAACTGAGAATTATGAGGATATTCCATTAATTAAAGATTTTCTTCTGTTGAGTTTGGGACTATTTGAAGAAACAAGTTGTGTCCTTTGTTGGAAAAATCAGTTGCAAACTTTTCAATTCATCTAAAGTCATTGAAAGTTTGTATCTTGATTTAATGGAGAAAGAATTTGATGAGAAGAAAGCATGCGCTATAGGTCCATTTAGTCTGCTGATGCTAATGGAGATGATAAAAGGCTCCGACAAATATCACGAGTCATTGGATTCCGACGAACCCGTTTAAGCTTAGTTCGAAATTAGTGATTTGAAATAAATCTATAAAAAAATATTAAAAATTTAAAATTTGTTAGCCAAAACAATAATGGTGACGGATTAGATGAGTAATCAATGGTATTGTGAGAAAAATTGGTGGTTATAGGTGAAATTGACATTGATTCGATTGGGTGGGCGGATCGGGGTGTGAAAAATTCCCGTTATTTAGGGGTGGGGTTGGAGTTTAGGGATGGTGAGTGATGAAGAAGATGTGTTGGTTGGGGTGGGGTTGGAGTTTAGGGGGAGGGAGTGATGAAGAAAATGTTTGGGTGTGGGGGCTGATGAAGAAGAAGATGTTTGGGGGTGGGGGAGGGGAATTTTTAATTATTTTTCTCGTTATTTTTTTATTTAGACGCGCCTTTTTTTAATTTAAATAATTATGTTTTTTCACGTCAGATTCAGGGGGTAAAAAATTTCACTTTTAAGAAGTTTAGGTGTGTATTAGGTCACTCCAATAATTTAGGTGTGTCTTAGATTTTTCAAGTATAGTTTAGGGTGGAAACGATGCATTTTTCCTAAAAAAGAAAAGAATATATTTAAAAGTATACATAGTCTGTTTTAATTTTGGTAGACAGAGTTACCTGAAACCTAGTTGTTGGTGGAGATGGTAGGTATCCCGTAGAATTAGTTAAGGTGTGCGTAAACTGATCCGAACATCACGATTATAAAAAAAAGTATATATATGCTACATAACTTTAAATAACGTAAAACTTTAATTGATGAAAAAATCATGCTAATTAAAGAAAATGATAGAGAGGAGATCAGTTAAAAATATTAATGGTACTCTAAAATTTAATCTAGAGTTGAGACTAGTCAATTTTTTCATGATATTTAGAATTTTAAAACTAACTAAATTTTGAGTTATTAAAGTCATTTGATTATGTAAAAACTCTTTATATTTAAAGTATTTGAAATTTACTATTACGATATATATATATGTATATATATATCACTTTGACATTTTAGGTCTTTTTACTATAATATTTAGAACTAAACTAACATTGAAAAATTTGAATTTAATTATTAAATTATAATTCATCTATAATCTATATCTATAATATATTAAAAGCGTAAAGACCCTTAGAAAAGTTATTTGAACTTTTTGTCTTCATTAAAACACTTTACTTTAGACAAAATAGTTTTTTCACTTATTTTATATACTATTTATTATATTAATAATATCAAATATTGAGTATAATAAATATATGCAAAAAAATAAATAGGGTTTTTAGTTGATATATGGAAAGATTAGATGGAATTCGTATTTTAGTTTGTATATGAAAAAATTATAGGAATTCTATTATTACTCAATTAGGAATTAGTTTGTCTATGAAAAAATTATAGGAATTCTATTATTAATAAATTATGACAACACTTCACACGACTCTTTTTGCTATATATGGAGTTAATAACATGCAATTGGGTTAACTACACGCAATTGTTGTAGCTTACACATTGTTTTTCTTATCATTTTTTTTAGATTTATTATTTATTTAATATCGATTATTTTGCTTTGTCGTATGTGTTTATTTTTTCTAATGTTTGAAGATCTTACTTTCTGTGTATATATTTTTTTATGGTGTATGAAGATCTAACATTTTTGGGTATATATATTTTTTTTTTGAAAATTTTTTATCGAAAAATTGAACAAACAAGCTTGTTGCAGTCGAATAATAAAGCAGACGGAAACATCAAAGAAGTATGGCAGTCAAAAAATTCAAAGATTGTATTCTCTCTCTCTAACTCTATTTAAATAAAAAAATTTAAAAAATGATTCAAACTTTTCGTCTTTCATTAAAATATTATTAAATAGACAAAATCTTCTTTTCACCTTTTAATAAATTATAGTCACCAACAAATATTTAATTATTTACCTAAAATTTAGAACTTTTTTACCATACCTTTTACGTATAAACTTTTTAAAAATTCTTTTTTCTCCAAGGACAATCGTTCACAATTTTTTTGGTGGCAAAACATGATTGTCGTATGTCTGAGTTAAAATACTTTGATTTTTTCGAATTCATTATAGCTTTAGAGTTTTTTTTGACAAATAGATTCTTTATTGAGGTTAGGTTTTTGTTTAGTTTTAATCGCAAATGTGCTTGTGATTTGAGGTAAGTTTTCTAAAATTTTGGTATGATTTTTATATTTATAAAAATAAATTGCCATATACTTTGATAGATAGACGATTGTTAATTAAGAAGTTTTCTTTTGTTATTTAAGTATGTTCTTGAAGTTTAAAATAATAAATTATCATGTATTCTTGATAGATTATCGCTAATTGAGAAGTTTTCTGTGATTTTTATTTATAATAATTTATTAATATAATACATATAGATATATCTCTAAAAGATCAAGTTCATACTTTAATCGTAAAATATGATTTAATTAATGTATCTGTTAGAGAATTAATTTCATAAACCTATTTATTCACATAAGTATGTCATGAGAACTTGCAAACCCAACATCATATGTGTCAAATCCATTTCAATATTACCTGCTTGAATCAAAGTAGAAGTGGATTAAATGATAGGATGCAATAGCCACTTTTTAATTGCTAATTTTTCCTTTACTTTATTATAGTTTAGAATGTATTTTGATAGGCGTTTGGCCATAAAAGAAAAAAAAAATGGAGTTAAGTTGAAGTTAGAGTTGTAATTAGAATTATAGTTTTAGTTGAGTTTGACTATGAATATATATTTTGTGAGAGAAATGAGAATAAAAAAAGTGAATACAGGTTGAGATTTGTTTCACTTTTTCAAAGTTGTATTTGGAGTTTGTATGGCCAAACATCATTTCTTGAATAAAGTGAAAAATATTTTTGAAAAGAATTGTTTTCTCATGGCCAAACTTAGCCTAAGTTTATTAATACGAACATAATTTTAACTTTTGATATTAATGAAAAATTTTGTTCCCTACATTTAATCTTGCTGTGTATAATTTGAAAAAATTAGTGAGGAAGATCCAGCCATTTCTTTCTCTTGGCCTTGGAAGGCACCATTAAACACTAACAACCCAAGTTAGCACAATTATTCCTCCAGGGTAAGAAAATTGCATTAAATATTGATATGTCATACAAAATAATGGTTGTTAGGCTTAAGTAAGAAAATATGACAACAAAGTCGTTGTAGTATAGTGGTGAGTATTCCCGCCTGTCACGCGGGTGACCCGGGTTCGATCCCCGGCAACGGCGTAGCTTTTTTTTTCTTCTTCCTTTTTTCGCATAAGTAGAAGCTGAAATGCTGGATCAGCGTTGCCTCCTTTACAATTTTTGACGCTTCTAATGTGTATCCTTACTCGGTCATTTTGTTCTCGCGCCCCACAGGGAGCTCCCTCCAGAAAGTGTGGTGTTACTATATATTTCTGTATAGGACAACATAACTAGTTGTGGTATGGGCAGGATTGAGTGGTGGTATTATCAGCATGGCCCTGTTGTTCAATGTTAGATTCAGAAATTGTTGGTCCCTTAAGTAGTCCAGCAAAAAGTTCAGCTGCATCATAGTATATATCTCTACATCCTCTGCTCTTAGAGATTCATCAACCTGCCAATAACGAAAAATAACTAGTTAAACTCATAACTTAAATACTAGCAGATGTTAACAACCTTTCTTCTTCTTAATATTGGAGATATCCCGTGTCATTCAGTTATCAGGTTGGCAACTTTAAAAAATATTTATTCCTAACCAAAACATCAGGTTAGCTACTTCATTGGTGAAATGGAGCTCCACATATGCTCATTGTGACTAAAATCACCATTCTGTGATGTACTCCCAGGAAATACAGTTCAGAGTACCTCGTCGCACGCAGAGAGCTCTTCAAGTTCTAGAAAATCTTCAAAGAAAATTATATTAACGCCAATGGAGATACAAGTCAATATTTCAAGAATTGTTTGTGCGTAGGTCATAGCAGAAGTGGAGGTACACTCTCAGAACTTGATTTATGTGTAGTTCGTAAAATGGTTCATGATTCAAATTGTTCTAAATCTAACTGCATGATTTTTACTATTTGGATTTTTGCAGGTTTAAATAACCTCTATCCAGGCGATCTAATTCCTTTCACACGAAGACCTCTCTTCCTAATAATTGATAGCGACAAAAGCGATGCATTCAAGGCAGGTTTGTCAAAACTGACTCATTGAATCATGATGACCTATCCCTGAGTAAGACACAGATTCCAAAGTGTGTTTGGGATTCTACTTGTCAAGAAACTGTGTAAGGCTTTTGAGAGAAAATGATGAGATATTTTGGTAATTTGTACTCCCACTAGAATAAGTGCAATACAAGTCTAGGTTGGTTCAGTAGTAAGAGCTGTTATCGATAATTCATTTTTCTCTGCTTTAGTTGTTTCCCAGTATTGATTTGTCTTTTGTAAATTACATTCAATTGATAAATTATAATGTGGAAAGTGCAGGGACAGAGGGGGATGAAAAGTAAAAGAGAATCCTGCACTTTTCTGCAGGATTCAGTTTCCATTCACTAACCCGTCCGCTTACCCAGAGAATCCCTACCTGAGCTACCCACACCTGAGATTTCAAAATGTCTACATTTCTTGAGACCTTTTCGATGATTGTACTGTCTCCATTGTTCTGTTTGAGTCTGTACTATGCCTGATAGCATGTTGAACTTCTGAATATCCAAAATTATGTGTTTTTTGTTCTTCATCGCGTTTGTTGAATTATGTGAAGTGGCTCATACTGAAGTGGTGAGTTGTTGAAGAAGGGACATTTTGATTTTTCCAAGTCAATAACTGCAGTTATTCCTACCTTACTAAATACTACCGACTACGTTCTTAAAGCTACTCAAAATCAATTGCTTCTTGTACCAACCATAAATAAGGGTGGATTGGCTGTTTTCCCTTCCATCTATTTGGGTGGTTGGAAAATTACTGTCGTAAATATTGTTCTTCACGTATGACTTATTTTATTGATTGCACGTTCAATTTCAAAAACTATCTTTGAGGAGGACGATTTCTTTGCTGATACATCACCTCTTTTCTCTTCAGGTTCTACATGGGGCAGAAAGAGGAGAAAAAAGTGCTTTGTTTCTCTCTCCTCTGAGGCCATCATTCAAGAACCCAGGCACTGATGTAACACAAACTGGAAGTCAGTTCACCTTGTTCTTGATCCCTTACAGGCTTTCTGCCAGTTGGTTGGCCTTGTCTCATCCGACAAGGATTTGGTAAATAGATAGTGATGGTAGTTGCTTTACCGAGCAGTTGTAAGTCAGTCCAACTTTCACAGTATTGCTCTGATGAAGCGGATGGCATCATCTCAACTGCATTTGCAGAGTGGGAGGTAATCCTCTGTACATCTACTAGCCTTGATTTGGTTTGGGCTCAAGTTCTGTCTGACCCTTTTCTGAGACGGCTTATTCTCACGCAAGCATTTTCTGTTTCAACCATATCTCTAGTAATTTCTGTTGGATTCATAGTATATGAATGAAGTGTGAAGAATGGAAAAAATGGAGAGAAAAATAGTGGAAGGAAGGAGATACCAATTTAGAAGGTATACTTCCAAATTGGAAAGTCCACTAATTCTCCCACATTGGTGGGAGAAGGGAACTTTGTAGTGTTTATATTAATGAACACTTACTCCACATAATAAGTGAGGCCAGAAAATAGAGATGCCTCACGCTGTCATCATTGCTCACTCAGCTCAAATTCACAACGATGTTTTTTGATTCTCCATTTATACATGCATGCAACTGATGCAATGTTTCGATGAAAGGACACAATGTTTCACACGAACCGATATGTACTGTTTCAGCAAAATGATGCACTGTTTTAAGTAAACAAACATGCATTTTCAGAAAAGACACACACCTTTAAATTGAACCAATGTCACCTATCTGAAGAGGCATCTTGTGTCTATATAAACTTGGTTTCATCCACAGGTTTTTGTACAGAAATTTTCAGATTACAAACATTCTTCTTGTTTTCAAATACTCCGTGTGATCATTAAATCATTCAGTGCGTTTGAAGAATCCGCCTATTTGAGGTACCGCTATAGTCGGATTGAAAGCCATTTTATCCTGGGAAGAAGATTACATAACCTCGGGTACAGTGAGGGGAATTATTCCTTAAGAAAAGTCCGTGAATTCGGACGACTTGGTCTTAATCATTTCTGTTTCGTCTATTTTTCTGAAAAATAAAATACACCTCTTGGAAAGGTCATTTTGATCTTGTGTTGAGGGTATTTGATATACTTCATTGTGTTCTTGGTTATATACTTGAACTTTAGTTGAAGTTGTTGTTGCAATATACAAATTCTGCATACTCGATCATATTGTGGAAATAACAATTGGAAAGGTCATTTTGATCTTGTGTTGAGGGTATACTTTATTATGTTCTTGGTTATATACTTGAACTTTAGTTGAAGTTGTTGTTGCAATATACAGATTCTGCATACCCAACCATATTATGGAAATAACAATCTTAAGGAATAATCCTACAGAATTTGTATTGCTTGTTTTTGGAGATTAAAGCTTAAGCTTTCTACTCCGCTTGAATTTAACTAGTGATTAGAAGACATAAAATCTTCATCACAAGTTAAGGTTCACTCAGTTGACGATTCGAAGTAATAAAAACTTCATCGTTAACTAGAAACAAGAAGAAGAGTTTCAAGTTATTTAACTTTATAAATAGTATTCTGAAAAAAATACTAAGTTTTCTGTCTTGTGGTGACAGGAAAAATGACAACTAAAAGTCAAATGCATAATGTGGCTACGACTGTGGGGGCAGACAATATTGCTTTATCAAGCCGCACAAATGCTCCGCCAACGATGGCACCGGCGGAGAAGCCCGAAAAATTTTTGGGCATTGACTTCAAGCGGTGGCAGCAAAAGATGTCTTTTACCTCACCACTTTATGTCTGCAACGGTTCACTAGCGAAGACGCTTCTGAGGTGCCCGAGTGAACCTCGGACAAAGATCGCTTCATTATTGTAGAAGCTTGAAAACATTCGAACTTTCTTTACAGGAATTATATTCTGAGTGGGCTCCAAGACAACCTCTACAATATCTATAGTGGAACTAAGACATCAAAGGAACTGTGGGGGGCACTTGAACGGAAATATAAAATGGAGGATGCGGGAATTAAAAAATTCATTGTTGCATGGTTCCTGGATTTCAAAATGATAGATAGCAAATCTGTTGTCTCTCAAGTACAGGAGTTGCAAGTCATCATACATGATCTCTTAGCAGAAGGTTTAATTGTGAATGATACTTTCCAAGTAGCAGTGATAGTTGAGAAGCTACCACCGTTGTGGAGAGACTTCAGAAACTACTTAAAGCATAAACGCAAGGAGATGACCGTTGAAGATCTTATCATCTGACTCCGTATTGAAGAGGACAATAAAGCTGCCAAAAGAAGGTTAAAGGGAAATTCTACAATTAATGGAGCACATATTGTAGAAGATAACCAAAAGAATTCGAAGAAAAGAAAGAAAGTTGAACATGGAAGCAATCAACCCAAGAAAAAGTTTAAGGGAAAATGCTTCAATTGTGGCAAAATTGGCCACAAGTCCACAGATTGTCGAGCCCCGAACAAGAAAAAGGATCAAGCAAATATGATTGAATACAATAAAGAATGCGATGATTTGTGTGCTATGTTCTCAGAATGCAACTTGGTGGGAAATTCTCCCGAATGGTGGATGGATTCTGGTGCCACCCGCCATGTATATGCCAATAAGGAGTTGTTTTCGTCATTTGCTCCGACTCAAGTAGAAGAAATGATCTGCATGGCTAACTCTGCTACTGCTAAGGTGGAGGGAACAGGAAAAATTTGCTTAAAGATGACTTCCGACAAGGTCTTGACACTAAACAGTGTATTATATGTTCCGGAGTTACATAGAAATTTAGTTTCTGTTTCACTCCTAGATAAGAACGGATTCAAATGTGTAACCGTTTTTGGAAAAATTGTAATTAGCAAAGGAGAAATATATGTAGGGAAAGGCAATCTGACCGAAGGCCTTTATAAGATGAATGTAATGACTGTTGAAATAAATAAAAGTTCAAATTCTTCTTATTTGCTTGAGTCTTATGATTTATGGTATGAACGTTTAGGCCATGTTAATTACAAAACATTACGAAAACTGATTAACTTAGAAGTTTTGCCAAACTTTGAGTGCAATAAATCAAAGTGTCAAACGTGTATGGAATCAAAGTATGCAAAGCATCCTTATAAGTCCGTTGAAAGGAATTCCAATCCCTTAGATTTAATACACGCTGACATTTGTGATATGAAGTCAACACCATCACATGGTGGAAAAAAGTATTTCATAACTTTTATTGGCGATTGCACTAGATATTGTTATGTCTACTTGCTAAATAGTAAGGATGAAGCAATAAATGCGTTTAGGCAATATAAAACTGAAGTTGAAAATCAGTTAGACAAAAAGATCAAAATGATAAGAAGTGATAGGGGCAGAGAATATGAATCTCCCTTTGCGCAAATATGTATAGAGAATGGAATCATCCATCAAACTACAACCCCATATTCACCTCAATCTAATAGAATTGCGGAAAGGAAAAACCGAACTTTGAAGGAAATGATGAATTCCTTACTTACAAGTTCTAGTTTACCGCAAAACCTATGGGGGGGAGGCTATCCTTATGGCCAATCGTATACTCAACAGAGTTCCCCATAGTAAGATACAATCAATTCCTTACGAAAAATGGAAAGGAAGGAAACCCAACTTGAAATATTTCAAAGTGTGGGGGTGTCTAGCAAAGATTCAATTTTCTATACCTAAAAGGGTTAAGATAGGACCTAAAATGGTGGACTGTGTGTTCATAGGATATGTTAAAAGTAGTAAAGCATGTCGATTTTTGGTTCATAAATCCGAACATCCGGATGTTAATGAAAATACGGTAATTGAATCAGACAATGCTAAATTCTTTAAAAATATTTACCCGTATAAAATTAGACATGAACAGTCAAGTGGAGGATCTAAATGACCTCGAGATTAACCAAGTGAGAATATACACAATGAAGAAAATCCAAGACGGAGTACACGTCAAAGAACGTCAACTTCGTTTGGATCGAATTTCGTAACATTTCTCTTAGAAAATGAGCCTCAAACATTTAAAGAAGCGATGTTATCGTCAACTCATCCTTTTGGAAAGAGGCAGTCAATAGTGAGGTAGATTCAATCTTAAGCAACCATACATGGGAATTGGTTGACCTTTCCCCCGAAAATAAACCTTTAGGTTCTAAATGGATCTTCAAAAGGAAAATGAAGGCGGATAGTACTATTGATAAATACAAGGCAAGACTTGTAGTAAAAGGCTTCAAGCAGAAGGAAGGTCTTGATTACTTTGATACATACTCGCCAGTAACAAGGATAACCTTGATTCGATTGTTAATTGCCTTGGCGGCGGTATATAATCTTCAAATCCATCAAATGGATGTGTAGACCGCATTCCTAAATGGAGATTTAGAGGAAGAAATTTGCATGGAATAACCTGAGGATTTTGTGGTTCCAGGAAAAGAAAATAAGGTGTGTAAACTTGTTAAATTACTTTATGGACTAAAACAAGCACCTAAGCAATGGCATGCGAAGTTTGACCAAACCATGTTGGCAAACAGATTCAAGATAAATGAATGTGATAAATGTGTTTATATTAAAGATACTCCAAATCACCAAGTCATTGTTTGTTTATATGTGGATATATGTTAATCATCAGTAGAGACATTTCTGACATAAATGCAACAAAATGAATGCTCGAGAGTAAGTTTGATATGAAAGACTTTGGAGTTGCAGATGTGATCTTAGGTATAAGAATCCATCGAACTCCACAAGTCACAGTCTTATTATATCAAAAAAGTACTTGACAAGTTCAAGTATATGGAATTCGGTATTGCCAAGACTCCATTGGATGTGAACTTTGCACTTCAAAAAAATGAAGGTGAAAGTGACTCACAATTGGAGTACGCAAGGGTATTAGGATGTCTAATGTATATAATGAACTGTACACGACCAGATATAGCATGCACTATCAGTAAATTAAGTCGGTACACGAGTAATCCCAACAAAACTCATTGGATGACAATGAAAAGAGTTTTGGGGTATCTTAAATACACTCAAAACTATGCTTTTCATTATAATAAATATCTAATGGTACTTGAAGGATATAGTGATGCAAATTGGATCACCGGATCGAATGAAGTAAAATCCACAAGTGGATATGTATTTACTATCGGTAGAGAAGCAGTTTCTTGGAAATCATCCAAACAGACTTGTATCGCTCGCTCTACAATGGAATCTGAATATATCGCATTAGATAAAATCGGTGAAGAAGAAGAATGGCTCTGGAATTTCTTAGAAGATATTTCGTATTGGCCCAAGCCAGTGGCACCAGTATGTATACACTGTGATAGCCAAGAGGCAATAAGTAGGGCAGGGAGCATGATGTATAATGGTAAATCTCGTCATATAAGACGAAGACATAATACCGTTGGAGAACTTCTCTCCAGTGGAATTATCACTATTGACTATGTAAAGTCAAAGGATAATGTGTCGGATCCACTTACAAATGGCCTATCTAGAGAAGGAGTAGAAAAGACATCCAAGGGAATGGGTTTAAGGCCTAGGACAAGTCAGCATGGCAGTAACTCTACCTAGCAGACTGGAGATCCCAAGAGCTAGGTTCAAGGAGATCAAATAAAGTTGTGCCTGACAGGTTCAACATTGTCAATTACCCACCCCATTCTCATGATGTAGACAATGTATAGTAAACTAGGATAAGACTTAAGGTGAAAAGTCTTTTAATGATTATATAAATTTGACAAATTTGACCAAATAGTTTAATCTACAAGATTGAACATTTAGAAATCACCTATGTGAGGACGAAGTGGAAGCCGCTTTAAGGAGAATGTTAGTAAAGGCCTATTCTCTAAGCTCTCACGAAAACCGAGATGTGTTCATGGCTGAAAAGAATAAAACCGTAAGAACCATAAATGGTAAAAGGCTGGTTGTGTGACATGTGTTGTCTAGGTATACATTAAAGCTCGACGGTCCAAAGATATCAAATCTACCGATTGTCCGAGTGCATCCGATGCATGTTCACTACAGAAAGTTCAAAGGAAACCCACCTATCCAGATGCAATCAGTCTTTACTTGATGATTACATACTTGTCCGTAAAATTTTTACTAAAAATAGCCATTCCCCATTCATGTGGGGAATTGTTGGGTTCATAGTATATGAATGAAGTGTGAATGGAAAAAATGGAGAGAAAAATAGTGGAAGGAAGGAGATATGAATTTAGAAGGTATACTTCCAAATTGAAAAGTCCACTAATTCTCCCACATTGGTGGGAGAAGGGAACTTTGTAGTGTTTATATTAATGAACACTTACTCCACATGATAAGTGAGGTAAGAAAATAGAGATGCCTCGCGCCATTGTCGTCGTCGCTCGCTCGGCTCTACTTCGAATTTGGATTTGGATTTGAATTTGGATTTGGCAAATGATCAATCGATGAGATATATCTTTTTGGATAAATTTTATTTGATGATCCAAATTTACCAAACAGTAAAACGCAGCAATGTGTTTTGATTCTCCATTTATACATGCACGTAGTTTTTCAAAACAGTGCATTGCTGAAACTGAACTGATGCACTGTTCCAGTGAACATATGCACTGTTACAGCAAACAGATGCACTGTTCCAGTGAACTGATGCACTGTTTCAGCAAACTGATGCAATGTTTCGATGAAAGGACATAATGTTTCACATGAATTGGTATGTACTGTTTCAGCAAAATGATGCACTGTTTTAAGTAAACAGACATGCATTTTCAGAAAAGACACACACCTTTAAATTGAACCAATGCCACCTTTCTGAAGAGGCATCTTGTGGCTATATAAACCTGGTTTCATCCACAAGTTTTTGTATAGAAATTTTTAGATTACAAACATTCTTCTTGTCTTCAAATACTTTGTGTGATCATTAGACCGTTCAGTGCGTTTGAAGAATCCGCCTATTGAAGTACCGCTATAGTCGGATTGAAGACCATTTTATCCTGGGAGGAAGATTCCATAACCTCGGGTACAGTGAGGGGAATTATTTCTTAAGAAAAGTCCGTGAATTCTGACGACTTGGTCTTAATCATTTCTGTTTCGTCTATTTTTCTGAAAAATAAAACACACCTCTTGAAAAGGTCATTTTGATCTTGTGTTGAGGGTATTTGATATACTTCATTGTATTCTTGGTTATATACTTGAACTTTAGTTGAAGTTATTGTTGCAATATACAGATTCTGCATACCCGACTATATTGTGGAAATGACAATTGGAAAGGTCATTTTGATCTTGTGTTGAGGGTATTTGATATACTTCATTGTGTTCTTGGTTATATACTTGAACTTTAGTTGAAGTTTTTGTTGTAATATACAGATTCTGCATACCTGACCATATTGTGGAAATAACAATTTCTGAGTTACAAGTTGCCTCGGGGGCCTACTTGGATACTAACAACACGCTTTCTTGTTCCTTTCGTACAGATTCATATTCTGTCGTGCTGCGCTCGGTCTATTTTGCTTGCAGGAACATGGCGATGAGTATTTACCAGTTTGTCTTCAAAGTTTCCTGATACATAATCCCTCGAATTTTGAAACTGTGCAACCAGCTATCAGACGACTTGCAAAGCTTCTAAAATTTGGAGATTGTTTTTGATTTTTACATTCATGAGACGTGATACATGTGCTTCCTGTATGATGTAAAAAGACTGCGCCACAAAATTGGTAAAGAGATCCAGAAACTTACCAGTCAGCATTTCGACAAAGAAAGACACACCCTTGTTACCAAAAGTGCTGGCTGGAAGTACAAAGGCATTCTTTTAGATGATTGGTTTACGTAGTTTACAGCAATATCTTGTCATTTCATGTGCAGAAATTTGGGCTTGATAGCGCGTATTTGGTTATTGATACTATGCCTTGCTGATAGAAAGGTATCGTGAGTTTTTTGTGTTATGTTTTTTTTGTTTCAACTGGAATTAGTGCTAATTTGTTCATATGTATCATGTATTATAAAAGCTGGCAGTTGAATTCTTTAATCATTAGTTGAGATATTTTGAGTTTTTTGTGTTATGTTTTTTTGTTTCTACAGGAATTAGTGCTAATTTGTTCATATGTATTCTATATTATAAAAGCTGGCAGTTGAATTCTTTAATCATTAGTTGAGATATTTCTCTTTTACTCTGGTCTCTGTAGTACAGAAGCTGACAGTTTTTGTCATACTTAGAGCTTGTAAAACTGATGCATTACTTTCACTTTAAATTATGCAGGTTCCAATTCAGTTCTCCTTCTACATTGACTACGACCAGAAGATCGATTTAAGTTATATACACTGATAAGTAAATACTTTTTACTCCATCATTGTAATTTGACTTACAATCAAAGTTTCTTTAATAGAGTGATTTGTTAAGAGATGAGACGTGATGTTTGTGTTCACAGTTTGGATATTACGAGTCTAGTTAAGAGATGACATTTGACATTTATTGTTGCTAAGGATGATTTTAATTTACGCACTCAAAAACTTACTGCCATTTAGGACTATAGAGAATTTTTTGGAGCATGATATTCAAACTTCGGAAATGTACACTCCAACTCGTAGGTAGAGGTGATTAGACAGGATATGATACATATTCAGATTACGGAGGATATGATCTTAGATAAGTGATGTATTAGAGCAGAACTGTTGTCGCGCACTAGCCTGCTGGTTATTGTGTGTTAATTATGACACTATTTTGTGGTTGATTATTGTTTTTCTAATAGATTACCGTTCCCTTGTTAGTTGTCATATTATTTTTATCATTTTGCTCTTCTTTATATTTGAATTTGCTATACTTAAGCTAAAAAAATTTCGAAAATGATCTCTCTTGTGGTAGGGTCTGCATATACTTTGCCCTCTTAGACCTCATTTGTGGGATTTTACTAGGTATATTATTGGTGTGTTGTTTTTGTACACTCCAACTCTATCTTTACTATGTCTCGCGAACATTTAACAATTACAAGATATGTAAAATTTAAAGATGTCTAAATAATCCATTTTGTAAATTGATCGAGTTGAGGTGTTTAAATGCACCTACCCTCGTTATAACCCACAAAGCACAATACAATACATTCCTCCCAAATCCAAACTCAAACACAACAATTTTCAACCAATAAGAATCAAGCATTTAGTCTTGTCAATCCACCACATACTCCCTAACTTCCAATCTCAACCATCCAATCCTCTTCATCTCCCTAATCATACCCATCCAATCACTTTGGAGAAAACACAACAACAAACCCCATCAGTAACCGCCAATACCTTATAAGAAAACACACCTATAAACAAATCTGAACCGTCCGATCTTCTCCGCCCAAAAAAATATTAAATATAAATACCAGTTTATCTTTAATTAAAAAAAACCTTTGAACATTCCCTCCACCAAAATACACAAAGAAGAAGAAGAAAAAAAGAGGTATTTTTTGTTGCTGAGTTTGTTTTTTTGGGGGGCAATTTACTGTTTTTGTGTTTACAGATAAAATTAGAGAATTGGTTTGCCTATTTTGAGCAAATGACTGTTTTTCTCTCCCTTTTTTACTTGGGCATTGATTTCAATCTCTTCAAAATAAGAAAAACTTCCAGTCATGGCAATAAAAAATCAGTAAGCAAAATCGTGTAAGTGTGCATCCATCTGTCAAACATTCAAATTCAAAATGGGTCTCAAAATCCCGCCCCAAAACCCTCCACAAACCCTATCTTCTCCTCTATAAATGCAAAGTGTTGGGAAGGCTTTTGCCATAGTCACACAGCCAAACTTCTCCCTTACCCTCAAATATCTCTATCTTCTAATTTTTTAGCCCCTTTCCCACAGTCGCAAAAATAAGAGAATTCCTCGGAGTTCTTTTTTTTTTTGCGACTATGGTATGGGATAAAGAATTTAGAAGACTAGATAAAAGGAGAACGACGGTGAGGATTACGTATACTCTTGGGACGGAGGATGAGTAGGTATATTTCTCTGTTTTAACATGAATCTTCTGTGTTTTAACATGTTTAAATTTATAGATTAACTATAATCCACAGACAGTGTTAACTTTTTAATTTCTCTGTAGTTAATTATGTAACTTCTGACAAATTCCAAAACTGAGACGAAAGAATCTTTTCCCCAATGTTAAAATAGTTGTTCAAAAATAATTCTTTATCTGCATTGTAGGTGTTGATTAATGGAGTAGGATTTTTGTAGGTGTTGATTAATGGAGTAGGATTTTTTCACTGATTGTCCTTTGATTTGCTCGTTTTTTATTTCAATCAGACTCAACCTCCCTGCATCCACTCCAATGGGTGCTTAGAATCGAAAGTGATTTCTTGAATTGACTAAGATTTTTTAGATGTTTTTCTATGATCCATTAGAACCAAAATTGATTATTCCAAGGACTTCTTGACATATAAAGTTGCGTCTTGTGTTTATGTTATATTATGTTATGTTATTTGAGCCGTTTCACACAATTGTATAGGACCCATTATGGGCCATTTACACTTTTCCTCTATTTTTGTCTGGTCTTTAATTTTGAAAAAATGTCTGCTCTTTAATTTGAAAAAACTACAATATATCTAAATATTAAACAACAAAAAATAGTAACACTTATATCAAATTATAATGTATAGCAATAATAATATTATTTTAATAGTGATCTCCTACTTTCTCTTCCTAAAAGAAGTTACCGTCCTCTTTTCACGTTTTCTTTTTCTCTTTTCTTAATTTAAAATATCTTTTTTCCCCTTTTTACGCCATTACTATTGATTTCTCCCTTTCATTTTTTTTCTTTTGTACGATTCTTGCACTATCTGATAAGGATTGTGTTCCTCTATTTTAGGTAACTATTTAATTCAGTTATTACATGTTAGCGTTTCTCTTTTTTTTTTAATTGTAATACATTAGCAAATTTGATTTTTTTTAATGCTCTAAAGGCTGAACACACACTAAAATCACGAACAAATAGTGGTATACGAACTAGTAATTTGGTGTCTGATTATGCACTATCTTTTAGATTTGGTTTAACTCAAGAAGATGTAGTTAAAGTTGTTTCAAATCCTATGCAATTGAAGAAATCTGAGAGTTCGAAGGAGATTAGGTATAAGTTTTGCAACGGTGCAACGGTTCAGTGAAGATAACTGAAATTTAAAAAAAAAATGGATGAAGAAAACTACTCCTCCAATAGAACAAAAAAAAAAATATATGAGAAGAAAAAGAAAGTCAATGAAATTAAAGAATGAAGTAGGGTTGAGGATGATGTGCGAAACGCTTCTGTTGATGAATCTGAAGAAGAGATATCTTTTTGTTGTAAATGTTTTTTTTAATTATTTATTGTTCTAAGTTAAGATGTTTTTAAAGTTGGAAATTATATGTATTTTTCAATCAGTTAATATGTATTTTATGTTTTGCTGATATTTATTTTTAGGGGTTGTAACAATCTGATATGTGAAGATGATAGTTTAAATATATTTTTTTGATTAGCATGTATTTTTTGTAAATTTTTGGGAAGTTTCCACGTTTATTTGTAGTTTTGTATAGGCCAAAGTCATCGACAGGTCCTCAAATTTGTATCGAAAATTTACTTAGACCCCTCAACTAAGGCTTGTACTTATTAGATCTCTAAACCCCCAAATTTTAATCCAATTAGGCATTTTTTGCCTACATGGCACATCGCGTGATATACATGCTTTGTGGGCGCGTGAATGGATCAAAATAACATTTTATTTTATTTTATTTTGAAGATTTTACTTAATAAATAATAATTTATTAATTAAAAAAAAAAACCACCCCCACTACCCCATGCTTTCATCTTCTTCACCCCATTGTTGTCATATTCTTCACTCCATTATTGATGACACCTTCTTCACATCTATTTCTTGATTTTAAAGCACTATAAAACCTATAAAGAGAGCAATTTTCATAATTTAATAAATATTCTTCCTCTTCGTCTTCTTCGATAATCACTATTACTGTTGATTTCTTTGCTTGATCACTATTCGAGAGCCAAATAAAATTTATTTTCATAAGGTAAAATTTAAGATAAATTCTACCATTCCTCAACTCAATTTTTCACCTTTTTCTGAAAATCAAACCCTCTTGAAAATTTCATCGAATACCTTATATGTACTCTTTTTGCACTCTCAAGATCATTGCTTTTCATCATTTTCTCCGTCTCAGTAAAGTAAGCTCAACAGAAACTTATCAACACAAAACCCAAATCATGTGGCAACAAATAATATAAACAAATCGCAACAAATCGAATTATGCCTTTGCAACATAGTTATCCACAACTAAATTTAGCAACAAATTAAACTATGCCATGCCCAAATCATGCGGCAACAATAACAAAAACACAAAAATTATCAATAAATCGTAGAAAATTCAGGTAAAAAGCTCAACAAATTATCATGAGGCAAATCCAAATCAAATTCAAACTTATTTACACTCTCAATAGATATAAAAAAAAAACACCTATAAAATCTGAAATAAATTCACAAAGAATAGAAAAGGAGAAGAAGGACAGAAAGGGGAGGGTGAAGAAGCACGGCTTATCAATTTTCTCTTTTTCTTTAAAAGAAAAAGTATAAAAATTATTTTTCTTTTAATTTTGTTATGTATTATAATTTAAAATAACTTTTTTTGATTCACTTGACATGTGTCATAATTTAATTCGTCAAGTTGCCAAGTCATCACGAGTGTAACACACTCATTTTATATTTTTAGTTGATTGACAAAAAAATTCTCAATTGGAACAAAATTTGGGGGGTTTCGGGGTCTGATAGGAACAGACCTTAGTTTAGGTGTCTAAGTAAATTTCGACAATAAGTTTGAGTGTCTATTAATGTCTTTGGCTTTTTGTATATTAGATAAATTTGATAAGTTGCATGTATGGAAAATATATTGTTATATGTACTAGTCATGGAGAGTTATTTGGATATATGTATCTTCAGTATAATTGATATGTATTTTTTAGTATTGATTGTAATTTTGTTTTGATCAAAATACATATGTATATTATATGTATTTTTTTACTGATTTGGTTGTGTTTTGTTATTTAGGGATCAGTGAGTTGATTTGTTTTAACATTTGTATTTTTGATAGGTTTAATATACATTTTAAGGTATAGGGTAGCATTTGTATTTTTATACATACACAATAGATATCATATGTATTTTACTTTAGTGATGCCTTTATATTTTTTTCTATTCAAAATACATATGAATGTTATATGTATTATTTTGGTTGGATACATAGGTGATTGTTTTTACAGTTTAAGAAGTTGTAGTTTTACTTTGTATAGTTGCTACGAGAGGAAATATTCATTGTAAGAAAACTTTCAAGATTTGCACACATATGTGCTTGTACAGTGATAATGATGGAAATATTCGGGTCATATTAAATAAGGAATAGTATAAAAAGTTTTGCGACAATATCATTTTTTATTATTTCATGAAGAAAGAAGCACTATGTAGTTCAAGCACAATTGTGTTATGTCGCTCGAGATAAAGGGTAGTTTTTCTTCTGCGATAGTCATTTGGGATAATGACACTTCTTTTCATTTTACTCCTAGAGAATTTGCTATCGTTCCTGGATTGAATTGTGTCTCTAATAGGTACGATTTTATTTTTAACGAGGATTTATCAAACAGAATTGTTGAGAAGTATTTCAATGGTGCAGAATTTATACAGACACGGACGGATCTATGTGTACTCATGGGGGTGGCACGGCACCCGCAGACCTTGATTGAGACACTGTATATATGCATATAATGCAGAAGAATTGAATATATAATATACTTGTCGCCCCATGTAAAAAGTGATAGCTAGTGCCACTGGCAATGGTAGAGAATACCGCCCTGTAGACCAGGGACTGAATCCCTCTCAATGACCATTGTAATTTTTGCCTCCTTCCCTTGCTTGCACAAAAGGAAGCTGCTCAGCACTTCAGCCACCCCTACTTTGTTTTTGTATCTTTCATTAGATGTGCGTCAAGGGTTTAGTTGTCTTTTTATTCCTCTTTTTAGGTTTTTTTATTAATTTCATTTACTTACTATTTTTATTGTGTAATTTAAATGGATTATTTTTCTTTAATTAATTCTTGCTTTTCTAAAACTCTCTTGATTAATCTCTTGACACTAGTGTTTCATGTGTATTTGTGTGAATTAATGAGTATTAAATCTTAAACATCACATAAATATTATTAAGAACATATTAAATTTTTAAAAAAAATTCAAGGCTATAAAATTATGGATATTATTATGTTAGAGATATTAAAATTTAAAGTTTTCGACCGTTTGAACTAAGTGAAGATGATTAAGTTGAAGTTATAATTTTTAATTCTTTCAAATTATATATCTGCAACAATACTCTTAACATTTTAAGATAATGGAATATGAATATATTAAGATAACTGTATCATATGGTTTATATAAGTTTAAATTTTTAACATGAAAAATCTTTTTTTCTCTCTCAAAGTTTTGAAGAATAAGACCTCTTTTATCGAAAAAAAAAAAAACTACTTAGGAGTTTTTAATCTCAAAATATCTAAAAAAAAAAAAAAGAACATAACTCACTAGACGTATTTGATCGATTTACTTATAAAATTAAAAAATGATAAATAATTCAAATTGTAACCCAAAATTAAAAAAATCGACCCGCAAATCCTACTTAAACGGCATGGCACCCGGTACCTCAGAATCTTGGATCCGTCTCTGTTAATATAGATGTGGGATTTGATTCACACATAATGATCCCATCAATTATAAATCAAAGCAAGAAAACGTTTTCATTTGAAATTACACGCTCGATATACATAGTTAAGAATATACATACATTTAACTGGGGCCCTATCCAGCGTGAATTTGAATTAGTCGGACTCCCACCGGATGAGAACCAAAAAAAATAATATGATAGACCAATAGGCAAACATGGATTATTTAGGTTATACCAACTATTTGTAAGTAAAATTAGTGGTCTTTGCTACATGCATTTTTTAATTTTCGTTTTAACTTATACCTAGCTAATATTTACAGTGATCAGCAACAATGTATTAGGAGTACTTTTTTAAGAAGTTTTTTACATAGGACTATAGGAGTAAAAGAACTTGTACAGTATCACGTCACCTTTTTTTAATTTATTGTACCAGTAAATACCTTATTTTTATCAAGCTTACAATTTGATCAAATGCGCAACAAAATTTACTACTCCTATGACTTTAGATATTAATGGCGACAATTTTTCGATGAACTCATTGACTGTATAAATATTAAGTCTCTACAGGCTCTACATGAGCGTCATTCATCTAAATATTAAAGGGAATCCAACAACCAAATGCAACATGCATGGACAAAAATAATCAGGCCTTAACAGATCTCTAAAGAAAAGCAAGTTACTGCAAGAAACAAAATATAGTATACTATTTTTCTCACCTCTAGAAATAAAATATATAATTAATTCTTCAAACATTCAAAATTGAGCTAAAAAATCCCTCACGTATTGTCCTATCGTGCTTCAATGTTTGGACAGTACTCAAGCTCACACTGAAACATAGGCAACACAAATGAATCTAATTCTCCAAAAATAATATCATGCTCGTCGTCCACAAAGCTACTCGAATCTTGACACACCTCAAAGTACGTTTGTATGTAATCGGGGAAACTCCTACGAGGTTTCTCTGACTCCGGTGGTGTTTCCGGGGGGTCGACAGCCGATGTTTTTTCCAGTATTTGATTTGTGTTAGGTATGGTATTCAAGTAACGGCTAAGATCAAAGTTTGTAACAGCGTTTTGACCACGATATTCTATAGCTGCCATATCATATGCCATTGCTGCTTCCTCTTCACTAGCTGCATGCATGCATGATATTATTATATTTACTATCATATATCTATATATAAATGAAATAAGGGAAGGAAGGATGTGGTCTTGCAAAAAAAAGACATGAAGGTATTATACGGATGTATATAGTACGTACGTACCATATGTTCCAAGATAGAGATACTTATTTCCGAACACCCTGCCAATGCGAGCCTCCCATCGTCCATTGTGGTGGTGTCTACAAATATGAGTAATACAAAATACGGTTACACAAAGAATTGAACTAATAAAACATACAAAAAAAAAAAAAATTATACTGTGCAAGTAAATTAACAACAAAACTATTAATTTACATATATAAACTTTTAATTGGATGTCCGTGACATATATTTAAAAAGATTCATTTGACACAAACAAAAACTTCTACTGGTGACAAAGTTGAAACAAATAATGCTATGTTCTTATAATTGGGATACAAGTAGTGAATTTATTTAGAACTTTTTTGTTAAAATTTCTGGGTCCCTCATTGTCTCCCCCTGGACCCTCCTAAGTGGTTGGCCTAAGCACCCCATGCAAATAGTCAAAAACTCCTCGATCCTTCACTTGTCTTTTCATTTTCAATGGTGGGCCTGTGGCTTTATTCAGTGAAAGTGCAGCACTTTTATATCACCACAACAAGACTTTTTGAGCAAAAGTCACATGTGCCGAATATTGGTCAGATTTATTTAACCAAAAAAAAAAAAAGAATATTGGTCAGATATGGTGCATAATACCATTTAAAACTCCCTCCGCCTCGTTTGACTATTTTACTTCTCATGGACTATGGTTTAAAATATAGTTCCTCTTCGTTCAATATTAACTCTATTTAAGTGTTAGAGTTTTATAATCAAATTGAAAATATATATATATAACCATGCACTATATCTTTAAAAATCACAATATATAATTTGTGATTGAGGGAGTATATTATATGTATACTAGTAGGAAGTAGGAAACTCTAGCCAAGAAAATGTTATGTCTATATAGGTACTGTGAGACTAATTAATTAATTAATTAATTAATTATATATATATATATATAGATATATATATATGTGTGTGTGTGCGCGCGCGTGAAGGCAAAAAAGATTTATTTTTTTCCAAGATAATGTTGATTAGTTACCTAGCTACGCCTCTATATCTCGAGACTCCTCTTGAAAATCCGCTGCTCTTCCTACAAAAAAAGAACTCTCATTACGTACTTAAATTTGTACAAATATAAAGGAAACCCTTGTTATATTAGGTCGACATGTACCTTCTCAAAGAACCAATGTACTCTTCTCTTGATACACCTTCCATTTCCTTAATCTCTTTTTCATACATCGACACCTATATTTAATATTATGCATAAGCAAAGGAAATACAAAATAAGAAATGGAACTAGTGGTTGAACAGACTCCCTCAGTTTCAATTTTTTTTTTTTTTGTCCGTTTCAAAAAGAAATACTATATCTTTTTATTTTTAACATCTCTTTAATTCTAATTGACTTTTCACATGGCACACTACTTTTCTTTAGTTTAAGACTGTCATATTCAAAAGTTTCTTAACATCCTTAAATTTCGTATCAAATTAAAATCAGCCAAACAAATTGAAACAGAGGGAGTAGAAAACTGAACTGGCGATAAAGAAACTAATACTAATAAATCGAAAAATTACACAAGATGGAAGATTAAATTACTGGGAAATTAAGGATGGTGTGTTGACCCCAATATTTCAGTGCTGCCAAGTCATATGCATGTCCAGCTGCATCCTCGTCATTGTAGGCCCCTTTTATATAAACCCCCAACAAATAGGATAAGATTCACTCAGTCACTTGTGGCAAGCGCTCACCAATGTTTACTTTTTGTAAACAATTTGAATTTAATTCACTTTTAGAAATGGAAAATCGTAATGATATACTTAATAATTAACAGTACCAATTCGATATGCATTGCGTAGGCAAAGGTTTATCATAATGAAATACTACTTAATAATTCCAAAAACACAACAAAAAATTAAATTTGAATTGACAATGATAGAAAACTTACCCAAATATACTGCATGTTGATTGGATGTCATCACAACCACCATTAGCAAACCAAACACAAAGAAAAATTTAAAAAGATCCAATCAAATTGTAGTTGACAACATCATAACAAAATAATGATCACTAAATAGGAAACTAATATGTACAAAATTAGGAAAGAGTTAAGTTATATATATATATACATGAAAATTGCTTCTACTTTCAGGTTAAGTTTAATCTCTCTGTTTTTGTTTTTAAAGATAACAATTAACTCTCACACATTCTAAAAGACTTACCTATTAATATGAGTGTAAAACATAATTTAAATAGCATTATAACTTAAGAAAATAAAGAAAAAAGGGACAATAAAAGAAGAAAGGTGAACCTTGTCTTCCTTTTTTGGTCTGTGTATCGTTCCAGCAATTTTTATCCCATAAATGAGCTTCATATCGACCCGTCCACCGGTGCCTAATAATCGTATGTACCCAGCCAAAAAAAGAAATAAAAATATAAACTTATCATCTCATAATTAGACGAATATTGATGCGGAGATATTATTCAAACTATATACATATATATGAGCAGAGTCACATTAGGCGAAGGGTGGTCTAGTACACACCCTTAACCGGACTATATATATATATACCTGGTGACACCTCTATAGATTGAACTACGTTGTTGCGGCGGCGAGTCCTTGGAGACCGCTTTTCGCTTCCTCTTCCCTTTGGAAATGGCTTTATCACTATTCTTGCTAGAAGAAGTGTTTTTTCTAAGTGATTTTGAGGTTTTTGCCATGTATAAAACTTTGACACCAAAGGTTGAATCTTGATCGATAAATGAAGTATATAGGAAAAAAGGATAATATAGTCCTTCAAAATTTATAGTAAGAGAAAATAGACAAAATGGTGGGATTGAATAGTAAGAAGAGAAAGATGCAAAATGGTGGGAATGAATTGGAGTAGATATATAGTGATTCTTGGGGTCTATGTTTCTACTTTCTACTCCCTCCCTTTCCTTTAATTTTGGCCATTTGACTTGCGCACTCTTTTAAAAGAAATTTGGCCCCGTATGACCATGAAAACATAATTTTTTGGAGTTAGAAATAGAGTTAGAAATGAAGTTGGAGTTGTGTTTTGCTATGAATATAAATTAAAATTATTTTTCAAATTTTGTGAGTGAAGTAGGAGTGGAAAAAGTGAAAACAAGTTTTTCTTGTCTTCACTTTTCCAAAATACAATTTCAAATTGTATTTGAAATTTTCATGGTCAAACACTGTGATTTTCACTTTTTTTTATTAAACTGAAATAATTTTCTGGAAAAAAAAGTGAATAAAATACTCATGCTGAAACGGCTACCAAATTAATTAATTAGGATGTATGACTCTAGCCTACATTTTTATTCGTCATATTTTGATTTAACACATCTATTAAGAAAATAATTACTCCTTTCGTCCCAAATTGAGATGACACATTAATTAGTAAAAATAATTAATAGCATGCCTAGTTTACCATAGTATCCCTATTAAATGATATTTACATTTTAATTTGAAGAAAAAGTAATTAATGCAAAGGGTAAAACATGAAAAAAAAAATTATCTTGTCTTGATTAATAAAAAAAGACAAGTAAAATAGGACATCAAATTAGAAAATTTGGGATGGATAATTTGGGACGGAGGAAGTATTAGCATGATTATTTTATCATGATATCACTAGCAATTGATGGCTACTATTGTGTCTTGAAAATAGTTTGAGGAATAAATAATTAATGTTAATATTAAAATAAAAAAATACAATTGTTATTTCTTAATATGTCAAAAATGACAAGTAAAAGTAAAAATTCACTTAAAAAATACTCCTATTTTATAAATGAACAAATACTACAACAAAAATTATATAAATTTTATAAATTAGATAAATAAATTAAAATAATAATTTTTAGTATAAAAGCTAACTAAAATTAAACGAAGGGAGTATATAAATGGCCGGCGCTCGATAAATGTTTGTTAACGTGGCTCTCTGTCTTCTTCAAATTGATTGTACTCTTTTTCTCTTTTTCTGCCTTTATTTATGGAGTATCCATTTAATTACCCAATTAGACTTTCTCTCTTCCAATTTAATCTGAACTCCTACTTTCTTGAGAAGAAGTAACATGAACCAATTAGGAAGAGTATTTTCAACTAATCACTAGATTAGTTAGTTCATTTTTATTTGTTAAATATTTTATTATTATATTTAACATGTGCGTTAAGCTAGTAGTAAAAATAAATGGAAGAAGTACATGAAAGTTGCAAGAAACACTACTTTCAACTAACCACTATCAAGCCATGCAAGAATATCTAAAAGTGAAGTCGCTTTAATATGTGATAGATGTGCATTTTATTTGTGTAACTTAAAAAATCAATAGATAATCTTAATTAGTTTCTAATTTATCCTTACCAATAACTATAGTCATTTATCAAAATATAGTAAAAATTTTATTTTATTTTATTTTTTAAAATAAAAAAATATGTCGAATTAATATTGAACTAAGTAAAAATTATTCGAGACATTATTTCACCGGCTTTTTGTAAAACCACATTTTGCACGTTTCCCACTTGTTTGCAGACTTCTTTTCTTAGGGGAAAACACACACTAATTCCAAAATATGTATAAGGTGGAAAATGAATATCAAATGTTGAAAGAGATGGAAAAAGAGTGCAGAGAAGATAGGGACTAAAATGGTAAGCAAGGCACTACTACTTTCTTGTATTGGGAAGATTAGGGGGAAATGATCTGTGTTAGCATGGGCTCGATATTATGAAAAATGAAATTATTAATAAAGCTTTTCGTTTATTTTTATTTATCATTTTATGCTTTTCTCATGTCAGATTGCATGAATTTTGACTAACATTTTAAGATATATTTTTTGTATAATATTCTTAATATAAAAAAGATTGCAACTTGTAACATTTTTTATATCATTTTCAAACATCTAAATTAAAAATTCAAAATATTATATTAATCCACTTTAGTTTAATTTTGAAGTTTAGTTAAATTGACTTTCATAATGCAAAAAATAATAAGTAAAAATAAACAAATGAAGTGCTTTATATAACATTTATTTATTTTTAATATTTATTTCTAATTTATTAATATAAATTATATTTATAAAAATTACTTAATTATATTAATTTAAATAAACTGATTTAAATCTGGATATAAATAATAAGTATTTACAAAAAGAAATTATTTACTTATCATCAAGTTCAAATGAAAAATTATATGGAAGAAGTTAGAGTAGAATTCATCGTCCGTCTTAAGGCAGATTGAAAGTTCAGTGACCCCAATATCCAACGACATTTCAATGTAGGCAAGAGATGTAATTTAAGAGGAAAAATTGGGCTTCTTTTGAAGCTGTTGATAAGGTCCAAATAAAATAACACAAAAGACAATCTTCTTAAGAAAATGAATCTTGAAAAAACATTTGTAAGGACTATAATATCCTCAAACTTTTTCTTTAATACCTAAAAACTGACATGTCTTCTAGTAGTTATTATTATAGGGAAAAGTAGCAATCACTACTCCATTTTTATTTATCAAGCACTTTCCCCATTTTTATTAAAAATAAATTTTTAAATCTGCTTGTATCATTTATAAAATTAAAATAAAATAATCATTATTATTCCTATTATTTTCTTTTAGTAAATCAATATTAAATAGAATGATAGTGATATTATAACAAATTTAATATCTTGATAAATATATTATAAAATAATTATTGTAAATAATAAGGATTAATGTGAATCTAACTGATAAATTCTTTCTTGATTTTCTAAAGTAGACAAATAAAATGAATATTTATTTTTAATCAGGGTACTAGTGATGTCGATTCTAGGAATCCTGAAAGGACTAGTCAGGGTTGATGACACCCCAGTGAGAGCAGTAGAATCAGAAGTACGGACTCCATTATGGGTTTGCATCCCATGAGTAGGACAAACCTCTTCAGCATTTTCCCCAATAGGGGCGGAGGTTCCAGCTAAATTCCTTTGGCCATTAGTCTTTTTCGGAGGCATGATCTGAAAATGTGAAAGAAAATTAAGGAGTTAAAAGAATTCACTCGAAATAAGACTCTTAGCACAAACTAGAACATGAAGAAAGGAAAACATTCCTAAGGGGTCGTTTGGTTGGGAAAGAATAATTCCGAGATAATTAGTCTCGGGATTAGTTATCCCATCACTATAGTGTAAATGGTGAGATAAATACTTTCGACACTAAAGAATACCTCACACCAAACATAATACTCTTTCATTTATTTCAAAACTATTTATCCCTTATGTCTTACACCAAACGACCCATAAATGTTTTGTACTCTCCCGTTTATAAGTGTGGCGCACTACACACTCATAAAAATGACTCTACTCGATATAATTTCGTAAATGTCCTTCAACCTTGAACCGTGCTCTGATATCAAGTTTGTCACGACCTGTGATCAAGCTCCAGCGGTGAAGAACATCTCATACCAATGAAAGCCCGAAAAGATCCTTTAGCATGTCATCATAAGTATAGTCATAATAAAATGTGAAGTTTGGCCTATACGATACGACGTTCAACTAAAATAACTTAATAAGCACTGAAAAATTAAATCTAAAAATACGACATAAAATATTTATCTAAATCAGTCTACGAAGCCTCTAAGGTTAAGAATGAAAACTCCTAAGTCAAAACATGGCCATGATTATACCATAAACAAGAAAAATCATAATATGAATAAAAAGACAAATGCGTTTCGAAGGATGAAGGGCTCACCACTTGCTATCAGTTGTCACGATATATATTAAATTAAGTCTGAAAATACGACATAAAATATTTATCTAAATCAGTCTAAGGTTAAGAATGAAAACTCCTAAATCAAAACATGGCTACGATTATACCATGGCTTTAGTGTTGCATAGAGCCACATGAAAACTACTCCGAACCTACATTATGAAATGATGTAGCAATCGAGGACGCCCAGTATGACAAATACTGACATGCAGCCTAGGAGAAAGGACAAAACATTTTTGTAAAGCAAGTCATAAAACTCAATTCATCATTCATAATAGAAAAATATGAAACATGCGATGCAAAACATAACTATATGACCATGTAAAAACTTAGTTATGAGCTATGTTGTTTTGGCCGACATTAAGCAACACACAAGATATATGGGTCCGATTCATATCCAATCGGTCGGGCCTTAAGTTCATATTTACCTTAAGGACTGAGATTAGTCTAAAGTCATCAATAGTCTAAAGCCACTATTTTATTATGTATTAAGGAAAGCATTCACCGATCAATTAAGAAACGAGTACTCTTATATCGATAAAATATATTTATTTTTTTAAACTTCATATTAAATAGGTCATTTTATTTTTATTTTGAAACTGAGGGAATGTCTAATAGATAGGAGTGTGCAAAAATTGAACCGACTGATAAACTGAACCGATAAAAATGTTATTAGTTTATTGTTATTCGGTAAACGGTTTGTTAATGGTTTTATAAAAAAAATTACTGGGTTATTGATTTGGTTCTATTTTTTCTTATTGGGTTATTGGGTAAACCGATAACCCAATAAGACTCTCTCTCTCTCTCTCTCTCTCTCTCTCTCTATATATATATATATATATATATATATATATATATATATATATATATATGTATGTATGTATGTAGAGAAAATTGAAGAATAGGTGTCTTTTAAGTCTTGAATGAAGGATTGGTAACATTGACCAACAGATAGGGTCAAACATTATTAGGAAACTTGATCAAGTTAATTGTGGACTTGATTAATATTTTCAAAACTTTCTAATCTTTTCAAAAATACAAATCAACCCAACCCACACCCTCTTCAATCCAAATCAACCACTCTCTCCTCTCTCTCGACAGCTTCTCTCAACTCTCTCCCAACCAACAGTTTTGCAAAATTTCTCCGTTCAACCCCCGATGACAAATAGTTGGGCTTCGAGTTCCCCTTTTCAATTCAATCAACCTATCTCTCATCCCTCTCTCGACAGCTTCTCTCAACTCTCTCCCAACCAATTATTCTGTAAATTTCTTATTTCAATCCTCGGTGACTTCAACATCCGACTACAAATAGTTGAGATTCTAGTTCCTTTTCGACTTTAATCGATGTGACAGTCTTACTCTTCGACCACAACAGCTTCGAATTCTTCATCGGTCCTTTTCTTCTTTCACAGGTAAAAATTTATGGCCTTTTTAGTTTTGAAGAAAATGAGGAATTTGAGCCAACTTCTCTTATAGTATTGGTTAACAATTTCAATATTTGTTGCACTAATTTGAAATATGGTCTGAATAAAACCCTAATTTCTGGTATTTCTTCTCTTCTCTTCTCTTTTCAAAGTGAATTCTGATATTTTATTGTTTGTTGTATTTTTTTGAAGTTTGATTTTTATTGTTTGTGTTTATAAAAACAAAAGGACAATTTGGTTTGCTTTGTTCTGTTCTTGTTCTTGGTAAAAATGGTGAAATTGCTGTTTTTTATTTAACAAAATTGTGCTACTATTTCCTCCGATAGATTACCCATCTGGTACAACATATTAACCATTTGATGCAACAGATTCATCATATGATGCAACAGATCAACCATATGATGCACCATAGAAACCATCAGATTACAATTCTGATGCAACAAATTAATAATCTGATACAACAGCTTTACCATATATTGCAACAGATTAAGATTTAGATAAAAAATCTGATGCAACTAATTAACCATCTGGTGCAGTGGAAGAACCATCAGATTAATGATCTGATGCAACAGATGAACCTCCTGTTGGATAAAATCCTACCAACTCTTCCTACAGGAAAAGTCCAAGACTTGATTTTTCCAACTGATCATTCATCTCCCATGATAGATGACTCTATGTTGGAAAAAATCTAAACAATATTGACCATTGATAACTGTTCCAATAGATCACTCATGTGTTGCAACAGATGTGTGACCTGTTGCACAGACCATTCATCTTTCTCAACAGATGAGTGATATATTTTGTATTGCCGCAATAGATTACTCAGTCGTTGCTACAGATTATTTAACTGTTCTAACATATCACTCATATGTTGCAACAGATGTTGTCACAACAGTTGTGTGATCTGTTGAACAGACCATCCATCTGTCTTAAAAGATGAATGGTATGTTTTGTATTGTTGCAACAGATTACTCATCCACTGCAATAGTTTGGTTATATGTTGCAATAGATATACTACCTGGTGCAATAGATCGGTGATCTGTTGCAATTGTTATTTTATTGTTTTGCTTGTTTGATTTACTGTTATCCTTTTTTAACGATGCATTAATCAACAATAATATATTATTTTATATTCCTATTAATTTTAGATAATATGGTTCCCAAAAGAACAGAAATCGAATCAAGTCCAAGTAAAGGAACAAGTGAAGCAGCTAGGCTACATCCACCACTCTATGAGCTTGCTTTACAAGCGTTATCTCAATCTGGAGCAGAATATGATGAACACGGGGAGGAGGAATATTTTAAAAGAAATGATGCAGATGCTAATAGCCCTTCCACCGAAGAGCTGATCAAAGCCTTCAACATTGATCGTTATCCTGTGAGAATGCAGTGCGATAGTGCCACAGATTTAACGGGTGATTTCGTGGTTAAGTCAGCCATGGGAAAATATTTTGACGCCTTCAGAAAAATACTTTGAGAACAAAAATTGGATGCTTATTTCAGGGCCAGTTGCTTTGGGAAATATCTTGATTTGCCGGAGGGCAACAATGCTTGTTTCCAAATGAAAATGGTATATGAACTTCTCAAGCGTAGGTTTATGTATGAAAACAAAGATAAGATGGATGAGGTGTGGATAAATTATTGTGGCATGCCTGTTTGTTTTGGTTGGAAGGAGTTTGCCATAGTTACTGGACTAAAATATTATCCTCCTTCTCAAGTTATACCTATTTTAACCCCAAAAAAGTACTCCGCACACCCAAAAAAGGCAAAGAAAAGTCGTGTGATCGTGATGACCTGGTGTCCATTGTTGGTCCAAGCTTCACAAAAAAAATTTGAAAGAAGCGTTGAAAGGTAAAGGACTTTCAAAGAAGCACAAGCAGTCATCGTGCTTGGTTTGTACATAATATTCTTTGGGCAAGAGACGTTAACAACAATATAAGTCTCGGTTTAATAAAGCTCTTCGAGGATCTTGAGGCATTTAACAGCTATCCATAGGGGTATGAAAGCTTCAAAATGACTGTCAAATTTTTGTTGACTTCGTTAGCGCCAAAGACAGTCAACTTATATGATTTTCCATGGGCTTTCATGGTAAATGTTTCTTTTTTCTATTATGATATCATTCATTTTTTTCGTTCAATAATGGTTTTGATTTATTGGCGTTATTTTATAGGCTTAGGCCATTCCTTATTTGAGACAACAAGTGAACTACCAGGAAGGAGTTTCCTGTCCAAGAATCTTGAGATGGTTGTCGGCCAAAACTCATAAAATTATAAAATTTCTTGATCTCTTCAACCCCCCGAAGGATGCAGTAAGTATAATTATAATTAATTTTTTCTTTTAATTAATGTTTTTTTTTGAATGATCTAATCATCATTCTAATATATTTAATGATTTATGTTAGAATGTGCATACGTCGCTAGTTCCGACCAATCGAGAGTTGAAGGTGTCATTTTTTCTTAATTTACGGTCTGTGCAAACTTTATCGGAGCCTAAGGTCATCGACGAAATAAAAATGGAATTGTTTGGAGCAACAACCATTACAAGAAAAACAATTTTGGAAGGTGGGCTTGTTGTTGTTGATGGAGCTGTTGGTGGTGGTAGTGGTGTTGTTGTTGGTGCTAATGATGCTCCTCTTACAGTATTTAAAGCAAATCATTATGAGTATGATCATACTGGTTATATAGATTTTTCCTCTCCCAGCAAATGTTCTGCATGCAAATGTCAAGACTGCAGGGCTAAATATGATGTAGTGATTAATGCTATTGATGCATTAACTGCTTCTGTAAAGGAATTGACATCTAAGAGGGGTCTCATTCCATCAAAGAGAATTTTATTTCCATCCACTCCATTAGAGATTTAGGCTAAGAGGAGAAGGAGAGTGATTTCTAGGGCATTATCAAGCATCCAAAAATGCGAAATTACAACTCCTCTGTCTATGCATTGCACTGAGAACCGTACAATGTCCAAAGGAGAGCAGCACAAGATAAATAAGGTGAATATATTATGTCTTCCAACTGACAAAACAAATAGACACATATCTGTTTCAACAAATGACACATCTGCTGAAAATTATCAAATAGATATATATATCTGTTGCAACAATTGACTAACCTGTTGCACCAGATACTTTATCTGGTGCAACATATATCTCGTCTGTTTCATCAAATCAAACAACTCTTCGTACAACTTTTATTTGTACCAATAGACGACCTATCTGTTGCAACAGATGATTCATATATTGCAACAGATGGTTCATCCGTTGGAAGTTATCACACAGGGTCTTCCTTATGTTGAAATTTGTCCCAATAGTTGATTTATAATTGCAACAAAAATATAATATGTTTGGGACAATTTAAAATGGGAGAAAGACCTGTTTGATTTGCTAGAAGAGATGAGTTATCCTTTTCAGTTTTGTTGTATCTTCGTGATTAGCATTGACTAATTCTGGCTATCCAGGTGGATGTAGAAGAAGCTACTGATGAACAACATTGATAATATGCTACTCTTTTTATGGAAATACGGAGAACAGAAAGCGCAGAAACCGTAAGCAAGCGACAATGAAGATCCACGACGAGCAAAACCAAATTTCATAGCACCGGATGAAGAACAACTTGTCCATACTGAGTAAATCTTTATAGCTTGATCCTATCAAAGCAATCCTTGGCAGTATACTTAAACTGTTGTTGATGTATTTGTTGAGATCTGTACCCGTAACAATTTTTTTACATTTCATTTATTCGTTGACTTATTTCAGCTAATTTATGAGGCTTCGATTTATTTTATTTTATCTATGAATTTTATTTATTCCTTAGATTTGAACTTATTAATTAAAAAGGAATACTAGATTCAAATATTGCAACAGATAATGTATCTGTTGCAACAGAAGACACATCTATTAGAAAATTCTAACAGATTTAGACATATGTTGCAATAGTTAGGTGATCTGTTGGAATTTATCAAACAGATCTTTCCACTGTTGCAACAGATGGACTTTAGATAAAAACATCAAGATAATGCAACAGATGACACGTCTATTGGGAAAAAAAGAACAGATTTAGACATATGTTGCAATAGATGAACTTTATCTGTTGTAACAAATGACACATCTATTGTAATAATCTAACATATTTATACATATGTTGCAATAGGTAGGTTATCTGTTGGAATTTATCAAACAGGTCCTCCCACTATTGCAACAGATGAACTTTAGATAAAAACATTGAGATAATGTAACAGATGACCAACCTATTGCAACAGATAAACTATATGTCAGAACAGGTAGGATAACTGTTACAGAATTTGTTGCATTATAAAAATTCAACTTTCGTTGGACATAAAAAATTTTCACTAAGTGTAAAAAGGTTAAAGTGAATTGAAATAAAAAAGGCACAACCCATCGACGGTGTTCAGTTCAAACACCTAAAATAAAATAGGCATCAAGTAGACATGTTCATTTTAAACACTTAAAATAAAATAGGCATCAAATATGTTAGTGTCAGTCCCGGCACATTTCCCTGACTTGCCGGCACTTGGCCCCCAACGGTTATTTTTTCCCCCCATTATCTTATATATTCATCTTCCTCCTAAAATTTAAGCCTAAATTCCCAAATCTTCTTCATCATCATCATTTTATTTTATCCATCCAAATTCTTCAAATTATTACTTTCATTTTTTCCAACTGACCTTGATAATGTCGAGCACATCTTTCACTATTTTTTGTGATAAAGATTTTCGATATTGTAAGTGCGGTCATGAAGCTCTGTTAAAGACTTCTTGGACTCAACAAAATCTGGGTTGTAGGTTTTTTACTTGTAATATTTCAAAGATAATATTTTTTTATTTAATTAATTGATTAATTATTGACTTGTAATTATTTTGTAATTGTGTTCTCTTTTTTATAGAAATTGGGTGGATGCGATTACTTTGATTGATATGAAGAACGACTCCCTTCACAAGCAAATCGTGTAATCTGGGGTTTGTTGAACAAAGTCAAGGCTTATGAAGAGAAACAAAATCGAGCAAGAAGATACTACATTATTGCCGTTATTGCTACTGGTTTGGTGTTGTTGGGCATATGGATATTGAAGCCTAATTGCTGAAATTTTTATGGTGGTGTGTGTATTTGCTACTGGTTTGTTGTCGACCAGCACATGGATATTCAAGCGTAACTGTTGAAAAATATCAATAAGATTTAGGCATATGTTATAAAATTTAGGTCATATGTAGAAATTATCAAACAGGTCTTCCCACTGTTGCAACAGATTAGACTTAGATTATTAGATTATTCATAGAAATAATATCGCTGTAATGCAACAGATGATCAACCTATTGCAACAGATAAACTATCTTCTAGAATAGATTAAATATATTTTATAACAGATTGACAATCTATAATATTATAAAAAATTCAACTGTCATCAAAAAAATTTATTGCCACTACATGTACATGTAATTAAGTGAAGGGTGACTTGAAATTAAAAATTACTATTTCACAGGCTCTTCTATATACACAGGCTTCAAGCGTCCAGTTAGTACCCCATAAGCCTATACCTCTTGCAGGTTTGCCACAACATTGTCGCACATAAAAGTCATTGGCTCGGCCATTTTTGTGCCGGTCAGAAAATATTTGATGTGTGCAAGAGCGTGCGAGCTGCTCGCTTTAGCGACATCATCTTTTGGAAGAATCATTCCCCTGTTTCGACCTTCAAAATCCCATGATTTCTTCATTAACACTTCCTTTGACAAATGATTCATCAGTTTACTCTCCCTCAACAAGATGTGCAATAGCACCACCAGTGAATCCATGAGGAGAAAAAGATCGAAATCGCCGACGAGAGGTACGTTGGAGTCATAAACATTGATCTTTCCCTCCTTGAGTAGTATCTCAATAGACCGATAATGCATATCGTTCACGCTAATGACTGCAAGAATCCTTTTTGCCTCGGTCCAGCTCTTGCCGTGTGGATTTGGCCTATCCCCTCTAACATATCTTAACGTTTCTTCTTCATACAAGACCAACATAGGAACTAGGAAATAAAGTCCCACGCCAAGGGATGACGTCTCTCCATTGAGTTGATCATACCGATCTTTGAGCTTCTTGCAGAAATCGAGGTCCATTATCCTATCGGCAGCTTCATAAGC
Organism: Capsicum annuum; assembly: GCF_002878395.1. Lineage (NCBI taxonomy): Eukaryota > Viridiplantae > Streptophyta > Magnoliopsida > Solanales > Solanaceae > Capsicum > Capsicum annuum. Next base: position 205,736,951 of record NC_061116.1, on the reverse strand, counting down.
TTCCCGGTACGTTAATTGTCTTTTCCTCATGAGGCAAAGAATTATGTCAACATGATGTGAGATAAGAAGTTAATTTTTAAATAGGTTAGTAATTGTAAAGATGCAATGGATGGTCCATCTGTTTCATAGGGTTCTCTGAATCAATAATCCAATGCAACTTATGCAACAGATGAATAATAAGTTACAACAGAACCACAACCAGTTGCAACAGATGTGAAATCTGTTGCGTAGATTTTTCTTCATAGGGTAGATTAGAAGGGCTAGGTTAGGAAAAGTAAACTTGCTTTGTCCTCGTACGACATACGCATATCAGTCATAGTCTGGAAGTCTTGGGGGGGAAAGGGAGGCCTGGGGTAATCTGATATGCCTGGCTTGACATTCTTGGCCTGTCGCAGATCTCTCTTCTCTTCGACGCCAAGTTCCACGTATATGTCCACCTTCTTGACTGGCCCCGAAACTTCAATAGCTTTTGGAGAGGGAGGAATTGTAATTTCTTTTTATTTTCGAGCGGAGAGTACGTCTCTTATTGCTTTTTTCTTTCTCCTAACCAACGTTGTAAGAGTGTGTGGCTCCCTCATCTTCTTGGATAGTATGACACACTTCTTGGATTTGAATTGCTTGATAGCTTTAGAGATAGTCTCTACTTTTCAAAGAGTTTATCCTGTCTATCCTTGCACTCATCGTATTCGCAACGATAACACGAGGGTGGAGAGGGGTGAAAGGGACCTGTGTAAGGGCGAAAAGGGTATTTTCAAACATATTTATTCTTTATTGAGTATCAACATGCTCATCATCATGAGTGGTAGCAGCATCAGCATACCTGCTACCAATACCAACAACTCCACCAGAAGAAGCACCTGGATCTGCCTTAGTAAAAGGTTGGTCATGAAGAGCCTCAACATTAGGTTGACCTTGCCTAACTGCTCTTCTTATGGCTGTTGCTCCAGTCAATTCCTTCTTTATTAACTCTACCGTTGGGTCTGCAATAGTATGAACATGACCTAGAGTAATATAAAAAGTCATCACCAACTCCTCATCAGTAGGCACGATCCATAGATGCACAACCTATAAAAAATAAAAAAGACAGATGCATTTAAATTATATAATATAATAATTTTCACAGTTGGGCTATATTTTAAAAAAATAGACCCATTTGTTGCATAGTTTGCAGTATATGGTTAAAATCCGTTTGAGTCTGGTTCAAAGAAATAGAGCAACACATGGATAATCTGATGTAAAATATTAATTATCTGTTGCAATAGTTGTACAAGATGGGTAATCTGTTATGCAACAGATCATCTATACGTCGCAACAGATGAACAATATGTTATCAGATTAAACATCTGTTGCATAATTTGCAGTAGATGGTTAATCTTTTAGGAGTCGGGTTTAGAGAACCAAAGCCAAATATGATGCAAGATATACCTCGTCGCAACCGATTTCCCATCTAGTGCATCAGATATAACATCTCATGCACCAGATATAACATCTGTTCAATATTTTTCTTATCTTTGAGTAGAATTATTTTACTTGAAGAATATGTATTGCATCATCCGGAGGGTTAAAGAGATCAACATCCTTAATATTGGTGTTGCTGTTTGCAGCCAACCACCTAAACATACTTGGATGAGAAACCTCATCCGGGTAATCCATTAACTGCTTTCGGAGGGGAGGAATGGCTTCAAATGCCCAAGCCTAAAAAGTGTAAACAGAAAGCAAGCAAAAAAAATCATAATAACTATATTCAATATAAATTAATGGATGAGTAAAATTAGTGATTAATTTTACCATGAAAGTCCAAGGAAAGCCGTATAATGTGGTCGTCCCTGAGGATAGATTTGTCAGTAAATATTGGACAGTCAAGTAGAAGCTGTCATATCCCCAGGGATAATTGTTGAATTTATCAAAATCATCAGCACGCGCCAACAAATCATCTTCTATGACCTTGTTGACGTCTCTTGCCAATATAACTGAATGGGCAAACCAAACTAAGCACAATTGCTCCCTGTACTGCTCTGGTATGGTTTTATCCTCTAGATCTGTCAACAAATCTGATGCTTTGTAGCCACGTTGAGCAATGTCAAACAACCCATCTATTTTTCCCTTACATTTTCTTGACTTGGATCTTTTGCGGGGTGGTCGCCCTTCTGGACGATGGCATCTCAGGCCCGTCACTATGGCAAACTCTTGCAAGCCAAAATAAACAGGCATGCCACAGTAGTTGATCAAGATTTCATCCATCTTCTTTTTGCCCCCTCCTTCAGATCTTTATCATCCCCCGTGTACTTGTTCTTGTGCTTGAGAAGACCATATACCATCATCATAAGAAAATAGATATGGGTAAAGGGGTCCTCAGGTAGCTCAAGGAAGCGCCAAAGCAGCTCTTCTTAAAAAGTCCACCTATGTTTTTGTTCTTCATAATTTTCGTAAAATGTTCAAAAATTTTCCCCATCAGACATTTAAGTAAAATTTGACCAGTTAGTTATTTTCCTTCGGGGTCATTTATGGGCATCGCAACTTCAAACCTGTCAATACTAAAAGTTTTGACAGGATCATGCTGGGATGTTGATATTAACTCACGCCCCATCGGTGGTTCACTTTTATTTTCTTAATCACCATATACGAACCCTTGTCCACTTCCCTCAACATTGTTTTCACATCTCTCCCCAGTTTCACTTTTCCCTGATTGAGATTATTCAGGAAGCTCCTCCGAATCTCTCTGTACTATAACTTTTTTTTAGTGGTCAGACGTTGATCCACTTTCACTTTCTTTTCTTTTGGGAGACATGTTTTACCTACAGACAACGAAAAACAAAAATCACATTACAGTTGATGTATGCATAGATTTTAAAAAATACATTACAAACACCACGAATACCGACACACCACCAACCACCACCACAAACACCACCAACCAATGCCAATAAGCAAACAAACACCACGAATACCTACACCACCAACCAATGCCACTACCGGTGCCACCACGATGACCACAAACACCACCACCACCACCACCAATACCATCCAACTATACCACGACAGTCAACGGAACACTACGACGGAAACTAGGGATTTCTCAAGTTCTTCCTATGATTTTACCATCAAAACTCAAAATTGTAAACCCATTCTCAAAGATAATACAACTAAAAGTTTTATTTTTCATCATTAACTTAAAAGTCCTTATTTTTTAGAAAAAAGAACAAATATAGAGCTCTTCTCAAACTCTGTTGCCTACGAAGACAAAGAAAACGATTGATACAAGCAAGAATGATGTCGAAAATAACACCTATGTGATCGAAAATGAGAAGAAAAGCAATCTGTTGTGGAGGGTTGAGCAAATTTATTGAGTAGTTATTGTCTGTACTATATTGTTGAGTGAGAATGAGAGAGAAAGAGCAACACCTCGAGATTTGAAATGATAAAATATTTTGTATGGGTTGATTTGTATTTTGGAAAAGAATGACATGTAGTTTTGAAAATGTTAATTTGGTCCGAAATGATCTTAATTATTTTTAAAATCTTAAAATATATGCATAATTTTTAAAATCATATAAAAACAATTAAAGTTGTAGTTGACCGAGTACTCTAGGAGATGACCCTGTGAAAACTCATCCCTGGTCCTAGATTAATCAATTTAGGAGTCTAACATATGAACTCAATTGAAATTGTAAAAAATAAATGTTCAACATGTTGCGTCAGATTTTTCATCTATTGTAAATTATCAATCAGATTAGGTAACAACAGATTACGAATCTGATATAAATTATCAAACAGATTAAGTCATCTGTTACGACAGATTACCCATCTGTTGTAAATTATCAAATAGATTATCATATGTCACAACAAATTACCCATATGTTGTAAATTATCAAATAGACGCTGCCATCTGTTGTGGCTGACCCTTTGCGAACTCACCCCTTGTCCTAGATTAATCGATAGTTTACCCTATGAGAACTCACCCCTAGTCTTAGATTATTCAATCAAGGTATTAGTACCCTAGCCCTAGATTAATCAATTAAGGTATTAGTCTAACATATGAGGTAGTAAGAATCGGTTCAGCTCAGAGTGATCGATCGCCGACTCTGGTCGGGAGGAATGCAGTACTGTTTCATCATGCAATTGATAAAAAACTCAATTGAAGTTGTAGTTGACCCTATGAGAACTCACATTTAATTAAGGAATTAGTCTAATATATGAACTCAATTGAATTATATATACACAAATGTTCAACCTGTTGCAATAGATATCTTTTCTGTTGGATCAAACAGATTATGTAATCTGTTGCAACATATTACACATCTATTGTAAACTATCATACAGATTAAGCCATTTGTTGCGACAGATCACAAATCTGTTGTAAACTATCAAACAGATTAAGTCATTTGTTGCAACAGATTACCCATCTATTGTAAATTATCAAACAAATTGAGTCATATGTTGCAATAGATTACCCATCTGTTGTAAATTATCAAATAGTTGTTGTCATCTATTGTAGTTGACATTATGAGAACTCACCCCTAGTCCTAAATTAATCAATTAAGGTATTAGTCTAACATATGAGGTAGTAAGAATCGGTTTGCCTCAGAGTGATCGATCGTCGACTCTGGTCGGGAGGAACACAGTACCGTCTTATCATGTAATTGATAAAAGACTCAATTGAAGCTGTAGTTGACCCTATATTCAATTAGGGTATTAGTACCCTAGTCCTAGATTAATCAATTAAGGTATTAGTCAAACATATGAGGTAGTAAGAATTGGTTCGACTTAGAGTTATCGATTGACGACTCTAGTCGGGAGGAACATAGTACCATCTCATCATGCAATTGCCAAAAGACACAATTGAAGCTGTAGTTGACCTTATGAGAACTCACCCCTAGTCCCAGATTATTCAATCAAGGTATTAGTACCCAAGTCCTAGATTAATCAATTAAGGTATTAGTCTAACATATGAGGTAGTAAGAATCGACTCGGCTCAGAGTGATCGATCGACGACTCTGGTCGGAGGAACGCAGTACCGTCTCATCATGAAATTTCCAAAAGACTCAATTAAAGTTGTATTTGACCCTATGAGAACTCACATTCAATTAAGGTTTTAGTCTAACATATGAACTTAATTGAAATTATATATAAATAAATGTTCAACATGTTGCAACATATGTCTTTTCTGTTGGATCAAATCAAACAGATTAGGTAATATGTTGCAACATATTATGCATCTATTGTAAAGTATCAAACATATTACGTCATTTGTTGTGACAGATCACGAATCTGTTGTAAATATTGCACTTAAATATTTTTTGATCCTTTTTTTATAAAGCAATTTAGGTATTTCCTGTTCGAGATAAAATAGTTAAAATACTAAGGCGGTAAAAAATATTACTCGGTACAACTTTGATAACTTAAAAATCTCTTGAGTGAGTAGTCTTATCTGGTCTTTTCAATGTCACCGTCTCCTCGTGCCCCTCAAAATTTATTAATTAATATTTAAAAAACCCCATATATAGAACTCTCTCTCCTTCAGCCATAAAGTAGTCTAGAATAGACTCAACTCATAACTCTTCTTTATTCTTTATTCTCAATTATCTTTGTTATTTCTTTTTTTCCTCTCTTTTCTCTCTTCTTTCGGATGAGGATCCTTAGCGATCTCAACCAATCAATATCTTTTCTCAATTGAACTGGATGTTCTGATCCGTTTGCTTTTTTGACATTGCAGGTATGGTTCAAAGTTGCTTTTTTCATCTCATCTTCTTCTTTGTATGTCATTTAAATTAGTTATTTACATCTGTTGCTATCAATGATTTACCTATTACCACTTTGCTAGTTATTGAGAAAATTGAAAAGGTGACTTTTAAGTCTTGAATGAACGAACCATTATTTTTATTAAAATATACAAAAAAGTCATCTGTTGGGAGAACTTAAAAAGCCTTGTTATCAGTATAGTTTTTTTTTATGTCTTTTGTTTGGTACTTTGGTGGTGCTGTTGTTGGGGGTGGTGGTTATGTTGGAACATGTGATATTTGTGTTGTAGATGGTATTGGAACATATGGTGTTGTTTTGTTTGTTTCTTTGTTGTTGATGCTGTTGGTGGTGGTGTTGCAACAGTTTCCTCAACTGTTGCAACTGATGAATCAGCTGTTGGAACAGACGGAGCAACTTTTTGAAGAAATCAAACCAATAGCAAGGCTGGTTTGATTTATTCCAATAGATGGCCCATCTGTTGCAATATGTCATCCATTCTTTGCAAATGATGCCTCATCGGTTGAACAGATGGGTAATCTGTTGCATCATATTGGTCATTTGTTGATTCACTTAATTTTGTGTTACCCTTTTGTAATGTTCTTTTTGTTTTTCTCTTGTTTGACATCAAATGTATTTCTCTTGTTTGCAGACAAAAGAAAGTGAAATTGGATCCACTTTTGCCCGGTCAGCATTAAAGGCTAGAGTAAAGATGGGTTCGGAGGAATAAGCTGCTTCCAGATGGAACCACTTCATATGTGGGAGGTATGTATTACTGATCAACCTATCATGAAAACACACATCCAGTACAATAATTTTGTGAATGTTTGTTCTTTACCTATTAGGCATTAATTCTTCAAACAAGATATGGAATTTTACAGTTAAGATTGTTAGGTTCGAACTGGCAAGGCTGAGGGACCAAGAAGGTGGTGTCGATATCCCGTTACAATTTAATGACGATTTATGCTTATGTTTTTGTGTCAAGTTTGGGGAAAGGTTCAAGTTTTTGGCGGCAGTGTAAATATTCAATAGTGATTGGACCGGTTTTAATGGCACAATGGACTTCTTGAAAGGCCTCTGAAGCCTCGCAATGCAACAAACAATGGTAGAACCAATAGAAATTTCCCTGGTCCAAATTTATATGGATGGGTTGTTGGAGGAGACTATTATACAGCAGAAAGTGTTTAGGAGAAAACCTGTGCAGGAAGAGGGAGGTTGCGAAGGTCATATATCATCTTAGTACTTGTTTAAGAGGATACACAGGGTCGGAAGGAAAGTGTAGCGAAATTAGCTTATGAAATTGACATGAAAAATGAAAAAACTGGATGAGATATGAATGTAAAAGTATATCCAAAAATGAAAATCCATCAGTCGTTGAAGAAAAAAAAAAGAATGGTCAAGAGGAATTGACCGTGTGTATCCTCTTAAACAAGTACTAAGATGATATATGGCCTTTTCAACCGCCCTCTTCCCGTATAGGTTTTCTCCTAAACACCTTCTACTGTATAATAGTCTCCTCCACCAATCCATCCATATAAATTTGGACCAGGGAAATTTCTATTGGTTCTATCGTTATTTGTTGCATTGCGAGGCTTCGGAGGCCTTTCAAGAAGTCCATTATGCCATTAAAACTGGTCCAATCACGATGGGATATTTACACTGCCGCCAAAAATTTAAACCCTTGCCTAAACTTGACACAAAAACATGTGTATGAATCGTGTCATTAAATTGTAACGGGGTATCGACACCACCGTCTTGGAACCCTTCGGCCTTATCAGTTCTCACCTATAAAACTAAACTGTACAATTCAGAATCTTGTTTGAAGGATCAATGTCTAATCATCGGTGAAAAACTGCATTCACAAAATCATTGCACTTTATGTGTCTTCACGGTAGCCTGATCAATAATATACATAACTCGCATGCATGAAAATGGGATCCATTGGACGCATCTTATTCTTCCTACCCCATCAGGACATGTCAGTGTTGTTTATTCATCTGCATGAATGTGATGACTATTAAAATGGATGTGTGAAGAGTCGTGACTTTTTATCTTAACACATTCAAAGCAGCTGATGAATCGAAATCTCCATCTGTTGCAACTGACGAATCAGCTGTTGGAAGAAATCAGAACATCTCCTCCAAACATATGGTCCATCTGTCGCAACAGATAATCTATATGTTGCAACAGATGGTAAATCTATTGCGATAGACCTGACTTTTTTTTAATTAATCTGCACGCATGTGATTACTTCTTTCTAAATATGTTTGTTTCAATTTAGTTTTCCTATTTATAAAATCAAGAGAATTTTATTATATTTTTTCAAGATTACCCTTATTATTAAATGACTACATAAAGTATATTATTCACATTTATACTTTCTAATCATAATTAATAAGGCCAATTTGGTAAAACAATCAGCTAATTTATATTTTTATTAATTGGTGTGTCAAGCCCATGGGTCCCAACTAATACGTAACTGAAGGACTATTAAAAAGAGGTGAAGACTTTTTATCTCACACATTCAAAACAGCTAATGAATCGAATACTCCATCTGTTGAAACTAAAACTAATGAATCAGTTGTCAGAAGATATCAAAACATCTCCTCCAACTTATACATATTGTTCATCTATTGCAACAGATAATACATAAGTTGCATCAGATATCTTATTTGTTGCATATACAAACCATCTATTGCAACAGATGGTAAATCTGTTTTGACAGCCGTCTGTTGCACATTCAATCCGTCCATCTGTTGCAACAGATGCTAAATCTGTTAAAAATATTGGACGATCTGTTGCAACAGCTCAATAATAATGGCTTTTATCGAGTCTCAAACCACTATGAAAAGGTAAGAAGTAATTAGTGTAAAACAAAAAGTCGCGACTTTTCACAGAAAACAAAACGCCACTAGTTTGAATGTAATTAATACAATGGAGCAGAACAGTCCTGCCTTTTGGCCTGACATGTCCAGATTATATTATAGGTCCCTCAATCTTCATTCAACTCTATTTATTTCTAGCATTTTTTCCATTAGTGTGACATCTTCAACCACTTCTCTTCAAAGAGCATATTCCTTTCTCGTTGAGGTAAGTTTTTTTCTGGAGTAAATTCATCATTTGGTCATATACGTTGTATTACATTGTGAATATTTTTCTTTACATTTGTCAATTCATGCGTGTTTTAGATATAGATGATCCTTTTTCAGACATTGCTATTCTACGCGACATAGTACGGAAACTTCAAAGGCAGGTTAATGACCTACAGAGCGAGTTGGTTGTTGTGAGAGCGACAATGTTCAGAGAGATGAAGAGGCTAATGAGAGCCCTGCTGCTACGAGTTGATTGGTCGGCTGTCATTAATGATGATGATGATAATAATAATTAGAATGTGTTTTTTCTTTTAGAGTATGTATTTTAATTTTTCTATATTGGATCTATACCTAATGTATTTTATTTTTCATTTAATGAAAAATTTACTTTTAGTCAGACTTTGGCATTTTAATTTCTATTCAATTTTCATTCTGTTTTCTTCTAATCTAATACATGTTAACATGTCGACGGTTGGAGGCAACGTTGAATCCAGTAGCACTAGCAATTTTGGCTTTTGAGTTCTTTCAACAGTTGGAACCGATTGGTCATCTGTTGGGTTTCAACAGATTATCCATCTGTTTCGACAGATTTTCATCTGTTGGAGAAAAGCATTCCAGTTGTTTGTGCAACTATTGAGAATAATTGTGGTCTGCTGTATTATTTAAGTTAATGTTTTGCCTCATTTTATTGATGCACAAGTTATTTAAAAAAGATATTTTATATATAATAAATGATAACATTAGGTTCACAACAATGAGTTAAATATATAAAAGTCCACAACAAACAAACAAATAAACAACAACACAAGTTTTTGCAATTACAACGATCATGGTGGATTATGATTCGGGCATGTATTTCTTTTGTGGCCAGCACACTTACATATGGAGCACTTATTTCTTCTTGATGAAAATGATTCTCCAACTCCACGCCTCTTTTTATATGGTTTTCTTTTCGGTTTGATAGTGCTCGGGTCAATAAATAGAGGAGGTATTAATCTCCCCATAAGCTCTACTGGAACAACCCAAGATTCTCTAGGAGGCACCTGAGTAATATGCCCACTATATGTCATTTCATATTTTTCCATCGAATAATATTGAGAGGAGTGCTCGTAAACTTCAGGTCCATATTTATGGCCGTATTGAGCTCGAAGGGTTGCCATAGCATGTGGACAAGGTATTTTTTCCAAGTCAAAAACTCTACACGTATAAGATCTTGTTTAAAGATCGACCGTGGCAGCATCACCATGACCGGTGATACGAAATTTGTAATCTGCTATTTATGAGAGAATAACCTATTCCCCAAACTAATATTCGTTTATATTTTCTTTTCGATTTCGAGAACAAATCGGGTTCTTTTTTCTGGGCACTTGAACTGCACACGCCTTTCGTTAAAAAAATCGCTACATTTCTCGCTTATTTTTTCAAACATAGCCTTGATGGGAAATTCTCTTTCATTGCCAAATAATGAATTCACCGATTCAGCTATGTTTGATTTCATAATATTGTACCTGTAGAAAAGAATCTCTTAGTACGACATCAAACTAAAATTGTAAATCAAACAAGACATTAAATTCATAAGAATGTACCTATTTCCTGGACAGAATGCCCGGCTCCATCTCTCAAAATCGACACGTGCAAGAAATTCTGCTACCTTGGGATTCACATCCGCTATTTGATTGAAATGGTCTAAAAACTCCTCTCTGCTATATGCTTTAGCTGCTTTATAAAAAAGGGTGACGACTCTTTTGTTGTGATAGTTGTTTCGAATGTTCTCTCTAAGATGCCTGATGCAACAACCAAAGTAAGCTGAAGTGAAGAAAAGTGAACCCATCTTTGGAATACTTGGATGTCTATCCAATACAAAACACAACTCTTTGTTATCTTCGACGCAGCGTCGCAGTTGTTCAAAAAAAATCCATAAGAGGCATCACATTCCTTGTTCGCTACACAAAAAGCGACAGAAAAGATGTAATTCTCAGCATCTTGCACCACCGCCGCTAGCAGAACTCCATTATACCTGCTCCTCAAAAAGGTACCATCGACGGCTATGCCTTTTCTCAAATGTCGAAAACCTTGAATCCAAGCACCATAGGATACCAAAAAGTACTTGAACTTTCCGTTTTCATCCAGATGCAATGCCGTCTTACTTCCAGGATTTGTGGACTCAATCATGTAACGGTAAGCATCCAAGACTTCATACCCATGCTCGAGTGTCCCCCGAACTAGGTCCTTGGCAATCCCCATGGCCGTATATATCTTCCAATAACTGACCAGGACACCCAAATCTGTAAGGAGTTGATTGGCCATAAGCCATGTTGAAGGGCCTTTGCCATTGGGGAAACTTCTCCTGGAATATTCACCGAGGACCTTTGCCGTGTCGTGAGGATTTTGGCACGAGATATGCTCCGAACCATATGTGTGATGCTTTTTATGTTTATGAATGACGAATCTGTCAGAACTTGCGTACTTCACCACTCTCAACCACCACTTGCAGTTCGAATTAGCACATTTGAAGCAAAAGACACTGCTCGAATTAATCACCTTCTTTATTCTGAAATCTTTTTTCACGCAAGAAATAAACAAAGTGTTAGATAATTCATTCTTGTCCTTGAATGACATTCCAATAAAAAAGTCGATCCCATCGTCTTGAAGATTTCCAGATTGTGTCGATTGAGAAGAATTGCACATCGTATTGGTCGCATCAACGGGCATAGGTGTTTGATCATTATCTGAAATATTTATGTCTAGATCATCCAACCTATCATCAAAGAAGTCTTCTTTTTCTTCTTCTTCTTCTTCTTCTTTTACGTTCTGGTTCTCATTCTCTCTCGTCTTTTCAACCATGTACACCCTTAACACCGTCCTGGTTGAATCACTTAGATAAGATGCAACTGAACCTGATCGGTTATCTTGAAAGGCAGTACCCTCTGATTTTCAAAGGAGCTGTGCCTGTAGCTGATGGTGAATTCTTCCGGTTGACAATTCAGTCCACAAAAACTGATGATTAAGTTCACAAAATCATCATACGAAACATCACTTTGGACTGTCATAGCTATCGTCTCTAGCATTTCACCCTCCTTCCAACGCCATACATATCGATTGCTCTTCTCGACCCAATGACCATGACAATCCACCAATATTGTTATCAATCCCTCGATTAGTGGTACCTAAATAAAGTCATTTGTTAAAAAAAGTTGAAAGTGATTTCATAGTGCCGTGAATAAATCCCAACAGATGTGTTATGTGTTGCAACAGGTAAGTGATGAGTCACAACAGATTCTTACCTGTTGCGATTCATGTTACGGTTCTGAATATCTGTTGTAACAGATGAATCGTCTGTTGGAATTGATGTTATAACTAAATCACCTTTGAAGATGATTCCAACAGATGAGTGACAGTTGCAACAGATAATTAACCTGTTGCGATAGATGACTTACCTGATGCAACAGGTTATTAATTTGTTGTAACCTATGTTGGAATCGTGTTCAGATTCTGTTGCAACAGGTAACTAATCTGTTGCAACATATATGTCAAATATTCCAACAGATGAGCCATCTGTTTAAACATGAATCCAACATATCAGTCTTTCTTTGAAACAGATGTCTCATCTGTCGCAACAGATGATTTATCTGTTTAAACAGATGGATTTTATGTTGGATTCATGATTGGGTTCTATCCATTGTTGGAAAACAACAACACAATAATAGTTACCCAGATGACAAATTCAACTAAAAATCATAATTTGACTTACCAACGTCTCCTATGAAGTAATGCCAAAGTGGAAAGTGATGTTAAAAATAAAATTTGACCTAAGAAATTGGTCAAATAGCAACAGTAGCGGTAACAACAACAACACCAAATGGTCAACAAGAACAAGATGAAGATGATAATAAAGTAGAAGATGATGATAATGAAGCAGAAGATGATGAATGAAGCAGCAGCAATAATGAACAACAGAAATCGCTAAGAGAGAGAAATCAACAAAGGGTGAGAAGAGAGAGAAAAATGTTTTTTCCCTCCGTTTTCCGTTATATAGGCTAATATTTGGATCAAAGTGTAAATTTAAAAACTTGTGGGTTATTTTCAAACTTTTCCAACTTTCTTAATCCATAATAAAGTAATTGTTACCTCCACCTAATAATTAAGACTTGTGTCACCTACGCGTCATTTTAAAACTCCTTTGTCACCTGTGGCCCAAACCCCATGTATGTATGACTTATTATATATTTCTCTTAATTTCTCTTTAATTTCTACCAATTAAAAAACCTATTATTTCAATTATACAAACTCTTAATTTCTCTTAACAACATTTAGTTCAAACTTAAAGATTCTTGTAAATTAAAACACATTATGTAGGATTTTTGGTTGCAACTAAGTTTTTTTTTTCATATTAGTTATTACTATTTCTATTTTATGAGTATTTTCTTATCGATTAATCCGAAAATCAAACCGTTAAGGACTAAAACCGATAAACCGATAAAAAAGTATCTAATTGGTTTGGTTATTGGTTTAGCATATTTAAAAACCGAAAACTGATAAATTGAATTAATAATATATAAAATCGAACCGAACCGAGCGATGCATACCTGTACTAATAGATGAATTAAAGAAATACACAATATTTATTTTTAAAAATTATCTCACAAAAATATTTTACCAAGAGTTGAGGTGTTTTAATTCAGCCATATTTTTCTTCTTCCTCAGTTGTTACGTACGTATCATCGTTTTCCGCAATTCCACTTAGTTGACTTCACCAGTTTCCATTACCCAAATGTACACCAATTCAATTCATCACGTTTCTCAAATTCCGAGTACTCGTTTGATCACACTATAATCTTCCAGATCTGTATATGAACACTTCAAAAATGGGCCTAATATTGCGAAAACCATTTTATTGGGTAAAAAAGCTAAGTGAAGAGCTACACTGGAGTTTCGTATCGGCTGTGGTGCTTGTGTACGGAATTAATCAGGGAATGAGTTTAAGTCTGATTAGAATTAGTACGCAGTATTATATGAAAGATGAGCAGAAGTTACAGCCATCTGAGGCTCAAGTTTATTCTGGAATTATTCAATTGCCTTGGGTTGTTAAGCCTCTTTGGGGATTCTTAACTGATACTCTTCCTATTTTCGGTTATAGGAGACGGCCCTACTTTGCTCTTGGTGGTAAGTTCATGATTTGCAAATGAAATAGTACAGTAATATATTTGGCCAAATTTATTTCTTATTTTAAAAATGTGAGTTGTTTGATCAAGCATTTGAGTGAAAATAAGTGTTTCTAAAGAGAAGGAGAAGCTATTTTTCACCAGCTAAACAAAGTAAGTAGTACTTATTTGAAAAGTACTTTTGGGGGAAATACAGCTGGATCAAACATCAATTGTTGTTGAAAAGTGCTATTTGAACTTATTAGCCAAACACAAAGTGCTTCTCGCCAAAAGTGCTTTTTTAAAAAACACTTTCAAAATAAGTACTTTTTGAAATAAGTTAATTTTAGAAGTTTGGTTAAACGAGCTAGAAATTTGTTTTAAGTTTTAGGTTAAATAAGTCAATTTTTGGGCTTGCCTAGTGGATTATGTTAGCTGTAGAGGTGAATTTACAATTTCTAGAGCATGGTTGCACCACTAAAAGAAAGAGGCAAAATGTAGTAATAAGTGGGAATTGATCCCTAGTCCTTTAGGTAAATAACCGAACATTCAACCAAGTGCACCATTGAGCCTACTTGTAGCACGGGTGTCAATAGACAATATTCTAAATATCTAGTTTTATGCAGAGACCACGGGTTTACATGTCCCATTTTTAGGCTATAATTCAGCCCTGGCCGGCTGCCACTGTCACTTAGAAGAGATGGAGTTTTGGATAAAGCATGACTAATTTTCAATGTAGTAGTAAGCCTTGATAATTTCAGTTCTGTTTGTGTGTGTGTGTATATATTTATATATATATATTTTCCTGTTCTTTGCTACAAGTGTGTTGCAATTAATCTGCTGCTCTTTTGGCCATGCAATCATTTTGTTTTTACTATTTTCCTTCTCAAGATTTAAGTTGTGGATACTTGGTTTTTTTTTTTTTGCTTATATGAATACTGCGAACAATGAATTATCACATTTTAAGTTGAATCTGTTTTCCTCAGTTCTGTTTCTTGTTTATGAATTCAACCATTGGTCTTTCCTTTGTAAACCAGTGATAACACTGAAGGGTATTTCACCATAAAGCATTAGTAAAACTAGAAAATTAAGATCAATTGCGAAGACTAGCTGAAATTCTTAGAGTGCCTGAGGTTTATTATGGCTGTAAAGCTATATCTGATGAATCATTCATATGTGCATTACAAATATGACTTGACTAGTACTTTGTCTTCATTTGTTAAACTCCCTGTATCTATGATACGCCAAGGAGATCCTTGTCTCAAGGTGCCATCATTTATGATATGAGTTGTTCATACTAGCTGAACAATAGTAAAGATAGTTTTCAGAAGCTGGCTCCTCTTTAGAATCCATTGTGATGCTCTGGGAGATGGAAGATATTTATGTGTTTACCCGGTAGTGATACTTGATACTTCCCATTACCTTCTTATTGTGTTTCTCTCACCAATAAGAGAAGTAGAGTGAGAGAGAGGCACTGAATTTCTACTCCTTGTCCAAGGAATTTAAAAGGATGGGTAGGAAGATACCTGGTTACTTGTGTTTTGTTGTCCAGCTCAAGGAGGTCTTTCAGAAATTCAATGCTAAAGAATTTGATCTCTCTGTGAGGTGTGAGGTCCGACTGATTAATTTATTGGAGCGTGCTCATGGCAGTTGTGTACTTTAAAAAAGGAGGCAGCCTAGTGCATTAAAGCTCCCGCTATGCACAGAGTCCGGGGAAGGGCCCGACCGCAAGTGTCTATTGTACGCAGCCTTACCTGGCATTTCTATCAGAGGTTGTTTCCCGAATTAGAATATTCGTCCAAGTATATGTTCTTTGGATACAAAGAGTTAAAGTTACACTTGAAGGTCCTTTTTTCTTAATGAAGAGTACATGTGAATACTTAATCTGCAATTAGAAGTAAAAAAGGGGGAAAGCAACAGATATGATGGTGAGAAAAGCATAGGGGAGGAAAGAAGATAAAGTAAATATGTTCCTTGATTTGATTCCTGGATATGGAATGAGTTTGCTAGTCAACTACCTGACCTAAAATGCAATTCAGTGTGTATAGCTTCTTTACATCATACATTAATATATCTTAAGATCTAGACTGGTTGAAAGGCTAGTATAGAACATTAAAACATAGATTGCTATTACATTTTAAACTAAAAGGATCACAACTTGGATTGCTAAAATTGTAGCACTACCAACTTGCTACTTGTAATGTTTGTCTATAGAAATAGCTCAATGAGCCTGATTCACAAAGGCCGGGAGGTTAGTGCATCACTGCGACGGTGATAAACTTATGGTGCTTCAAGAGTAATATAGTTACAAGAAGAAAACATTAACACTGGAAGCGGGAGAGAAGTCATTGGCTCATGGCTCAAAATAGTTCAATTCCTTCTTGTTAATTTCCTCTCTTTCTTCTACACCACTTTTTGCTTAATTGATTTATAAAAATTGAGGTTCAGCTGTTCAAATTTGCAACTAAAAAATTAATATATCTCCCAAATACAAAATGTGGGTGATATGAGTTTATATCGGGGTGTTTATATGCTTTGTCAGACATAGATAGATTTCATTAGCCATTACATTCCACTAAACAGTCCTTAAACAGTGAAGAAATGCAAAAGCTTCTCAGGCCATTCTTTATAAGAAAGATATTGATATTTCTCCATTTGGTTTAGTTTACCATAGAAAAGAGAGATAAAGTTCCAAAATCTTTATTTTCTGGTAAATTAGCTGAGGGGCTGTGACCATCATGAAAATAGGCAGTGAGGTCTCAACATTTAATTATCTATTTGCTGTTTTATCAGTTGCTATTGAATAAAACCAGTCACATCATGTGTGGCTAAATAGTAAATTATATTTTTCAAATTGTTGTATTTTGGATGCCGTTATTTCCAGTAAAACAGCCTTGCAGCAGTCAATTGTGCAGGGGGAATGAGGAACTCCTATTTATGTGAAGTCTCCAAAGCATGAAGGCATTGATCTACTTATTTCGATTATGTAAAGGCAAGTGTGAAGGATGAAAATGATGAGACAGAGAACCATTTATATGTTTTTTGTCTTATACATGGAATCAAAATGAAACATATCCTTGGTACTTTTCTAGTTTTTATCAGCTGGTCTTAAATTGATTAACAAATGAATTCGATAGAGTTTCTAACATCCACATGCTGTCTAATTGAAATGGCAAACAGAAAATCGTTCTTTTGACTTATCTCCCTTTGTTCTTTAGGTTTCATTGGTGTTGTCGCTATGCTTAGTCTGTCAATCAACCAGAACTTACATCTTGCATCTGCTTTGTTGTGCCTAATGGGTGGCAGTGCGGGAGCTGCAATAGCAGATGTGACTATTGATGCTTGTGTGACTGAGAACAGCATAAACCATCCTTCTCTTGCCAGTGACATGCAAAGCTTGTGTGGTCTGAGCTCTTCAGTGGGGCAACTGATTGGGTATGCAATCAGTGGGTTTTTGGTACAGCTCATTGGATCCAAGGTTTGTTGACTGAGCTCTTTGTTATGCTTTCTTTGTTCTGTTTTTAGTATTCTTTCGTCCTTTTGTGGAGGTCTGAAATTGAGCAAATCATTTGTCAAGCCTGAGACTTCTTACATTTATTTTTTTTTGAAACTACTTCTTACATTAAAATTAGGGCAGTGCTATCTCAATATTACTTGCTGAATCATATTGGCTACTTAAACTACTCTAGGTTACTTTTTGACTATGTTGCTCATACTCTTCAAAAATGTCAACGGGTGTGTGTCGGATTCTCCAAAAGTAGTGTATTTTTGGCTATGTTGGTTGGACTCTTCAATAATGTCAACAGGTGCGTGTCGGATTCGCCAAAATTAGTGTATTTTTGGAGAATCCGACACGGGTGCGGCATCGAAAGTGAAGAGTTCGCGCAACTTAGATTTTTGAAGAATCAGACACAGGAGTGGCATCTAAAGTGAAGAGTCCACACAACTTAGCTTTTAGATCTTACTGAACCATTCTGCGGCATGATAATTGACTGTTCAAATACCATTCACTGCCTCAGGGTGAGCAGAAGCAAGACAGAGTATGTGGAATGCAAGTTTAATGACGTGAGGCGGGAGAATGAGGTAGTAGTGAAGCTGGAAGCACAGGAGGTATGTAAGAGGGATAAGTTCAAGTATCTTGGGTCCGTGATCCAGAGTAACGGTGAGATTGACGAGGATGTCTCGCACCGTATTGGAGCGGGATGGATGAAGTGGAAACTCGCGTCGGGGGTGCTGTGTGATAAGAAGGTGCCGCCCAAGCTTAAAGGCAAATTCTACAGGGTGGTAGTCCGTCCGGCCTTGCTGTATGGAGCGGAGTGTTGGCCAGTTAAGAACTCCCACATCCAAAAAATGAAGGTGGCAGAAATGCGGATGTTGCGCTGGATGTGTGGACTGACTAGAGGGGATAGAGTTCGGAATGAGACGATCCGGGAGAAGGTTGGTGTGACTTCAGTGGAGTGCAAGATGCCGGAAGCACGATTGAGATGGTTCGGACACGTGAAGAGGAGGGGCATGGATGCCCCGGTCCGTAGGTGTGAGAGACTAGCGTTGGATGGTTTTAGGCGGGGTAGGGGTAGGCCGAAGAAGTACTGGGGTGAGGTGATTAGGCGGGACATGGAACAGTTACAGCTCACCGAGGACATGACCCTAGATAGGAAGATCTGGAAGACGCGAATTACGGCAGAGGATTAGGGCCAGTTTGGGTCGCTAGTGTAGGGAATTACTTGGTGGGGGTTTTATTCCTGTTATGATTCCGTGTTCCGTGTTCCATGTTTTATTACGAATCTGTGTGCTTTCCTCTGCTTTCCTCTGTTTTATAATACTTATGGGTGCCGTATTTATGTTATGTAATCTACTTCTGTGCTTTACTATGTGTTTGTGTGGTATTTCGTGCCTTGAGCCGGGGGTCTTTCGGAAACAGCCTTTCTACTTCATCAGAGGTAGAGGTATGGACTGCGTACATCTTACCCCCCCAGACCCCACTAGGTGGGAATACACTGGGTTTGTTGTTGTTGTTGTTGTTGTACTGATAATAATGCTCCTCTGGCCAGGGGGTATTTGGACTTTTAAGCATCCCGTCTTCATTGGTCATTTTGGTAGGAATGATAACGCGGGAAGCCCATGGACACAACGTTGCATATAAGCGTGTAAGTTGCCTTCACTCACCTTAGAAATCTTTCGTCTGTTGTATTTGTCTCAGAGGCAGATTTAGGAGTAAAATATAATGAATTCAACTTTTATGATTCTTAGAATTGTACTCTTGGTACTGTTAAAATTATGTTTTCAAATTTAACATTTCTTGATAGTTTAGCAGGTTTTTACATATATCTTCATACTCCATATCGACATTTATGAGTTCAGATGAATCCATATCCAAAGGGCTACATTCACCGCTGATTTATCTTGTCTATTTTTGTTGCTGAGACAGGTAAGTCAAAAGTTCGTGGATGCTGGTAAGGCTATGTGGATGGCACTGAAATGTGAGAATGTTTGGAGGCCATGTATATACATGTTCCTTTCTCTAGCAGTAAGTTTGCATATTCATGAGGGAATGTTTTACTGGTATACAGAAGCAAAGGATGGCCCATCTTTCTCAAAGGTACTTGTATTACATCTCTGCAACCTACTATTGTCAACTTCGAAAATGATTCGAGTTCCAACTTCTAGTTCATTGTTTTCTTTTCAAGTTGGAAAAAATCTTTGTAAGACGAGTGTGAATTATATTGCTATGTCTTTGCAGGAGATGGTAGGGTCCATATCTTCTGTTGGTGCTGTAGGCTCTCTTCTAGGTGTTCTCCTCTACCAGAATGCCTTTAAAAATCATCCTTTTCGTGGTTTACTTTTCTGGACTCAGTTACTGTATGGTGCTTCGGGGCTGTTGGATTTAATATTGCTCTCACGTGTAAACTTAAAGTTTGGCATCCCTGATTATGTTGTTGTTGTAGGCGATGCAGCATTCAGTCAGATGATTGGGCGTCTCAAATGGATGCCTCTTCTTGTACTCAGTTCAAAGCTTTGCCCCTCGGGCATTGAAGGAACTTTTTTTGCTTTGCTAATGTCAATTGATCATATTGGTATTCTCACAGCTTCGTGGGGTGGAGGTCTCTTACTTCATGCCTTCAATGTTACAAGGACACAATTTGACAACCTTTGGATAGTGGTAGCGATCCGGAGCATTTTAAGAATGCTGCCAGTTTGCATTCTGTTTTTGATACCCAGCAGTGATCCAAATGCTGCTATTCTCCCATCCGAGATGTTGAAGAGTAAAAAGGGCGACGAGACGTTGGAAAATCAGAACATGGAAATGGCTCCTCTTGTGAGCAGTTTGGACCAGCAGTTAGTTGATACATGAGCACAAATAGCAAAACTGGGGAAATGTACCCCAATGTGAAACAGCACATGTGCTGCTGAATTTTTATGCGGGCAGCATGACTGAAATTATGCAAGTTGAGTTGACTGAGCCGAGTTATTCATCTGTTGAGGCTTAGATTGCACAGTTCAGAAAAGGATGACCATGTTGTACCACTATTTGTAATTTCTTGAAATCTTGCTGCTAGTACAGTTGGCTTTGGTCACTGACTCACTGTTATAGCTTATAGGGAGGAGCAGAAGAAATCTTTTTGTGAAGGGGTTGATCTCTACATCATTAGAAGTTTATATGAAATAGCACACTTAAAACAGTCTTGATAATAAACAACTTGCATTCATAACATTACATATCTTCTTCAGGGGCATAACTATTGACTATTGAATTCCTTGAGAGGGTGAATTTTAGGGCATAACTTTGTCTAATCTGCATGAAACTCAGAAACTACATGTCTCTTTTGCAAATCCAAATCGCGACTTCTTTATGTTGTATATGACCCTAGTGTTCTTCTGCTGATAATTTCCAATAATTCCTATCTCATCATCATATTCAAGGCTTGCTAGAGCCAAACAGACTTGTGATGCATCACTCTTTGCAATATAAAGAACCCCAGTAACATCCACTTCCATCTCAGCACCACCCTCAAACTGCATCTTAATTGTGGGAACGTTCACTTCTTCATATGCAGACAGATCAAAACAAGTATCAAGAATTGAAATTCCTGGTTTTGAAGGGTACCCCGAAAATTGTTTCAAGAACTCTACCGTAACAGCTTTGTATATTGTTGGAGGGAGCCTTGTGATAACCGTACCAGAATCAACAATCATCCCACGTTTGCCAGAAGCTGAATCTTGAATAGCCACCCCACCGATGGTAAGCCCGGTTAGATTGAGAAAATAGAAGCTAAAAAGCTGTGGATTTGCTAACATTCTGGTGTAAGAAATGGGTGTAGAATTCTTGAAAATTGTAGTGTCACTGTCACCCCCTAGTACTAATGAGCCAGAGGACATAGATTCAGCTGAAGGCAAACAATAGGAGAAAACACCACCAAAATTCCCAAATGTTTGAGATATCAAAGAAAGATCACTTCTTCCAAGTCCCATAAGCCCTGAAGCTAAACCAAATAGACCTTTA
This sequence comes from Capsicum annuum, assembly GCF_002878395.1. NCBI lineage: Eukaryota > Viridiplantae > Streptophyta > Magnoliopsida > Solanales > Solanaceae > Capsicum > Capsicum annuum. Next base: position 205,715,481 of record NC_061116.1, on the reverse strand, counting down.
TTATTCCTGCCACAACCAAAGATAAAATTCTCAACAGATGCACTTCCAAGAACCAAATGATCTTGGCCAAGTTCGCCTCGAGTGTAAGATCCATCTCCGTAGTTGACAACATAATTACATTCTTGTACATCACGCCCACATAATCCCGCATTTCCAGTTGCAGATTGAAGAGTTTGACAAGCCGATGAATTGCATTCAACTGAGTGATAAGTAGGAGAAGCAGAAGGGTTGAACAGAGGTTCTGGTTGATTGTAACACAATCTACAAGGTTGGCACTGAACCCATGTCAGGTCACTTCCTGTGTCCACAATCACTGTCGCGTTTCGACCACCTAATGTTACTGTGACAATGTAGTTCAGACTATGCAGTTTGACACCAGAAGTTACAGGAATTAGTGTTTGTGATGAAGTAACAATTTTTCCAGAAATGATATTTTTAATACTGGCTTGTATTGACCGAACTCGAATATCATCAGCCACCAGTTGTTTCTGCAGTTTTTTGTTCATGTCACTAATTGATCCTGATGAGCAGTAATCTTTATGCTGCATTTCCAATATAGTTGCTCCATTTTCACTTTCTGAAAAGAAGAAGAAGAAGATGTTTCTAATTGACAACATAGTTCAAATAAAAGGCTACAAAATTATGATGTAACAACATGTAATTATTACTGTAATACAGAGTTTTAAGAACCTAAAGTTTGGCTTGTAAACACAACATATTGACGTGTTATAGAATCACATAGAAAACATTGTAAATGGTTTATATTCCCTTACTATCTTTAAGCCTAGTGAAGAATAAATTAAAGTGGAAATGGTGGGGGTGTTGAAGGTGACATATACTATAGTAAGAGCATGAAAAGAAGCAAAACTATTAGGAGATCCCCATAAGAAGTGTTGATAATATCAAAAGAAAAAACTAAATGCCCTCTAATAATAAATTAATGAATGACTAGCTAGCTTTACAATCTTGTTTATGCAAAAACTCACTTGATTTTTGAGAATAACAACTTCGGTTGATACTCTTTTGTGTCCTTTGAAGTCTTTTGAGGTGAAGAATTTGTTCATTGTCTTCATTATTGCCAAATGCATCATTACATAAAGTGAGCAGAATGAAAAGAAGAAGAAAAACTGTATATGGCCAAAGAGACATTTTTTTTTTTATTAAAGCTTGCAACTTTTGAAGATGGAATTTGAAGTTATTTAGGAATGAAGGGTAAAGATGATGGGAGAATGATGGAGGGAGAGAGTGGAGTGTGGATGAGATTCTTAGGAGTTGGAATTAGGCATGAGAACAAAAAAGAGAGGCTGTTGATTATAGTGGGAGAGCCCGAATTTAAAGTGTAAAGAGTTATGAACTCATAGCTCGTTTTAGTTACTACGTTCAAAGTTCAAAGTAGATTATTTAAACATATTTAATAGTTTCCCTAATACAAATATGTAGTATCTCAAATTGTTAAATACTAGTTAGGACACTTACAAGTTTTTCCACAGCAAAAGTTGGATCCGCAACAATCACGACTCGGGTCATCGATTGTTGGGAATCCTCACAAAGCAAATGAACTCCCTCTAGCCATTACCTATACACAATAAATGCAGTGCGTTTTCTCTATTGTTAACCGTAGCGATAACGTGGAAATTTTTTGTTCTTTCTACATCCATAATTGCGCCAACTATACATTATAGGTTAGGGTTTAGAAGGAGGACACACTAATTAACACCCGTTATGCGTGGATCCAAGCTAATAAATATTTATATACGATCTAAGAAAAAACTACTGAATTTGTCCGAATCTAATATTGAATCTCCGCCTCAGCTGGCAATGAGGACCCACAAATGCATGAAAAATTATTGGGAGTTCACGTGCAGATACTAGGGAAGAGAAAGTTGATTGCATTATTGGACTATGATGCATATTAGCATGTCATTCGTTTGCTAAGACAAATATAGATAAAGAGTCCTCTCACTGTCCCTTCACGGAATCAACTGTGACAATATACAGTACCAAAGTGAAAGAAGGGCTTTCTTCTGATTGAATGGAGACAAACGGAGTTTTGAGAGAAAACTAAAGAGGCAGTGGAGTTGCTTATGTTAGAGTTGTCAATTTTGTGTCTCTTTGTCCTTTTCCTCGTACATGAATTGGCCCAAAAATAAAGCTTGTCAATGGCGGAATCAATTTTTTTATTATAATGGTGTGCTTCCCTAAGTTTATAAGCTAGTCAAATTAACTTATAAATATTTTTTTAGCTTATTTATGTAAGTATTTTGTAAAATACTCAAATTTTAGTGGTTATTAGTTAAAATCAGACAAAAGTAATAGTATAAAGTCGGATTTGAAGCCATCTCGATTTATGTATCATCTTATAAAGTAATACTCTTTTCGTCTGAATTTATGTATCATCTTATAAAGTCAGATTTGAGATCCAAACAAATCTTTGACTATAATCTTTTTATAGATCATTTAAATATTTTAAATTGTTAATCATTATGGTTTAGTAGTACTTTTTACGTTGTTTTTTAATATATGAAGTTTGTTTTAAAAAGTTTGAAGATTTCATGATCGATACAGGGTCAAATAAATTGTTTAAGTCTTGAAATCCGAACTTTCATATAAAATGGGATCGAAGGAATAACTTTTTAGCTTATAAGAACTCACTCTTTTTACTTTTGTATTCTCAATATGAAGGAGATGCTACAATCTCAACCATTACTTTACTTGTATATAGCAAGTTGACAAGTCTATGTCGCTGAAAGCAACTTGCCATATTTAAAACAAAAAAGAGGAGCAGGATCAAATAAAAAATCTACCTCAATTTACATCAAATATGATAGTAACTATTTTGGGATGGAGAAAGCATACAACATTTGGTGAGCATAACACATAACTTGAATATTTGAATTAAGCTACTTATTTTATTTATCTTGAAATAACATTTGCATGTCGAAAATTACATACATTAAATCAGCATTTGATAATTAAACATATTCTTAATATATCGAAAGAGCCAAAGTTAAAGCCAAACTTATTTGACTTTGCCAAACAATAACAGTAAATGAGTAATTAGTAAGCGTTCTAGTGGAGTAGTAAGTACTCCTTCATCCTTAGTCATATGAAACCCTTTACCTCCCAATATGAGACTTCTTGTCTCGAATCCGAATTTAGTCAAACTCCAATGTAGGTACCAGACATCGAGTGGGAAAAAAACTCAGTGAATGAGTAGTTTTCCATATTAGGAGAACCTTTACAATTATTACTAAAAGGACTTCTCGATCGATTTTGTTTTATTTTCAAATTAACTAGCTGGCTTCTTGATTAATCAAAGCACGATATTTGTTGAAATAGGAATTTATGATAGTTGTATCATCAATTTATTACAATCATCATTTCCTATCATATTAGATTATTCACAAGTTTTGCCGGATTGACAATACTTATTTGTGTTTTAATAAATTTTAAATTGTTTACAAATTTTCCCAGATTATTAGTAGAACTTGCTTGTGTTCATTTATTCACAAGTTACGTCGGGGTGTCATAACTTTAGTACAGTACTCATTTTATTATCTTTGTTAGATTGCCAAAGTGGTTGAATTTTCATGCGTGCAATGTTCCCAAGTTTTGACCGGCATGTCACGACTTTACTACAGTTTTTATTTTTCTATCTTGTTAGTATGTCTATAAATCATGTCCAATTGGCAAGACGTGCTTTTATTGTTACGCCGAGGATATATTATACTCCCTCTGTCCTATTTTACTCGTCCTAATTTGATATTGTACATTGATTAAGAAAAACAATTAATAATATGACTATTTTACCACAGTGGTATTATTAAATGATGTTTACATTTTAATTTAGAGTAGAAACAATTAATACTAAGGGTAAAAAGGGAAAAAGAATTTTTTTTTGTTTAAATTAATGAAAAATGATAAGTAAAATGAGAAATCCAACGAAGTAAAATGTTACGGAGAAAGTATAAATTTTCTCAAGTGAAAGACCTCAAAATGTGATAGTTGTGCAAATTTTCCAAAGACGTGTGCCCTGTAATTGTCAATTGGGCCTATAAGGGCTTATTGTCCGTTAAAGCGGAATGTAATTAATTTGGGTTCAGAATTGGGGAAACGACATGGGCTGACCATTTTTTAAAAAAAATGGCCTATAATTTGAAAATGTGGATAACTGTAGTCAGTCAGCCTAATTGATTTTCCTTTTGAAAAAAATACATAAAGTAACATACTTAAGTATTAAATTACAAAAAATAATAACACTTTCATCAAATTACATTTTGTAGCATATGTATTTATATGTATTTGTATTTTTGTAGCAAACAGTTTGCAAAAATACAAAATACATATCGATCATAAGGACAGTAAAAATCATATCTATTTGTATTTTTGTAGCAACAGTTTGCAAAAATACAAAATACAACTTACTATATTATGTAATTATGAAACTGTTGCTATGAAACTCATAATTAAGGGGATAAGTATGTTATTTTTGAATTTTGCCCCTTCCTTTTTTAGTCATTTGGCCCAATTGGACACATGCAGTCTCTATACTCAATTGATACACTTTTATACCACATTGATACACTTTTATACTACATTGATAGACTTTTTTTTTTTAAAAAAAAAGAAGATTTTATGCAAGCACATGCAATCCCTATACCCAATTGATACTTTTTTATACCACATTGATACACTTTTATAACAAGAGAGAAGGAAAACCTATGCATGCATATCAGTGTCCACATACCCAGTTGATACTTTCTTATATTAGATTGATACACTTTTATACCACATCGATATAGTATATATACTACATAAATACACCTTCTACAGAGAAAATCTGTGCAAGTATATACAATAATTGCAACTAAAGATTGTATAGAATGCATAAAAAATATGTAATTGTCATATAGAATGGGTATATAAACTGTGAAGTTATTGTACAAAATATATTTTTTATGATGTATACAAATTATATCATTCTTATATAAAAACATAAAAATAAAATAAATAGCATCATCAACTAGCTAGAAAAGAATAACTACAAACTCATATTTGATTGGTTAAACAATAAAGAGCAAATTATTATTTTTTTTGTACTAACCCAGCAGAAAAAATGGTTAGTAGAAAAAATGAAACTAGAAAAAAAAACTTAAAAAAAAAAAAAGAAAAGAAAAGAAGTGAAATGACAACTATAAAAAACAAAAATAAAAGGAAGAAGAAGTGGAAGAAGCTTACCAAAGTTGGTCGTTATTTGGTCAACAAAAACGGCTATAAATTGGAAATTAAACATTTGGCTATTTTTTTAGATTAGTTTCAGCCGAATTAAGCGTATGAAATGGTTATTTACCGAGTTTTTAGTTTTAGGGGCTATTTCTAGAATATTATTTTAATTTTAGGTGCTATCGTCAGATAATTTGACCCATATTTGATGCGTGTTAAAGCATTAAAAGGATTTTTTTTCTAGTATGAGAGGACCGAGAACTTTTACACAACAAAATACAGTATAGGAAGTAAATAATTTTAGGAAGACTTGATTTAAATATGGCTAAATTTGTGCTGGGACTGGTAGGACTTCTCATTGATTCGTTTAATCGATTATCGATTTATAAATATGTTAATAAATAATCAAATTAATGAAATATCAGTTAATTAATTAGCTGTTCTTAACAATTTAATTATTGATTTATTTGATAGAAATTTTTTTTTTTATGCGTCAATGACCAACATTTTCCTCTAGATACTTTTTCTTTTCTTCATATTTTCATTTGCTTTTCAAATTTCACTTATAGAATTATACTAAATATATTATGGTTAACGTTTTCCATTCGTTAATATGCACTTTTTTCAACAATGGTAACAAATTGTTTGTCTTTGACTTCTACATTCAAACGTACGTGTTACAACAACGAGTAACTAATGTACTAGTACAAGTACAAGCACAACCTAGAATAAGCTCCTTAATTTTATTTCCAGTGTATAAGAAGATGGTGTTGTATTGATAATTTTACGGATAGTAAATGGATGATACATAATAGGTGAATTTCACTTTTCCTTATTGGAGATATACAACAGTACACTAGATATCTCTAATATGTTGTGAATTATAAATCTATCTAATTATAGGAAACCCTAATGTATTATGATAGTCAAATAACTAATGAAACTTAGGAAAGGGAAATAGGAAATTAGGAGTACAATTTTAATTCTAAAGCTACTTTTGTACAATCGAGATATAAAAAGATAAATTTACTAGGGCCTTATTGGATTATCATTGTACTTAACTGTTAAATAAATTTTAAAAATTGATAACTGCTTTAATAGGTCAATTTTTCTAAAAAATATAAAATTATTTGAAATTTGTTAAATCAATAACTTGATATCAAAAAAGCAACAATATTTTTTCCGCTTTAATTTATTGGTTAAACTAAAATATTCACACTCTTAGAGCTTGCATAAAAAAAGTAAAGAGTACTCAAACTCAAAGTTAAAAAGGTCGCAATTCTCCCTTTATATAAAATTTAGAAACATATTACCCCGTCCTCGCTCCTACATTTCTCATCCCCTATAAGATGAATTTAAATAAATCATATTTGTCATTGAAAAATCAGACTCTATACAGATTTGAGCTGATCTTGAGGAGGCATACACTTGTTCTCACCTCCACCATTGATGAGTAACTCCAAGTCTCCAACTACCAGGAAAATAAAATAAGCTAACTTCGTGTATTTATTTTAAAGTTCTCATCTTCCTTATAACTTCGTGTATTTTTTCCCGATAATATAGATTTTCTAATTAAGAGTACTAAGAATAAAATGAAAATTTTAAACTTAAATCATTATATAAAAGTAATACACCTTTAATTTTAAGAAACAAACTAAAAATATAAATGTACTACATAAATTAAAATATAGAAAATAGTACTCTATATTGCTCTCTTTTTCGAATTTTCAATGCTTTCGTCAGTGTATTCTCATTCTAAGAGGACACCATTCGTTTCTTAATTTCCTTACCAACAATTAATTCAAACAAATCGTATTTTAGTACATTTATAAACAGAGTCTTGACATTTTGGTCCAAAGATCATTACATTAATTTTGTTGGCCCATTAGTTTTAATTTAGTAACATGTAGTACAAGCAACTTGTACATCATTAATTCTCTTTTTTAAAATCTCATTTCTATATTAGATGACATTATAGGTATTGACTAATTTGGAGCAGTCTTAATCACTTTGCAAACATTTCGTGTATTGGTCCAAAAAAGACAGCGCGTGTTATTAAAGCCGCCGAAATTTTTATTAGGAGGAGATGGGACATTTTGACACGTGTATTATTCTTAAATCCATAACACGACAAAAATAGCAATCATCCAAATATTATCCACAACAATGACAGCCCATTTGATGCATCCAATTCAACTTCTTACGTGACCATCTCCACACCAACTTACATCCACGTATCATTAATCATAGCCGTTAATCGTACAATAACACGAACCATTCCCCCATCTGTGGGCGCTCACGCATTTTATCCATAACCAGCACGTCACTATCATTTATATTAGTGAGTTGTTCACGTTACTAAAAGTAAGTGATATTTCGAAAATAATGTTATGTATCGGACAGAAATAAAGCAAATCATAAATAAAAGAAAGTAAGAATAACACATAGATTTACGTGAAAATTTTTGCGAAAAAATTACGGACAAAGGTAAAGGAGGTTTCACTATAATAGAGAGAGTACAATATGGAGAAGACTGAATTTTCTGAATGTCCCCAACAATCCACTAAATGCACTTATATAATATGTGCATACAAATAAGTCTTAGACCCAAAAATATAAGGTCCATATCTGGTCTGTCGGCCCGATTCCTACACTACCATTATAGACCCCATTGAAAATCACCAACATGGGTCGCACCACGAAATTTTTTTGGGCCGGATCAACAAAATTCGGGTCACAACTCTAACAATCTCCACCTTGACACGAATTTTAATTCAAAACTCAAATTCATTTCAAGACAAACTTTCTATCTCTTCCACAAAAGCCCCTAAGGGCACATCTTAACAGCTAACACCAATCAAGTCCAAGCAATGCTCAAACTTGGCACTTGGTAGTATTTTGGTCATCATATCAGCAAGATTGTCATGAGTATTAATCTTGGTCACCACAATATCACCACGAGCAATAATTTCCCGCACAAAATGATACTTAACATCGATGTGTTTTGTCCTCTCATGAAACATCTGATCTTTCGTTGGGAAGATAGCACTCTGACTATCGCAAAAAATCGTAGTAATCTATAAGTCTTTGCTAAGTTCACCGAACAGGCTGCTAAGTTCACCGAACAGGCCCTTCAACCAAATAGCTTTCTTGAAAGCCTCTGTAATAGCCATATACTCTGCCTCGGTAGTTGACAAAGCAATCGTAGTCTGTAAGGTATCTTTCCAACTAATAGCACAACCACCAATGGTGAAAACATAGCCTATAAGAGACCTCATTTTATCATGATCTCTTGCAAAATCAGAATCAACATACCCGATTACTCCATCTCTATTTCGCCCAAACTACAAACAAACATCAGCAGATCCATGCAAGTATCTGAAAATCCACTAAACTGATTTACAATTTATTTGTCAGGATTTTCCATGTATCTGTTAACTTTACTGACGCCATAAGATAAATCTGGCCGGGAACACACCATCGCATACATAAGAGACCCGACGGCACTAGAGTATGGAACTTGAGACCTATAGTTACGCTCATCATCTGTCTTTGGAGATAAAGTGGCCGAGAGTTTAAAGTGAGCTGCCAATGGAGTACTAACAGGCTTGGCATTTGGCATATTAAACCTGTGAAGCACTTTTTCAATATATCATTTCTGACTCAAGTATAACTTACAATTCTTTTTATCCCTCAGAAACTTCATGCCAAGAATCTTCTTTGCTGCTCCTAGATCCTTCATATCAAACTCCTTACTGAGTTGGGCTTTGACTTTTATTATCTCTCTTATATCCTGCAATTAACATATCATCAATATACAAGAGAAGATACACGAATGAACCACCACTTACCTCCTTGAAGTAGAAACAATTATCATAACTACTCCTTCGAAACATATGAGAGGTCATAAAAGAGTCAAACCTCTTATACCACTGTCTGGGAGACTGTTTTAAGCCATACAGAGACTTTTTAGCAAGCATACGTAGTCCTCCTTTCTTGAGACTACAAAACCTTCTGGTTGTTGCATATAGATATCCTCTTCAAGTTCTCCATGTAAGAACGCTGTTTTGACATCCAACTGCTCAAGCTCAAGATCATGCATGGCCACAATACCAAGCAAGGCTCGAATTGAACTATGTTTTACAGCTGGAGAAAACACATCTGTGAAGTCAACACCTGGAACCTGACTGTAACCTTTAGCAACTAGTATTGCTTTGTACCTAGCATCTTCAACTCCTGATGTTCCTTCTTTCCTTTTAAATACCCACTTGCAATAGACAACTTTCTTATCTTTAGGCAATCTCACCAGATCCCATGTGTCATTCTTATGAAGTGATTCCATCTCCTCCTGCATAGCAATCATCCATCGGCCGGAATCATCACAACTAACTGTCTCTAAGTAAGAAGAAGGATCTTCACCGAAATCAATACCTTCTGCTACACTCAATACATAAGCAACCAAATCAGCTTTAGTATTCTTCTGAGGAGGTCTAATATCTCTTTTAGGCCTGTCTTTAGCAATAGAATATTGTGGCGTCACTGGTGGTGAAGAAGAAATAGTACCACTCTATATCTCCGGGTTAGACTGAGAAGTAGACACTGGTGTAGACTCTGCTCCAATTTGCAATTCAACATGGGTGCTTGACTTTTGTTGATTCATGTCACTAAGCTCATCTAGGAACGAAGCACTAGATTCGGAGGAAGCCCAAAGCATGGCAGTTTCATCAAACACAACATCCTTGCTAATTATAACCTTTCTCCTTTCTGGACACCAAAACTTATAAATTTTAACACCAGGTTTATAAACCACAAATGAGCACTTGACAGATCTAAGTTCCAACTTTTCATTATCAACATGAGCATACGCAGGACATTCAAATATCCTCAAATCAGAATAACTAGCAGGAGTACTAGACCATACCTCTCGTGGAGTCTTTGTATCAATCGCGATTGAGGGAGAACGGTTAATAAGAAGACAAGTTGTGGAAGCAGCTTCAGCCCCAAAAGACTTGGGTAAACCAACATTATAGAGCATACAACACACCTTCTTTATTATAGTCCTATTCATTCGTTCAGCCATGCCATTCTGCTTCGGAGTATGACGAACTGTCAAGTGCCTCACAATTTCTTCTGACTTGCACAGAGCATTAAATTCATTAGAACAGAACTCTAAACCATTATAAATTCGAAGGCGTTTTACCTACTTCCCTGTTTGTTTTTCAATCATAATTTTCCACTCCTTGAAAGTAGGCAACACATTATTCTTTTGCTTCAGGAAGAACACTCAAACTTTTCCAGAATAGTCATCAATAATAGTCAACAAATAATTTACACCTCCTTTAGAAGGTACTCTAGAAGGACCCTAGAGATCAGAATGAATGTAATCAAGTGTGCCTTTAGTTGAGTGGATGCCTTTAGTGAATCTGACTCTCTTCTGCTTTCCAAAAATGCAATGCTCACAGAACTCTAGTTTGGTAATAATCTGCCTATCAAGAAGTCCCCTCCTGCTTAGTTTATCCATCTCATTTTCACTCCTATGCTCCAGACGCATATGCCAAAGTTTAGCAATGTCACTTTCTGATAGAGAAGAGGTAGAAATAGCTGTATCACCTGTAATCGTAGAGCCTTGCAAGACATACAAATTTGCAAACTTTCTCTGTCCCTTCATCACAATAAGAGCACCTTTAGTAACCTTTAGGACTCCTCCTTCACCAACGTACCTATAACCGTTCGAATTAAGGGTACTCAAGGAAATAAGATTTCTCTTCAGGTCTGAGACATACCGCACATCACCAAGTGTCCTCACAACCCCATCAAATATCTTAATTCTAATTGTTCCAATACCAGTTATCTTGCAAGGTGTGTTATTTCCCATCAACACAACACTTTTAGAAACTGTTTTATATGTTGTAAACCAATCCCGATTGCGACACTATGAAGCATGCAAGCTGAATCAAGAATCCAATCCTCACAGGGTTTGGATTTACCATAAAAAAACAACCAAAATTTCTCCATCACTACTGCCATTTTCAGCAAAACTAGCTTCACCGGACTTCTCTGATTGGTTTTCCTTTGGGTTTGGAGCTTTTTTCTCTCTCTATTATGTAACTTTCAATACTTAGATTTGATGTGGCCCTTCTTCTTGTAGTAATTACATATTTTATTTCTGTTTCTATATTTCAATTTGTTTCTATCATCACCCCCAGAGTTCCTCTCATTATTTCTTCCTTGAATAATGAGACTATCTCCTTGAGTCTCCGACCCATTCACAAGATGCTTCATCTTCTCCTTAGAGAACAACGCATCATAGACTTCATCTATGGTCAGGGTATCATGACTATATATAAAAGTGTATCCCTAAAGATCGTGTGTAATGCAGGCAGCGAACACAACAAAATCAACCCTAGATCTTCCTCATCGTATTTAACCTCCAATGTCTCTAAATCAGAGACGATTTCTTTAAAGATAGATAGGTGATATTCCAAAGACGCACCCTCAGACATATGATGGGAATAAAATCGTCGTTTTAGATGCAACTTACTTTTCAGGCTCTTTGTTATGTATAAAGATTCTAGTTTCAGCCACAACGCAGCCGCAATGGTCTCCTTCAAAACATCTTGTAGAATTTGATTGGATAAGTGAAGGTGGATCTGTGATAGAGCTTTTCGATCCTTACATCGTTTATCATCATCTGTCTATGACGAGGGTATGTGATCAAACCCTAATAGCGCATTGTCCAAATTCATCTGCGCGAGCACAACCCGCATCTTAACCTGCCATAACAAAAATCTGGTGTTGCGATCCAACAATGAAATATATTACTTCATGGTTGCCATCCTCGAGAAAATAATCGACCAAGCTTTGATACCAGTTTGTTATGTATCAGACAGAAATAAAGCAAATCACAAGTAAAAGAAAACAAGAACAACGCACAGATTTACGTGAAAACCTTTGCGGGAAAAACCACAGGTAGAGGTAAAGGAGGTTTCACTATAATGGAGAAAGAGTACAATGTGGAGAATGCTGAATTTTCTGAATACCCTAAATAACCCACTAAATGCACTTATATAATATGTGTATACAAATAAGTCCTAGGCCCAAAAATATAAAGGTCCATATCGGGCCTGTCGGCCCGATACCTATGCTACCACCACAAACCCTATTGAAAATCACCAACATGGGCCGCACCGCAAAACTTTCTGGGTCGGATCAACAAAATTTGAGTCATAACTCTAACAAATAATTTTCAACTTTTTAAAATTAATGGTAAGATTGGTGTACGTTTTATCTTTTCAGATTTTATTTATGAAGTTTTACTGGATACCTCCTTCGTCTCAAATTATCCGTCCCAAATTTTTCAATTTGATTTCTCATTTTACTTGTCTTTTTTCATTAATTAAGAAGAGACAATTTTTTTTCCAGGTTTTACCCTTTACATTAATTACTTTTTCTTCAAATTAAAATGTAAATATCATTTAATAAGGATACTATAGTAAACTAACCATGTTATTAATTATTTTTCTTAATCAATGTGTCATCTCAATTTGGGACGGAGAGAGTATATTTTTGTTGTTGCTATAAGTAACTATCACAATGTATTTGTTTACTCCTTCAATTAAAAAAATAATGATATGTTTTGATTTGATATGAAAGTTAAAAAAACATGTACTATTAATTTATAATTTTAAATTAAATTTATTATAATTATATTAAAATGTCCTTTGATTTTGTGGTTTAAAATGAATTTTAGATGTTTGTGCGGCTATAAATTATTTCATTAAAAATACAAAAAAAATATTTTAAAGTCATACCATTACTAAATATAAAAACATCTCATTCTTTTTAACCTGACTAAAAAAAGGTGAATCATATAAATACGAACAATGAAAGTAATTCTTCTTAAAAGTATACATAAATCAATGAATTAGTACCAAAAAGATTTCTTAAATGAAAGAGTACTAAATTAATAAAGTGACCTTTTTTGTTTATGATTTAAAAAATATGTGAAAGGACTCGAAGGAAAGTAGCTAAAAATGGAAGCAGGTAAGCTTTTTCCAAATGAAGGGAGTAGTAGATGAATAAAATTACTTTTTGGTTTATGATTTTAAAACATGTAAAAAGACTGAAAAGAAAATTAAATTATATTTTTAAACAGAAGAAATACTAAATTAATAAAATTACCTTTTATGTTCATGATTTAAAAGCCAAAACAATAATTATCCAGCATATTTTCATCAAATAAAATCTGAGAAGAGTAAGTTTATGTAATTTGTATTATTACTTCAGAAGTGAGATAAGAATATTATTTTTGATCGATCCTCAATTTAAGATAGAATAATTAAAAAAAAGAATAATACTCCTATTATAATTTAAATAAAATATATATAAAAAAAGTGTACAACTAATATCTCATCCGGTTTCTTTCATGAGGGTCCAGCACGTGGGGTGAATGCTCTAGTGCCTGGAAATTACACTACACTTTGCTTAATAATTGTACTTTTGGTCCTAACTTATACTAGTTTAATTAATATGCTTCTTAGTCCTAATGACGTTATAGCTTAAGCATATGAAGAAACTTAAACAAGCTTTTTTATTTTTAATTTATTTTTTTCCAAGCTGTTTTCGCAAACTAACGTCACTTTAAGTTTCAATGACCCAATGTTGTTCTGTATAAGAAACAAACATGTAAAACAATTCAGCCTATTGTTCCAATTATTTGATTCTACAAAGGCAATATAATAGTCTAATTTTGTAAGTGGATTCGAAGAAGATAATGAAGTGTTGTCTTCAAGTAAAATGTATTAAAATCAGTTAAACATAAAGAGTGCATTGAGAAAGAATTTATGTAAGCAATAACACCAAATAATGTGTTGAGATTCAAAACTAGAGATAAAATAGGTAATTATAAAAGTGAAGGATAAAAATAGTAGAAAAATATTAACACTTGTAATACTTTTAAGGAAATATATTTATATTAGATTTAATCTTCCACCCTAATTAAGATTATGTCTTCGATAAATTGCACATACGTTATATCTTATCTTATTATCTTTTCCTAACATTTTTTTCCGAGTCATTTTTACCGCTTTTTAAATCGATCACTGACCTCTCACACCTCCTGACTGAAACATTTCACATTTCCTCTTCACATATCATCCCAATCTCACTTTATTCATTTTGTCCATCTTAATGCCTATTATTAGCTTGTTCTAAATATCTTTATTTTGTCTATTGTAACTATACATATCTCTACATTTTCATTTCCATCACTCTAATGTTCTAAACATACAAATTCATGATCGACCAACATTCTACTGGCTCCAAATAATACAACTCATCAAACAATCACTTTATAAAACTTACGTTTAAATTTAACTATCAGATACGAAACAGGAAAAATAATTTGTGACATAGGGGTATATAATCCCAAGGACTAAAGATAAATTTAGTAAGAATAAAGGGACTATAAATCGTAAATATTTTGCTTAAATATAAGGGAAGTGAAGTGGATTGTCAGCTAGTAGTAGCAACCAAAACACAAATTTGCTTTCCCATTCATCTGATATTTTTGGTATTTGTCTCATTCACTCAATCTCAATTTTTTTTCTTTTTTGTCTTCTTTTATTTCGAATGGCTCAATTGATGAACACCGCCGATAAGCCGCCGGAGTTGCGGTGGCAGATGGTAAAACTATCGGCAGTGAAGAGGGAGATGGTGGTCGAAAACTCCTCCGATGAAGAACAACACTGCCAACAACTCAACAAGCGATCTAGGCTTTCTCCTTCTTTACAAGTCGGTTTTTCACTCTTCCTCTCTTTTTTTGTTTGTTTTATTTGTTTTATGAACAGACTGAAAGTTACGGGTTCAAGCAGGGAAAAGTCTCTTGCAGAAATGTAAGGTAAGAATGAGTGTAATAAATCGTTGTGGTTTGGTCCTTTCTTGGACACCGCACATACAGGGAGCTTTAGTGCACCGGATTCCCTTTATATGAAGTTATAAACCACCCGAAGGTTACCGTGAAAATAGCCTCTTGTAGAAAATTCAAGGTAAGGCTGCGTAGAGTAAATCCTTGTGGTGTGGTCAATCCCCGGACCATCGCATTAGCAGGAGCTATAGTGCACCGGACTTCCCTTTATATGAAGTTATAAACAGCCTGGAGGTTATGGATTCAAGTCGTGAAACAGCCCCCAGAAATGTATGTGAGGTAAGGCTGCAGATAATAAACCGCTGTGGTTTGGTCCTGCCCCAGGCCCATGAATAGTGGGAGCTTTAGTGCATCGGCATGTCCTTCATAAGAAGTTTATAAATTCATTGATTTTTGGTGTTTTTCTGATCTGCAGAACTTTTGTGCGCATTTGCTGTTTCAATACTCAAACAACACTTGTATTTGTGCTTTTTTTTCTCACTGTGCATCTTGTTACATACTTTTATGCTTTGAATTTGACTACTTACAGAGGTTTATGATTTTAGTTTGAGTTTTATGATGTTAATAGTGTGAATATTGTATTAGATCTTGAGTCCCTCCCAGGCCTCGCCTATGGAACTACACTGTATTTTTTTTTTTGTTGTTGTATTATAGTATGTTGAGAACATGAGGTCTCAGGTTCGACCAAAAAACTAGGCGCTTCTTGTGGAATTAGTTGAGGTGTGCGAAAGCTGATCCAAATACAACAGTTATAAAAAGAAAGTAATTAAGTTTCCACTAGATTTGCCTCGATCAGTATTTGGAAACTCACTAATTCCTTGCAAGGTGGAGAACTTGAGATTACCATGTTGTAATCTTGGATATATTATGAAAATATCGAGTTACCAAGATTTTCGAATATGTAATTCATCAAATTCATTTAGATAGCACTTCATTAAAGTCACTATTCTGCCCTTTCAAAATTAGCGAAGGAATATAATTGGATTCCTTACTATCCCAAGAAGCAAATGACTACTCAATATATATATATATATATATATATATAAAAGTGCAAACCTCGTGAGTGGACAGAGTGGGTTGTGGCCTAGCGGTCAATCCGTGACAGAGTTAGTCGTCACTTAACAAATTAGATGACCATTGTTATGTAGCACAAAATTACATATTACAAAGTTGTGAGACAATCTTTCTCTAAAATAAAAGATTTCAACCGTTGTGGCTGTGCTGTCTATTTGATGCAAGTAAGGCAAAATTTTACAAAGTATTGTTTTCAACAGGATTCGATCCCTCGCCATCAATGAGGATGCTTTCAGCCTTTCCCACTGGCAACTTGTCAACTTTTGTTACCCCGGGTGCCACTGGAATTATTTGTATTATTTCTTATTTCTGCCCCTGTTTATAGTGAAAACCTTTCAAGGAAATGTGAAGTTTAAGTAGTTAAATGTATTTGAATTCTTGGAAATTGGATAGAATAATACTATTAATTGCATTGCATCAAACATTTTGGGACTTGAAAAACTGGAAAGTTCTTGGTATCAAATGAAGTAATAAAGCAGTATAAATGCCCATTTAAGAAATGTTTGTAGGAGAATTATCATTTACCAAATTGGGAGTAAAAATTTGGTTTAACAGTAACGATGCCTTGATCCTGCTTTAAAGAGATGCCAGTGAATTTACGTTTATTGCTATCTTCTCTTAGCCATTTCTTTCAAACTATTCGGAGAAAACAATTTTCTTGAGCCGAGGGTCTACCGGAAAAACCTCTCTACCCCACGAAGGTAGGGGTAAGGTCTGCCCCCACCCCACCCTCTCCAGATACCACTTGTGGGACTATACTGAGTATGTTGTTGCATTATCTTTTCTGAGGTCTGAATCAAGGATATTTTGCAGCAGCAACAGGGTGTAGGAGCTTGTGATTTTCCTGTTTCACGATCGCTATTTGGCCAGACAGATGAGCCTAGTCCGTTAGGTTTACGGCTAAAAAAGAGCCCCTCACTGTTGGATTTGATCCAAATGAGGCTTTCTAAAGGGAGCACCTCCAAGGTGGGAAATCTTGGGAAGAAGGAGCAAAAAGGAAGCACCGGAATGACAGAAAAGCTGAAGGCCTCAAATTTTCCTGGTTTAGTTCTGAGAATTGGAAGCTGGGAGGTATACACAGTTCTCTTCTTAAATGATTTGTAATAATGTTCATTCTGAATGTTCTAAAAGTGAAATGGAATCCTTTTGCCTCTACAGTATAAGTCGAGATATGAAGGAGATTTGGTTGCAAAATGTTACTTTGCCAAGCATAAACTTGTTTGGGAAGTCCTTGATGGTGGTCTCAAGAATAAGATAGAGATCCAATGGTCCGATATTGTGGGCTTGAAGGCGAATTGCCCAGATGACGCACCAGGAACCTTGGATGTAGTGGTAAGGCGTAAAGCAATTTGTTTTTTTCTATGTCTTTATGGAGTTATTTCCTCAACTGCACTAGCAGAATAGGCTCCAGTGTTGCTCTCCTTATTAACCTTAGTTGATGAGGGTGCTATGGTCCTTGTATTGCAGCTCTCAAGGCAACCTCTTTTCTTTAGGGAGACAGATCCACAACCCAGAAAGCACACACTTTGGCAAGCAACTTCAGATTTTACCGACGGACAGGCTAGCACACACAGGTCTTACTGTTATCCCAGCAGTTCTTTTTTCCCTCAACTAACTATTACACCATTGTTAGTCATTAGCTAATTTTATCTTGTTTTCTTGAAATCTCTGTGGACATTTATTTTCTAGACACGTCTGTTCTTTTCAGTGTGACTTCCCCCTTTCCTTTTTTTCCCCCCACTTTGAATAGTATTTCAATCACTTGTTTGACCTGTGTAATTGATGCAATGAAGATAATGAAAGAAAGCTAAATCCAGAAAGAGGTTTACCTGACATGAATCAACACTATTGACGGAGTAAAGTGCTCTAGATGCTTCGTGGCTATCGCAGGGATTTTATTTATTTATTCATATAATAATAAGTAGTGGTCTTATTAGATTGAGATTCGTCTAGCAAGTAGCAATTATTGATATGGAGAAGGCAAGGAAACACCATTTTCTTTATTTGAACTTTTTAAAATGGCTTGTTATGGAGGTTTGGGAAGGATGTGAAGACTACAATATTCACACAGAAACTCTACCTTTTCTATTTTGTTTATTTGATGAGTTTATTTTGTGCTAGGAGAGGCGAGACAGAAACTTGTGATCGAGGCTTAGTTATTTTTGTAGAGGAGTGGCAATACTAGTGGGTTACTTGTGCACTCAATTTAGTGCATAATGGTTGATACCAGTAGGGATGACAATGGGGCAGGTTAAGATTATGTGGGCTGTGTGGTTTAAAGTTATTGGGAGGGGGGTGGGTTCTAATATATTTTTAGAACTTCAAAAAGTGGTTGCGGGTTAGCACTTTTGACCAATTACAAATTAGATAAATTTCTGCAACTACAGTCAATAGTTTACTGCAAATTTCTTATTTACGAAATCTTTGCCATAAAAATGATGATTTTCTAACACTTTTTATGACGTGCCAAGGAACAGATTGATTCATTTAATCATGTTAATTGAAAACATGAAGAAGGAAACAAGTATTAGGAGGCACCGGGGCAGTGCTCGATCAGGGAGGTGGGTGCGAAACTGAAAAATAAAAGTGAGAAAATATAATTGAAATGGATTCATTAGTCTTCATCGAGTCTATTCATTTTTCGTGTTGGATGGAAGAGCTTGACAGTTCTTTTGAATTTTTGCAATTATAGTCAGGTTTATTATCTTAGCTCCAAATCAATCTTTAAGACGCAATAATATTTC
Source organism: Capsicum annuum (assembly GCF_002878395.1). NCBI lineage: Eukaryota > Viridiplantae > Streptophyta > Magnoliopsida > Solanales > Solanaceae > Capsicum > Capsicum annuum. The sequence goes on along the minus strand of NC_061116.1, from coordinate 205,696,515 downwards.
ATTGATTCACATTATTGAGTAAAAAGCATAGCAAGTACCAAATATTTTGAACTATTCCATGCGTAGAATTAAGAGGCTGAGTGGCAGGGCAGGTTTGTTTGGGTTGGGGCATGCCAGCAGAGGTTTGAGGTAGAAAGTTTGCCATGCGGTACGACGCGGCATGGGTTGAAGTCTTTCAGGTGAAGGCTTAACTTGAAAGGAAGCGCTATCTCGCCTACTTATGATTCAATATTTAGCTCGATATATTCTAGATGTCGTCTTTACATTAATGGCATCAGCTGGAGCTTGTACCGAATTGCTTACCTGCGGAACTCATTTAACCCGACCACCTCCCTGAAAGCACCTTCGTTCTGCATCAATTGTACAATAAAATATATCTCAATTGTACTAAGTAAGAACAAAAAATCTAACAAAAATTCTTCGCTCGATGATTATTTAGTTTCTCTCGTTACCTTGTTTCAAAGCTAGCCCCACCATGCCTTGCCCCATTGCCATCTATACTAAACGGTTCTCCTTGTGACCTAACTTAACTGAAAGAGCATTTCGGTATAGCAACCGAATGGAATGTCCCAGTAGATGCAGCTTCGAATCTCAAAAGCATTAAAATTTCCCAATTTCAGTTGAATCTGTAGTAAAAAGAAGACACCAAAGCCAGCAGGTATTATTAATGAAGGGTTTTGGTACCATGTTGCACTTGTAGTAGCTTTTATATTGTGTCATAGTAATTGCAAGTATATTATAATTACAAGTTTTGCTGGGTGTAAGCTGTTTTAGATCTGTTCACAATTTCTAGCATTTCCTTCGCTTGTCTTAATGTGGTTCAGTTTTGATGTTAAAACACTCCAAATTTTCTTTGGTTTGCAGGCGACATTACTTAGAGTGTCAGCAGGGATTGTTGGGAAAGCATTTTGAAAAGCTTGTGCAATGCGATCCTCGTCTTAACTTCCTGAGTCAACAAGCAGAGATAAAACTAGAGTCTCCTTATTTTGAATCCAATATATCGGGTTCTGAAGAAGCACATGTAAGGGACCATGAATTTGATCTGAATAATGAAGGGAGTCTCAGTTTTATCGACTTGCAAAGTGGCTCTTCACCTTCAGGAGCTCAGTGTTCTTCCTCCAAAAGTGAGGAAGATCCTATTCATAGAGCTGTGGAATGTTTTCACCAGGAAAAGCTATCCCCAAACTCAGGTAATTTTGTATTGAAAAGTGCGTAAAAGCTTTCTTGAAATGAGTTCTATGGCTAGTATGTCTTTGAAGATGCCGTTATAGTTGTCCTTTCTTCACCTCTTGGTTGATTATCATCATCCCTTAACTCCCACCTTTTCAAAAAAAGTGACAAATTGATCTGAATAATGAAGGGAGTCCCAATTTTATCGACCTGCAAAGTGCCACTTCACCTTCAGGAGCTCAGTGTTCTTCCTCCACAAGTGAGGAAGATCCTATTCGTAGAGCTTTGGAATGTTTTCACCAAGAAAGGCTATCCCTAATCTCAGGTAATTATGTATTTTATCTGAGAAGTGCATTCAGATTTTCTTGAATAGACTTCTATGGTTAGTATGTCTTAAAGATGTGATTATAGTTGGTCTTTCTTGTCCTCTTGATTGATTATCATCATCCCTAACCCCACCCAAACCCCAACCCTTTCAAAAAAGTAACAAATTGATTGTCGTTTCCTTTTCAAGGAGTGCAGAGGAAGTTTGCTGCCCGTTTCCTTGGTTTTATTGTAGTCCTATGTTGCTGGTTCAGTTGTGTGTTTCTTGAACACAATTTACATTGAGGGGGTTGTCTCTATTCAGAAAAAGCAGTATGACCATATTGCAAAGTCGGGTTATGGACATGTTATCCCATGGTCTATTCTAAGTGGTTATGAATTGCTTCTATATTGCTATCTGAATGTATAATGTTTTCGTCAGTGTGCTTTTTTCTCTTGGATTTGTTATTATTTTGCTGTAACTTCACATTTAACATGCTGTTATTGATACAGGGGCTGGTGAAGATATGAAGAGTAGGGAAGTGGAACAACAGAATGCGCTCAGTAACCTCAATCAACTCAGAGTGCCTGGAATACATCCTTCCGTGACAATGAGTGGTTTAATGAGCCAGCTTCAGCAACGTGTATCAGAGAACAAGACATCTAAAGTCATCAACCTCGCCAGTGCTGAACGACCAAGCTCGGAAATCCTGGAAGAGATCTCCAAATCCTTGCTTAGTGACACTCAAAATGTGGCGGCATCAGATGAGAAATCTCTTATGTCAAGGGTTAATTCTCTGTGCTGCCTTCTCCAAAAGGATGTTGCAACAGCTCAAAAGAGTGACAACCATGGTGATGTTGCGATGGGTGAAAAAAGAGTTGATCAAATAAATTTCATTTCCCCAGTACCGCTCGGAAGAAAAGTTGAAGAAGATCCTTCTATGCCAGAGGATGAATCAAATGATCTCTCTGGTTGCAAGCCGGCTTCAACAATGTCAAGGAAGGACTCTGTGGGCGATCTGTTGCTGAATCTTCCTCGGGTAGCATCACTGCCCCACTTTTTGTTCATCTGCGATGACTCTGCAGGTAACCAGGCTAGATAGATGGTCTTTTCTCTAGTCTACATCAGGTAATCATTGGAAAGGATGACTCTGGCTTTTCTTGTACATATAAAAACTAGTTTAGCAACAGCATTTTCTGTTTAGGATTTGGATCTTTGGTGCATTGTTAGACTGTTCGTGTATAGAATTGGAATGTTTTCGTGCCTTTGTACAAAAAGTTTAGTTTTGTGGATGTTTTCCTGTTTGTCATTACTGCATTATTTTGCCTAGTATAATGCCAGGATAAAACATGAGATTCAGACAACTCAGGACAAGATTTTAACGTTAACAGGGAAAAACCGAATGCTGGAACTGTTTTAAGATACCCTGTACTAAGCTAGAGATAGTCTCTCAGTTTTCACACGAAAAGTCATCAGTTCATTTCCCATGACTCCAGACCCAATTTTATAGAGATGGTCTCTCAGTTTTCACAGGAAAAGTCATCAATTCATTTGCCACGACTCCAGACCCAATTTTATAGTGTGACGAATACTCCCCCCCCCCCCCCCCCCCAAAAAAAGAATGAAATCCAACAATCCACTAGATTGGTGTGTCCGGGACATTGCATATTGACTATAGGATGATGAATCTTAAGTCGAGATTAATATTGTTGCACAAGCGGAATTGGTCAACTTACCAGACCAGTATAAACTTAATTAGTATTCATGATCAACATTTTTGCTACTTAAAATTAAAAGAAAAATGAATTCCTATAAGATTTAAAGAATATGGCAATAGTGAACTCCAAATCCTTATACAGATGGGTCGGCAAAATACACATATGAGGCATCACATATAAATAACAATATGAAAGAAAACTCGAAAACATAAAGATAACACATCATACACATGCCTAACATTCTTTCATATACACTACAAAATATTGTTATGTATATGGGCTGAAAAATACACAGGTCGTCTTGTCTGACAGAGCCACATACATAATTGTGCTATTATAACAATGTTGATGTATAACATATACAAAATTCTGTAATGTATATTGCCTGAAATTGAACAGCCTAGCAATGTCTATCTCAATACATATACATAACAGATTTATGTATATGGGTTGAAATAAAATGTCCAACAAATGACATAACGACAAATATATACATAACTTGCTATGTATCATAGTTCAAAATAACAACATGGATTTACTAAGTAATCTGACCATATACATAACAAATTTAATGTATAAAAAAGCGTCTCTAACCATTTAGTTATGTATAAGGTTGAAATAACAACGAAATGCACTTATATAACAATGTATAAGAATGCGTAAATCGATAAAAAAATACAGATTCAGCAACAAATTATACCTTTGAAAGATGCGGTCGTGATGATGCTTCACTTTTTAGCATATTTAAAAGATTTAGCAACGAGCTTATTAGAGCGTGTACGAACAACTTCGCCCCGACTTCTTCATCTTGACGGGGTCATTTCTGTAGATACGTGATTTTTGATCCTCCTCGTATTTTAACTTATTTTTCGATATTTATATTTATACTAATATAATATTATTTAAATTCTTATTTTTATTTTAATAAATTCTTAGTTAAGAAGTAAATAACTAAATTTTTGAGATATTTTATTTCTATTTTATTTTATTCTAATTTTAAAAAAATATTTATATATATATTTCTTGTTAAATTTCAAATAAAATAAGTAATTTTAATGTTGTCTTAATTATATTTATTTGAGGTTATTTATAATTTTTATTGTATTTTTTCTAAAAATATAAAAATTAATTAGTTATGTTTATATTTATTATTATTATAATTCTATTATCTTATTTATTTATTTATTTACTTTTATTTATTATTTATCTTTATTTATTATTATTAATTTTTTTTTTTTTTTTTAAAAGAAGTATGTATTTTTACATTAGAGATCAGATACTATTAAAAATCGGTCAAAGTAAAAAAAAAGAAAGGGAGAAAGATCTTTAAAGTGATCAGGAGAAAAACATCAAATAAAAGAGAGAAGAGAAGAAAGTTGGGTTCGAGTATTTCATTCGAGTTTTCCGGTATCAATAGTCTAGGTTTTTATTTTGATTCGTATTCGAATTTGAATCATCTTATGTTATAAGTTTACAGATGAAAAGTATGAATGAAAATATCATGTGATTTCATGCATTATGAATGGTTGATCGATTAAGTGAATCTTTGTTACTATACGTTATGTGATTAAAAACTCTGTATGTTGATACTATGTGATATAAAATTAAAACAGAAAATAGTAGAAGAAAAAATAGGTACTGTTACAATTTCACACGAATACCAACATATACAGTGAATTAAAATAGTCAGAAAGGGGAAAAATCAGAGAAAGATAAAAAAAAGGAGGGCTAAAAACTTGATCTTCTCGACGACTATGGAGACAAACCAGTTTGAATTTGGTCAAAACATTGTCGGAACAATGTGACGGCAGTCCATCGGAGAAAACAGACCTTATTAGGCCAAATTTACTTCGGAAATGGTCTCCTACCGGATACTGCTGTGGCTATTGCTTTGCAACGCCACCGGCGCCGGCGCCATCCTCCTCCCTTTCACCGGCGAAATCGCGAACGTCCCCTCACACGCGTCGACCACCCCCATCTTCCCCTTTCCTCGCGCCTGTCATCCCTCTCCCCTCTCCCTGCGACAGCACCCCCCTTTCCCGTCGCTGGCGCCTTCTCCGGCCGATCCTTTACCGGATCTGCGCCCCAGCGTCGGCGACCCATCGCCTTCCCCAATCTCCCCAAAGCGCCGCCACCACCATTCTCTCCTTTCTCCTTTTTTCGTCGTCCGATCGAAAACCCACCTATTGCCGGAAAATACCAAAAACTGATCAATAGCGCTTTCTTTTTCTTTAGGCGTTAATTTGATGTACTGTGTCTTTAGTTTGCTATAAAAAAATGATTATTTAATGGATTATTTGGTTTTATGGTATTTTAATATTTATATTAATTATTAAATATATATAAATTTGGGATTTATCAAAATTAAAAATAATATAGTTAGTTTAGGGTATTATCGTTATTATTATTATTTTAATTTATTTTTCATTATTAATAAATGTAGATAATTATTTTCGTAAACTAATTAAATTTTATTTAAGATTAAGTAGTATTTCAAGTAAGCATGCTTTTAAATACTAGATAAATTTAAAATATTCATCTCGATTAAGAATGCGGCATATGCATCATTTTCGAGACGTTTAAAATTTAAGAATACAATAGTGTACCTTGACAAATGTTTTTTTCTAAAGATTATTTTTTCATCGATTTAATACAAAAGTTTTAAATTAGTTTCAGTATATTAAAAGGAGAGAACCTAGGCCTTAACATAATTTATTCAAAATAGTTTAAGTTAAGATAAGTCAATGAAGCGATCGTGCTAGAACCACGGGACTCGAGGGGTGCCTCACACCTTCCCCTCGGTCAACAGAATTTCTTATCCAATCTTCTGCTTTCGCAGACCAACAAAGAGTCATTTTCTTTTGATTAGGGATTCAATAAAGTGACTTGGAACACCACAACTCAATTTCAAGTGACGACTCTGTAAATAAACTAATCCCTATTCAAAATCGTCACTTTAATTGGAAAAACCCTTCAAACTCGAACCCTCGAGTGAAAAAGAGGTGTGACAATTTCGGTGTTTCAATTTATTTTCTCTAAAATTTGGACCACACTCCATTGCTATGATTGAATTTTGAAAATTACGCACATGCAACAAGTAAATCACAGATTTTTGATTTAATAAAGTTGAAAAAAATTAAGATATTAAACTAACCTCAAAAATAAATTGAACAAGATGATGATGTTCAGCAATATGATAAGATAAGGTTTATAACTTCAAACCTTGAAATTCCTTAATTGTGATTGTTTGATTTTAGACACAAATTGTGAAGCATTAATTGACATATAATAAGGGATGATGTAATATGCATATGGAGGTTGGAAAGAGAAAATGAATTTTTTTTTTTGGAATATTTGTAATTAGTAAATTTTTCATACTTAATTCCTACATTACAAATAATACAAAGATTTCCAAATAACTAATCCCTATAGTATTAATACCTGCATAACTCTAACAAGTTGTCATGTACAAGGAGGTGGAGAAATTCATACTCCCTGTATTTCATATTCCTTGGTCCTATTGACCTAATGCATTGTCTTAAGAAAATTTTAATTAGAGATGTATTTTATTAAATTAATCTTATTAATAATATTTTGAAAATTTTAAATTTAATAAATTACGTATTACTTTATATCGTTATTTAATACTAAAAGTGGTATAAGAAAAAAGGCTCACTAATCAATCTTTCTTAATTTATTAAAATGAACAAGTATATCAGGGGCATGTAAAATGAAACAGGGGTACTCTCTAAAACAGAATGAGGAAGCATTCAGGTACTAGGGAGTGTCAAATTAGGGAAATCAGAGTGAATATTACAGTCATTTTCTTGTAATAATACATTTACTTGATCAACACACCATACTGTAACATAAATTTAAATAAATTCTAGAAAGACTTTTACTTGACTAAGTACAATTTAAATAAATTCCAGTGACATACTAGAGCAACTACCTTAACTGCTTCAAAATATGTGCTCTATCTTAACAAGTCAGAGAGCTAATTTCAAGTTGAAAATAATCTCAAGAGCTTCCCAATAATAGACAATTGCCCAGTGGATGGGGCTGACCGTGGAGGCGGCGGAGCCACCCGTCGATTTCTTCCAAAATCACACAAGATGATGAAATTATTAGCCAAGAAAGGAGAGGCCTCTGAGATATGCTTGGAATTTGGTGATGGTTTAGGTGGTGGTGGAGATGAAACTGATGGCCTTTCAATTATTTGTTTGGTCATGAGGATTTGTGTGAGTACTACATGATCATGATGATCACTTGGTAAAATTCTAGCTTCACTTCTTTGTTGGAAACAAATAATGAATGTTGTCATGAGAATGATTATTGTACAAGTAATAAATGTGGAAATCTGCATGTCTCTCAATTTTAAGTAATACACTATATTGAGTTAGTTATGGGTCAAGTACTAGAGCAGTACGAAGGGTATTTATAGATGTTGCTTCAAGGAGAAGAGCAGGTGTAGGTATCACCTAAAAGAGTGGCATAGATGTCAATAAAGTAGTTTGATGATAATGACGTATCAAGTTCAAATCTCAACGAGAAAATTTTTAGAAATTGATTTCTTTAATCCCATTTATCCAAACTTGATGAACAGAGATATTAGCAATATTAATGCTAGAAAAGATAATAAGTATCTAATAAAATTAGTCGAGAGAGCAAACAAACCCGAACATCACAATTGTTAAAAAAGGGTAGAAGAGTTGGTGTAGTGTGAATGATTAAACTTCATTTAAAGTCATTTCTTAAATTAAAACATTGACTTGGCCATGCTCGAGAAAGGAGTCAAAGTCTTGCACATTATTTTTTTCTCACAACTCGTTCATTCTTTGTATCATTTGAATACTTACATCTTTTGCCTAGTTGTTGAATAAATATATATCCACAATTTTCAACACGTACTCACCTAAATTATGAAGCAAATAGTACATCAATTGAGGACAAAGTCGTATCTAATTAAAGTTATTAAAGATAAAAGTACTCCTATCTATGATCTTATTACTTTATTCACTTAATTTGTTCTTGAACAAAAATAAGAACTTTGACTAAATTTGTTACATAAAATATATATAGGTTAAACTATTTTCGTAAATCACACTAAAAAATATTTTCTCTCTTCGTTTCTTTCTACTCGACCTCTATTCTAAAAATAATTATTTCAATTTTGTTTGTCCTATTTATGAAATCAAGAGATTTTGTTATATTTTTCTCTTACTATCCTTAGTATTAAGTAACTACATAAAATAATAATAATAATTAAACTTAGAGTTTCAAAGCATTAATAATAAAATTAATTAAAAAAATCACACTCTTAACTGGCAAGGGCAAAGTAAAGCGAAACGGATGGAGCAAGAGATGGTGGTCTTTCAATATATTCTCTGTCATGAGGATTTGTGTGACATGATCATGATGATTATATTGGGTTCGAAATTGAAGAGTCATGCGAAAGCTATTAGTTGTAAATTATAAGACAATAAATTAGACGACAAAGAAAACAATACTAAAAGGCATAAAATTATTATATGTTTTGGCCTATTTGCCTGCATATTATAAACCCTAATATTTTTAAAAAACATAAAAACTAATGAAAGAAAAATAACAAAAACTCTTAAACGACTACATAACGACTACATTGTGAATACTTTTGTGTTATGACTTAAGAAGACAGATCTTCTATACAAAACTCTTCTTCTAAGATAGAATAAACCTAATAGAAATCTAATAGGAAAGAGATCTATTCCTACTAGGAAATTCTTTCTGAAGTAAAACACAATTAAGATAGAATGACTTGAGAAGAGGGGTCTTCTATACAGAACTCTTCTTCTAAGATAGAATAAACCTAATAGAAATCTAATAGGAAAGAAATCTATTCCTACTAGGAAATTTTTTCTGAAGTAAAACACAATTAACATAGAATGCAAGTAAGGTAAGAAATTTAGGACAAATCCTGACAAATCTCCCTCTAGCCTGAATTTTCTGACAAAATTGATCATTATCTTTTTGTTCGTGTAATCTTTATCATCTTTTTGTTCATGTAATCTTTATCACTGCTGCTTGTGATGATTAAAAATAAATTTTAAAATATTATGGATTAAAAATGGTTTAAAATATTATGGGTTAAAAATGGTTTAAAATTTATTTTTATTTTTATTTTAAAAAATGTAGCAGCAGGAATGTTGAAAATATGCTTTAAGCTCCTTCTCTTCATGTAGCTAGACAAAAATCTTCATTATCGTCAAACTGTTGCAGAATGATTTTGAAACCGCTTTGAACCTGTTTAATCTCGTCTTACCACACTATTGGACCATTGAACCATAAGCTCTGATACTAGGTTCGAAATCAAGAGGGCGTCATGCTGAAATCGAGAAGGCGTCATGCGTAAGCTCTTGCAATAAGACGATAAATCAAACGATAAAGAAAACAACACTAAAAGTCATAAAATTATTATATGTTTTGGCCAATTGGCCTACATATTATAAAACCTAATATTTAAAAACAAAAACACAAAAACTAATGAAAGAGAAAATCTCTCCTAACCAAAAATCTTAAACGAAAATGTTTTTGTGTTATGATTGAGAAAGAGATGAGTTACAGAACAGAATTACAAAACTCTTCTTCTAAGAAAGAATAAACCTAATAGAAATCTAATAGGAAAGAGATTTTTTGCTACTAGGAAATCTTTTTCACTGAGAAATTCTTTCTAAAGTAAAATACAATTATGATAGAATCCACGTAAGATAAGGTTAAAATCCTACCAGATTATTTGCTAAAGTTCTGGCTTCACTTCTTTGTAGGAAACAAAGGGATGCATGTCATGAGAAATGAATGTTGTTGTTGAAGTAATAAATGTGAGAATCTGAATGTTTCTCAATTTAATATCGGTAACACTATTTATTAGGTAGTTATATATAGGGGACAAAGGTATTTGTAGATGTACAAAGGAATTGTTACATGTATGATGAAGGTAGGGGACTTTAATTTATTGTTATCACTCATTGTTTACTCTGAAATTTATTTATTAGGTCAATCCGTTAAATTGTTAATAATAATGTGGCCACAAGCGACATAATTAAAATAAATTGTGTTCATTTTTAAATAACGTAAATATGATTTAACGAAGATGTCATGACTAATATGAACAACAATGCAGATAATCAAAGCGAAATAACTAAATGTAAAGAGAGAAGAATTTTTATTTGTTCTCATGATTCAAATGATGAAAATTTTTAAAGAACAGTTATGGACAATAAGGATTGACAGAAATTAAGTATAAAATTGTATGTAATCATCTGAAATCATATGGTTACAGTGCAATATATACTGGAGAAATGGAGGAATTTATACATAGAATAACCGCTTTTCAGATCCTCGTTAGGATTGGTTCAAGGGTGAGGTTAACAAAGCGTTTGTTTTTTACTAGCCAAAAAATTAATCGTAAATTTTCTATTTTAATTTTACTTGAAATAATATTAAAGATTGTAAAAAGAGGTATACAATTTATATTTTTTTAAAAAAAAAAACAAGAAAGAAAATTATCAATTTTAAAATTTTGAATCAAACAACACAAATATTTATATTAATAAATAAATTTTTTACAATAACATCTAAGGTAAGTATTGTAAACGAATGACTAATATCATATTAATTAGTATTTATCCTTTCTTTTATATAATAATAATATTAATATGTAAAGTTAAAGGTTTTATGTATTTTAAGAACATTATTTTATAAACAAGTAATATGCACGAATAAAATGAAACCTCTAAATTTTTAAGTGACTAGAATATATAATAAATATATAATAGTATCAATTAGTCATTTACTTGGAAATCAGAAACTGAAATTCTAGTTAACCGAAAAAAAAAGAAGAAAATGAGATCAAAAAACCGTTAGAGCATTGCACTAAAAATAACCCTCTTCTTTTGTTCATTTCCATCACTCAGATAATCGTTTTTCATCGCTTCTTATCGAGGTGCGAATCACAGAAACAAAACAAAGTGCTTAGATTGGATGAATGGATTCTGAGGCAGTTCATTTACATCTGCAACGCCAAAAACTACTCTACTCATTTTGAAGATGCCAAAGGCTTGAAATCACACGTTTTCGAAAATAATCCGGTTGAGTTTGAATACTTCTATAAGGATTGTGGTTTAGGACTAAAAAATAAGAAAACAACACCCTGACCAAAGAATTAATTAATATAAATTCCACTTCAAAAGTTTAACTACTGTTGAGGAAGCACTTGTAGAATTTTTGGCTATAGAATTCATTTAAATAATAATTTTTCAAATCTTAATTATTATTTTTATTAAATATATGTCATCCTAATGTGACCAAAATTGACTTTGTTTGTCTTTTAAGTTAGTCTTATAAAGTTTCTTTATTTTTTCTTGTATATTGTTATTACTTAATTTAGTTCTTTGCAATGATTCATACTTTTTCTTGTATATTGTTATAACTTAATTTAGTTCTTTGCAATGATTCATCTTAATATGCAACTAGAGTTGTCTTGATTTGGATTCAATATATTTCACTAATATATAAATGATGGTTTGACATGTATGTTTTTCATAATTAAATTGAAAAATAAGAATATTTTGGTTATTTTCTACTCACTAAACTAATAGCTTGTTTGGAATTATTGTTTTCTAAAAAAAATGCTTTTTCGAAAAAAAGAAATATTTTTTGAAAAAGGTGTTTGTTAAACTTGCAAATATATATATATATATATATATTTAAAAAAGCACACGTAGTTCCTAGAAGCGCTTAAGCAGGAAATTATTTTTAATATGAAAAAAATATTCCTATTATTTACACGCATTTACTAGTTTAACTGCACGTGCCTAACACGTGTAATTTTTAATTATTTAAAATTAAACGATTTTGTTTATTGTAAAGTTTTTTGATGAAGGGGAAAAAGTTCAAATCACTTCTCAAAGATCCTGCACACTTAAATATAATAATGTAAACATAACATATATTTTTTTATAAGCACATATATATTTTATTACCAGAAGTTTTAAATGGCTAACGGATTCACTTTTGATTTGTCATGCAGTACCTCTTTTTCTTATTGCTAGAGGCTAAGAGAAACACATCGGTTTGAACCATATTTGTAGTACGATTTTTTTTTTAGTTTTTTATATATTTAAAATCTTTCCTTCTTTTTAAAGTTAAATCTATAGATAATCTTTAATTACTTACTTAAAACTTTTAAAAAATTTGTATTTCTTATATTTTTCTTATATCTAACATTTTCATAGTTATTTCTAGATTTTTTAGATCTTTCTTTAACTAATACAACAACAACATGCGCAGTGTAATCCCACCTAGTGGGGTCTGGGGAGGGCAACAACAACATGCCGAGTTATAGAATTCTTTAACTAATGAAAAATATATTAATTATCATTAATTTTGATGATTTCTAATAAGGAAATTTTTTACTATAAATATTAAATTAATGTTCAACTCTTAAATATTAGAAAAATAGTGAAAAAATAATTTTATTTAAAGCAAAAAGTTTTAATAAATGGTAAAAAGATCAAACAATATATATATATATATATATATATACACCCAAAATTTAGATGAAAGGAATACTAATATAGTATATCTAATCTCACCTACCCAAGTTCAATTTGAAAGGAATACCAATCTCCTAGAGTTTTGTGATAAAGTTAAGCCATAATTACCTATACAGATACAAATTTATTAAGATGAAAAGATTATTAACCTCTTGCGGTAGCATGAGGATCTTTGGAGTCGAGGTCACGATCAGAATCTTTACTATGAGGAGGGCTCGATTGGAGAATATATCAAACACTCCAAAAACAGGAATGGCAGGGGAATTTGAATGTGCTATTAGTGAGATGGAGTTGGAGTTGTTGAACAAGGTCCTGGCCTTGCGTTAATTCACTTATGATCTAGGAGGGAGGCTAAGGAGAAGACTGCGCTGTATAAAACACACATCATCGGTGAATTTTGTTATGTAAATAAGATTATTACATAACTATCTTGTAAAATTTGGTTCCTAAGCATGTACTATCAAACATTTATATTAATGAACTTATTTTCGCAATCTTACTATGTCTATGTTTTATAACTTATAATTTTAATTAGCATCAACCTTGTTTAAAATACATACAAATAATTTTAATTTTAGTTGCTTCCTTTCTAGCTATGCCATACACTTCGAGTGAGACAGTTAAATTCTTTTTAAGGAATACGTTGTCATGTAGAACTCCAATTCCTCCAAGGAGGAATATGATTGAAGCTAGCAAAGAGTTGTGAATCTCATTTCAAATGCAATTTTTGGTACAATCAGTCTCCTCATCACCTCTATTATGCTAAATGTTGAGAATTGCTTAATATAAAACTCTGGCAAGAAAATGGAAGTTAGTATTATTAATCATTAGCTAGAAAATATTGAGGATCAACTCCTCTCATCTTCTCCCTCATAATCCCAGTAGAGTCCATCCTATATTTGCTTGGCCCTCATGTCTTAGTGGAGTTCTTGCCCCTAATCACCAAGATCATTCTCCAATGCGTAACAAATTAGTGCAACTTACTGTCTTATTTAGTTTACTGCATTTATCAGATCAAAATAATAACTAGGTGAGGTTTGTTCATCTTATAAAGTGTCCCGGAAGTTAGTAATTTTAGGAATAAGTTATGTGGAATAAAACGTTAAATTTAGCAGTTATATTTGTAGTAGAAATCTATATATATAGAGTAAAGTTGCTCTGTTTTCTCTTGTAATTTCAGTCGCCATATTTTCTATTCAAGAAAAAGCTTTTGGCTATTTTATTTTCCTTCACTGCTCTTGTTCTATAACTTCTTCTGCTCAATACTTTTGTTATATGGTATCAGAGAAAGGTTGAAGGGAGGAATTCTTTTTTCTTTTCTATCTTCTTGTTTATCAGTTTACTCTGTTGGAGAAGTTTGAAAAGTGTGAAGAGAAAGCTTTTGTCGTTTGTAGCAATGGAGGCCTCAAACGGGGGAAATACTCAATATGGAATAGAAAAACTTGTAGGCACTAACTACAAGTATTGGAGAATGTGTATGGAAGCATACCTTCAAGGTTAGGATCTGTGGGATTTAATTGTAGGAACTGATTCAATAATCCCAGCCAATACTCCTGAGAATGCTGAATGACGAAGGAAATGGAAGATCAAGTGCGGAAAAACACTCTTTACTTTGAGGACTTCTATCAGCAAGGAGTTTATTGATCATGTTCGTGATGTTGTCTCTCCAAAAGAAGTTTGGGACACGCTCGAAAGGTTGTTTACCAAGAAAAATTCAGTAAGGCTGCAACAATTGGAGAATGAATTGGCAATGTTACAACAGAAGGTATGTCTATCTTAGATTACTTTTTGCGAGTTAAAAGTATCTGTGCTGAAATTTCAGAGATTGATCCGGAAGAGAGGATTAGTGAGTCACGCCTACTACGCTATCTTATCCGTGGATTGAAAAAGTAGTACGGTCCTTTTGTCACTTCCATTCGAGGATGGCCGCAACAACCATCTGTTGAGGAATTGAAGAACATGCTTTCTAATCAAGAAGCTTTAGCTAAACAAATGGCTAAGAATCTTGAAACTGATGATGTTCTATTTTCTAAAGAGAAGTCGAACAAGAAGAATACATCAACTTGGAACAAAAATAAAGAAGAAGAAACAACCACGGAAAAAGGTAAAAATTCACATAATAACAAAAAGTGCTCCAGATATGGAAAAATCGGGCACATCAAGAAAAACTGTCGAGTAAAACTTTCTAAAGCCAATGTTGCGTGCACCAATAACGGAGATGAGCAAATGAAATGGGAACAATGTTTTAGCATCGAAGTTGTTGAACAAAAGTCAGCACAAGATTTTGTCAATTATGCTAACAACAATAAGAGGGAAGAGTGGATCGTTGATTCAGGGTGCGCTCATCATGCCACTGTAGATGATTCTCTATTTTCGGAGATGCGAGAACATCATGGAGATCGAGTCATTATCACAATAGATAACTCGACATATCCAGTAGCAAAAGAAGGAGTTGTGACGATTGAGGTTGCTGATGATAAATCCAAAAGTATCAAGTTGCAGGACGTTTATCATGTTCCAGGTTTGAAGAAAAATCTAGTCTCTGTTCCTTAAATTACTGATTCTGAAAAATATGTATTGTTTGGTCCTACTGATGTGAAGGTGCTTGAAAATGTAAAAAAAATATCTGCTGATATTATTTTTACTGCCGAGAGGAAAGGTTCTTTGTTTGTTATGTCAACAGGTGAAGCTTATGTAAAGAAAACAAGTCAAACTGATAGTGCCGCAATTTGGCACTCTCGGTTGGGTCATGTGGGCTACCAAATATTGCAGCAGATTCTTTCTAGAAAATTGGTAGATGGCATGCCAACTTTGAAGAATGTACGCGAAGACGTAATTTGTCAAGGATGAATATGGAAAATCTCATCGTCTTTCTTTCAAAAGGTCATCGAATCGGAGAAACATGCTATTTGAATTGGTTCATACAGACTTGATGGGATCAACAAGAACATCAAGTTATAGCAGACATCACTATGTTATGGTGTTGGTGGATGATCACTCTAGGTTCACTTGGGTGAAATTTTTGAAAGAGAAGAGCGAAGCATTATCCAAGTTTGTGGAGTTCAAAAATGTTGTTGCAAATGAGTTCGGGAAGAAGATACAATGTCTTCGTAGTGATAATGGCGAAGAATATATGTCAGATGACTTCTTCCAGTACTGTCATGACAACAGAATTCTTCGTCAAATGACTTGTCCAGATACTCCTCAGCAGAATGGAGTTGCAGAAAGGAAGCTTGCTTGTCTTACTTCAGCTTGTCTTTCATGGATGCATGACAAGAATCTTCCTCAAGAGCTTTGGGCAGAAGCTATTTAATGTGGATGCCATGTGACAAATAGAATGCCTCTTTGGCCAGGTACACATAAATCGCCTTTTGAACTTTTATATAGTCAAAAGCCAAATGTGAACTATTTTTGGATTTTTGGTTCTACTTGTTATGTTCACGTTCCCAGAACTAATAAAACCAGACTTGATCCGAAAGCAAGAAAATGTGTATTTGTTGGTTATGATTTTTATAGGAAGGGCTGGAGATGCATGGATCCAAAGACAAATAAGTTTACCATTTCTAGAGATGCGGTATTTGACGAAACGTCATCTTTTTTTCTTCTCAAAAGTTTGTTGTTCTGGGTTATGATCAAGATAATATGAAGTTATTATTTCCTAAAGTAAATGTGTTATCCTTGTAGTGAAGAGGTAGAAAGTGTATCTCCAAATCAGAATATTTCAGAAGTTGCATCTCCAAGTCAGAACATTTCAAGGGAAGGAAATGGTGAACAACAAGCAGCAAGAAGGTCAACAAGGGAGAAAAAACAATCGGACTACCTCAAAGATTATGAGGTCAAACTTAAAAGTTATTCCGTGACCTCGTGTTTTTTACAGGATCACTAACTACGGAAGAACCATTAAGTTATGAAGAAGCAAAGGGCTGTCCACATTGGGAAAGAGCGATGCAAGAAGAGATTGACGCTTTAGACAAGAATGAAACTTGGGAATTGGTACCCAAACCAGAAAAATGCAATCCAGTCACTTGCAAATGGGTATTTTGCTTGACGAAAAAAATCAAATGGTACCATTGATAGGTCTAAAGCTCGTCTAGTTGCTCGTGGGTTTTCTCAAAATTGTGGATTGGATTATGAGGAGATGTTTAGTCTGGTAGCGAAGATGGTGACAGTAAGGTCACTTATTTCACTAGCTGCTTTCAAAAGTTAGAAACTGTGACAGCTTGATGTAAAGAATGCATTTCTTTACATAGAGTTGGATCGAGTAGTATTTATGGAGAAACCTCATAGCTTTGTCTCTAAGCAGTTTTCAAGTCATGTTTATCGTTTGAAGAAAGCTCTATATGGCCTCAAGAAAGCACCACGAGCTTGGTATGGTAAAGTTGCTCAATACCTTATCTTTTGTGGTTTTAGAGTATTTGATTCAGATTTTAGTTTATTTATAAAATTAGAATCAAATGCATATTTCCTGATATTATTATACGTTGATGATATGATAATAACTGGAGATAATGAATTAGAAATTTCTAATCTAAGGAAAGACTTGTTTGTTCGTTTTGAGATGAAAAATTTGGGGCAAATTGGATGTTTTCTTGGTTTGGAAGTGGAAAAATCAGATCGAGGACACTTTGTTTCTCAGACAGGTTATGCGGGGAGTCTCTTATAAGGTTTCATCATGGGGGAATCGAAAGAAAAGGCTACTCCAATGGAGCCAAATCTCAAGTTGAAGAAGAATGAAGACGAGGCTTTGAAGGATGCGATAAAGTTTCGACAACTAGTTGGAAGTTTGATTTATTTGACTATCACAAGATCAGAAATATTTTACTCTGTTGGTGTCGTTTCTCAATTTATGCAAAATCCAACAACTTCTCACTTAAATGCCGCAAAGAGAATTTTGCGCTACGTGAAAGGATCTCTTAGTCATGGACTTTGGTACAAGAGGTGTGATACTTTTTAATTGAGTGGATTTACTGATGCAAATTCTGCAGGTGATACACATGATCGTCGCTCGACTTCAGGTTACTGTTTCAGTACCGGGTCAGCAGTGGTGTCTTGGTGCAGCAAGAAGCAAGATGTTGTTTCTTTGTCTACCACTAAAGCTGAATATATTGCAGCAACCATGGCTGCCCAAGAGTGCCTTTGGTAGAAAAGGCTAATCAATGATATGTACCGGAAAGTAGACTATGCTGTGCAAATCAAGTGTGACAACGAAAGTGCCATCAAACTTGCGTCAAATCCAGTTTTTCATGCTCGAACGAAGCATATTGAGATCCACCATCACTTTGTTCGTGAGAAAGTTTTAAGTGAAGAGATTGAACTGACAACTGTTTGCATCAACGCTCAAGTTACGGATATATTCACTAAAGCTTTGGAAAAGTCTAAGTTTCACTACTTTCGAGATGCTCTGGGAGTAGTTCATCGTGAGCTTGCACTAAGGGGGAGTGTAACAAATTAGTGCAACTTATTATCTTATTTAGTTTACTGCATTTACCAGGTCAAAATAATTACTAGGTGAGGTTTGTTCACTTTATAAAGTGGCCCGGAAGTTAGTAATTTTAGGAATAAGTTAGGTGGGATAAAACGTTAAATTTAGGAGTTATATTTATAGTAGAAGTCTATATATACAGAGTAAAGTTGCTTTGTTTTCTCTTGTAATTTCAGTCGCCATATTTTCTATTCAAAAAAAAGCTTTCGGCTGTTTTGTTCTCCTTTACTGTTCTTGTTCTATAACTTCTCTTGCTCAATACTTTTGTTATAGAGTGCTCTAACCAGATTATCAAAGTAGTTTCGGGTGACACTGTTGCAATTAGAAAAGGATCAAATGTCGTTAAAACATTACTATGCCAATATGAACTATCATGTGCAAAACCATTCTACCTCTTCCACATATTTGAGAGGTGGATTTGCAGCTTAGGCAACAATTATCCCGGGACATGTACAACGTAAAATCCTAGTTCGTGTTTGGTACTCCTCCAATTTACGCTATTCTGTTAACACAGGTATTTTTTCCAACAGAAGTGGAGGTAGTGTTCGTAGTTAGGGCCTACGGGGCGAGGATTGGGACTACGAGCTGGTCAATGGAGGGTTTAAAAGAAAACCACAAATTAAAGGACATACTAAAAATCGCAAACAAAAAAAATTAAAAGATATAAAGTTTATGCATAACTCAAGATAAATGCAACATGAACAATTAAATAAACAAAGAAGCTGAAAGATTATAGTGAAATGAATAAAAAAAATAGAAAATTCTAATGATCAAAGTCTTCAAAGTTGCTAGCCATATAGGTATGCAAAGGACAAAATTTGCATCGGCCTAATTTAACGGTTTTAAAGACTTAAGTCCTGCCAAATTAAATGACATATTTTATTATGAAATGAATTTCAAAATTGTGCCCTTTCGCCGAGCTTAAGATGGAATATATTCTTCCACAAGACATAGGAGCCCGCGTATATCACTAGATCTTTTAATTTTATAATAGAAATGAATTTTTGAGAGTCAATAAAATTTTTATTATCGTAATTTAATAAATTTTGAAAAGTATTTTAAATAGTTCGTTATTGTGATTTATAATATTTTTACATAATCTTTAAATATAATTATTGAAAATGTATTATCTTCTCTGTACAGATTTATGTGACACAAATAAAATTTTGAAGGTTAACTAATTTTTCTTTAATCATAATTTTTTCAAAAAATATATTTTAACTTGTCACTTATTGTGATCTATCGTATTTTTACGTCATTTCTAAATATGTAAACTATTAAAATTTCCTTTTTAATAATTTAGTACTAATCTTAATCTCTTTTTAAAATATTAAAAAGATTACATTAAAGATGAGAGCAATTGATTAAATTACAGTCAGGATGAGAGAATTTATTTATTCAGTTGCAAAACAATTTAATTGCGGAATTATTTCTATTGCCTCAACTTATGCATCACTTTTAACTTTTGAAAATTCAAATTAGGTATATTTTGTAATATTTCAAAATATATATTTTAAATTATATTGTCATGAGAAGAAATTTATAGTATTTTTTTATATAATTTTTTGATTATCTAAATTTTAATATTTAAAATATTATCTTTAATGTAATAAAAAAAGCAAAGTAAATATTTAAACTTTTATTGACTATTATCAAATGCAATTCCAACTCCATCTCCAACTTTGAAAAATTTCAAATAACATAAATTTCTTTTATTTTCATGGCCAAACCTACTTAAATACTCAACTTTAACTTAGTAATTCAAAGTCCAAATAAATATTTATGATAAAATCTTCTTTTTTTGAATTTCCTTTAAGCCTAACATATAGGTAATCCTTAAATTTGTCATGTGATTTAGACACTCAAATTATGATTTGTTCTATTTAATTACGTAAATATGTGATAAAATATTTTAATTAGATATTTTTATACTAAATTTTTGAATCCATGATGTGTGTGTTTTCTAGTGCACATTAAATAAATAAATTCTAGTGGCATCTTAATTAAAGCTGATGTATATAATTAAAGAAGATATATTTATTGTCATTAATTTTAGAGAAAATGGTCAAAAGCTCCCCAACCTTTACCCCAAATCCCAACTATACACTTATACTTTGCGGGGTTCTATGACTCCCCTGAACTATTTTAAAATGGAATTATTACCACCGAACTATTTTAAATGGAATATCTGCCCGTCTAAAAGTTTATACCCAGATCAATTTTAATTTGTGGTCTACACGTGCTGCCACGTGTCATTCCACGTAATTTCACGTCATATTACTTTTTTTTTACTATAAAAAATTAATTCCACATCATATGCCTTCTTCTTCTTCTTCTTCTTCTTCTTCTTCTTCTTCTTCGTCCTCCTCCTCCTCCTCCTCCTCCTCCTCCTCCTCCTCTTCCTCTTCCTCTTCCTCTTCCTCTTCTTCTTCTTCTTCCTCCTCTACCTCCTCTTCCTCCTCCTCTTCCTCTTCCTCTTCCTCTTCTTTCTCTTCCTTTTCTTCATCCTCTTCCTCTTCTTCTTCTTCCTCTTCTTATTCTTCTTCCTCTTTCTCCTCTTCCTCTTCTTCTTCTTCTTCCTCTTCCTCTTCTTCCTCTTCTTCTTTTTCTTCCTCTTCCTCCTCTTCCTCTTCTTCTTCTTCAATGGCTTCTTCTTCTTCAATGGCATAATGAATCATATGGAATTCACACAATAGGTAATCTTATCAAAATCAAATCAACAATTAATGTCCAAAAATATTTGATTTTCACCAAATTCTACATTGTTTCAACATTCAAAATTCGATGTCCATCGACACTGGACAGTAACGGCGCCAGCAAAATTCAAAGTTCTGGCAACTTTATTTTTTTCTATGAATTTCAATATTCTCAACGTTAATCAATTTTTGGGGAGCTAAGGAATGATTCTAACCCAGAAATTAATTCGAATTTTTCAATCTAAATTGATTCAACATTCTCACGTAATTCGAGTTCTTGGATGTCATTGAAGAAATGTCATTGATGAGTTCTTGAATGCCATTGAAGAAAAAGAAGAAGAAGAAGAAAAATTGAAGAAGAAGAAGAATGGAAGAAGAAGAAATGAAGAAGAAATAAAAATAATAATTAAAATTATATATATTTATTTAAAGAAATATTAAAAATAATTTTTTAATAAATTATTTTCGTTTTCACTCTCTTTTAAAGAGAGTGAAACACACTCTCTTGCCATGTCAGTGTTTGAGGGTAATAATTTCATTTTAAAATTGTTCAGGAGGGTCATAGGACCCTCACAAAGTATAAGCGTGTAGTTGAAATTTATGGTAAAGGTTGGGGACACTTTTGACCATTTTTTCTTAATTTTAATTGCCTTATAAAAGCTTAGGATATGCGCACATTTTTCCTCCATAGTGTGTCTGTTGGATACAATTTATCATGTATTCATATGCCCGATTAAATCAACAGTTGTTCAATTATCTCAATGAAATTAATTGAAAAATTTAAGAAGCTTTGTATGTATTAGCTTTATTTTATTCTTTTAAGTTTACTACAAATACATAAAAAGTTAATACAATATTACAAATTAGTTTTAAAAAATAAATTAACTTTGCTAATAAATTTGATAAGTTGATCAAACATAAATTCAATTTCTGTCACATGTTAAGTTGTTGAAAGTAATTCAACTAATAATAGTAATACTCAGATAAACAAATAATGGATAGTAAAAGTTATGAGTTATAATTAAAAAATAGAGAAATGACATCGTTTTCACTCCAAACTATTTAAGAAAAGTCGAAGTCACACCTAAACTATACTAGTGACCTATTACACACCTAAACTATAAAAAAAATGATATTATTACCTCCTCGCGACATCCATGCGCAATTTTAATGAGTGGAGTGTACTCCACTCTGTGCTGATGACACGTGTTAATTTATTTATTTTATTTAATTAATAAATAACCCTTGTGATTAAAAATAAATAATCAAGAAAATTCATTAATTCAACTCCTCCTTCTTCTTCACTTATTCTGTGCTTCACTTTTCCTTCAAATAACCAAGCAAATTCAACAAGAAAATTTCGATGGAAAAAAATATTCAACAATTCACCATTAAAAATATGAAATTGTTGAATTGTTCACTTATTCTCTACTTCACTTTTCCTTCAAATCCACTTTCTTTTTCACTTTCTTCTCTTCATCAACAACTCCTCCTTCTTTTACTCACTTAATCAAACAATGCAAATCTTGTATCAAAGCCAAACTCGTTGTCACTGGGGTCTTTTCACCTTCAGCAGACCCTAAATACAAGCGTTTGGATGATGCTAATAAGGTTTTTGAGTCAATGGAGGTGAAAGATGTGGTTTCTTGAAACGCGTGGTAATTGGGTATTCTCAAATTGGACGATTTGACGAATTGAAAGCCACATCATAGATTGGAGATGAAAGATGTGGTATTCTCAGAAATCTATGGTGTAACAAATCACACCATAGATTTTCTGGAAGGCTTTGGGCTTGGATTTGACTAATTGAATGTTGTAATATAGAGTGCTGTGATTTCGGGGTATGCACAGGGGTTGACAATTGTGATTTCGATGGTAAAAGCTAAGATTTAATTGCACATATTGTGATTCTGATGGAAATTTTAGTAGTGGATATTAAATTTTACGGTGGTTGTTTGTGATTTTTGTTATATTAATGGTTGTATTGTGATTCCAACAATGAAATTTGGATTTCTAAAATTATAGTGGTGAAGATTTGAGTTTGATGATGATGGTGTCAATGGTGACATTTAAATGGTGATGTTTGAATGGTGATTTTGTTGGAGAAGAAGCAATTGAAGAAGGTAGGACCCACATATTAAAATAATAAATTAAAAAAGTTTAATTTTATTGACATTTTTTCAATTGTAAAAATAAAAAAATTAATTTATTAACATTTTTTCAATTGAAAAAATAATTAATCTAATTATATATATTAAGAAGAATATTAGGAGTATTTAATGATATAATGACAAATGAAATAGTGACACATGTATGAAAGCTGTCATTTTAAGGTTTTTTTTCTTCTCTCACGCACCTTAGGAAGGTGAATACACCTTGTCTGTCACGTTACCTTCTAAGGTGGAAATAGTATCACTTTTTTATAGTTTAAGTGTGTAATAGGTCACTAGTATAGTTTAGGTGTGACTTCAACTTTTCTTATATAGTTTGGGGTGGAAACGATGTCTTTTCCCTTAAAAAATATAAAGGGAAGAGATGAGTAATGTATTAATACAATTACTTTATTTTAATTTAAAATTGACAGACCCATTCGTATAATTTAAAATAATACTAGTAAAAGGAGTAAAGCTAGTAAAGCCTTCGCTTTAGGCCCCCAAAATTTTGAGGCCTCAAAATTTTAATAATAAACTCTGTGATTTCAACTTCATTTGAAATAATAATGAAGACTGTGAAATACATTTTTAAAAATTATCTAAAAAAATAATAATAAAAAAAAGTTCTCATTTTTACAAGAAATATTTTAGAACTTTATACTAAACAACTCAAACTTTATATTAATAAATAATGTTTTAGCAACAATATCCAAAGTTATGTAGTGCAAACAAATGATAAACATCTTATTAATTAGAACTAATCTTTTAACTTTTATTAATAAGCATTAATATGTGAAGTTAAAAGTCATGTATCTCTTAAAGCTACTATACCAAATAGTATTTTTGTATTTATGTCTATATATGCCACTATTAGATTTGACTTTGTGCTACTAATTTTATTGAGACACCTAAGCATGTTTCTGAAAAACGCGCGGAGGAGTTTGAGTGCGTTTGTAGTTACTATGTAGGCCTAAACAATCAGCACGATTTGAAGGAACACGGCAATAATTGGTGCGTCGAGAAAAAGAAAGGCAAAAATGCTAAGAGAAAGCAGGCGACGAAGAAACAACATAGGCAAGATCATGGAAAATTTGATCCAGCTAAGTACGTGTATTCCGATGACGAAGATGAGAAAGAATAACTAGTTACATACATCTAAAAAATTATTCCACCGAACGTAAGCAACATGGACTAAATGCCTGTCCAATACGCCAAAAAAGTATTCAGACAAGATTCAGCATTTTTGAACCAGGAAACGCTCGGTTTTCATTTCGATTGTAGGTGTAACCAACCTGTTATTAAGGATATGGCAGAAAGAAATAATAGAAAAAGAGCGCCAACATAAATATCTTGATTAATGCGTAAATCGATTGTATACCATCACTGATAAACACCAGAATAAGCGATATTTACTAGGCGAAGAGCACCCCTCGAGTAAAAACTTCCACGGCCGGTTGACCAAAATGAGGATCCCAAATTGCATGTTTGAAAGAATAATTACTTCTTTTCTTAATTAAGTTTTATACTTTAATTTCTTAGTTCCTAGTTAATTTCTTAGTTGCTATTAAGCTAGTTAATTTCTTACCTGCAGTTTGAAATAGAGATAACTGAGTCATTTTCTTTATGGCACAAGTTATTTTGCATAGCGTATAAATATGTTTGAACATTTTTACTTAAATATTTGAATGACACAAATTGTTATTTGGCACAAAAACAAATATATGTATATATTATTTTTGATATGTTCTATTTTTGTTTTATATTTTACATGAATATTTTTATTTTTGTAAGTTTATGATACATGATTGTCCGCTGCACGATGAACCTTATTTAAGGACTCCTTAAATGCTTGCCAAGCAACCATATAGTGATCTTGAGAAGTCATCCCTTAGTCAACTACTTGCATAGCGTGTTGCAAATGATCAAACCGTTGAACAGGGTTACTAATATCAATGTTGCTCGAGCCAAGTTCTGGTGCATACAAGCGTTTAAAATCTTTTCTCCAGCGGATCAATATATAATGATTTGGGATTTCCTCTATACCATTGTTGTTGAGCACAGATAAAGCATGTCTTCATAAATAGCCTTCGAAATTGAAACAATTGCACATGCATCGAACTTCTACCCCTATTTTATCATAAGTAACTTATCTCTTGCATCCCTCGTGTCTTCCCGAACCCCTCGTTCTTTAACAATATATGTGATGATGGGTCCATTGACATCAATTTGTACTATACCTGAACAATTAGACATCAACATCTCATTTTAGAACTTTAAAAAAATTTCTTTCAGATACAATTTAGAGAGCTGTAACTCATAACTGCATCTTGTTCTCAAGGCGGTGCTAAATTCTCTCGACTCAATATCACAAAGAACTTCCTTCTGATGCATCTTTTGCAATACAAAATCATATATATCAAAAAATTCTCTCAAGTTTGTTTGTTTATGTACAAATCCATCAAAGAAGGGGCACATGAACTCACAATGCTGATCATCAATAGATATTCCAGCCAAAAATATATCTTTCATATAAATAGGAACCCATCGTTCTCGATCCTCATACAAATTTTGAAACCATCCATAGCCTCTACATCCAAATTGCTGGGCCATCTCCTCCCACGCAACTTCAAATTCATCAACTTTAATAGAGCTATACAGTCTTATACAGTAATTCATGGAATACTTCTGACTCCCCCACTTCCCCTACTGTATTAACAATGCTGTCCAAAATAAATGACAAATTAAGCCTATGTTGAGCCCGAGGAAAAACCTCAGGGACTGCATTTTGCAAGGTTTTACAGCAATCTGTGATGATAGTTTGTGGAGGGCGTCCTGACATACACGATAGCCATGCTCTCAGTAACCAAACATATGTCTCGAAACCTTCATCAGCAAGCAAACTACAGCCCAGCAAAAGAGTTTGCTTATGGTGATTAATCCAAAGAATGATAGAAGCGGAATGTCATATTTTTTTGACAAGCATGTATTGTCGACCACAACCACATCACCAAAATAAGCATATGCCGCTCTGAATCCAAAACACATTCTTTAAAGACCCTTCATTTAAATCCATAATGCAGAAAAAGTTGGGCTTCATAAGCTGCACCCGAGAGAAGAAGCTGTATATGACTTGGGTATCGCCTTCCTTGAGATTTAAACGTGTGGAGCCATCAATCTTACTGCTGACTGCTCTTTCATCTGAGTTTCCATAGCCTGGTGTCTCAACAGAAGGACTGCAGGAGTTCTGTACAACTTAACTGTACACACTTCCACTTTAACTGCTGGCTCTAACTTCCTTCTAACCCCTGCATCCATCTTTTTTTGTGACTCGGAATTTTGAACCCTTTCAGGATAAAAGAGATGATTATGTTCAAGCTTAACCTCATCCACCTTCCATCTATTGGACTCCACCAATCTCAACCTTATCATAGCCAAGCAACCTGTCCTTGCTTCTTTTATCCGGCTATTTGCTTCTTTCATTGTCTTGAAACCCTCAGAATTGCAACAGAGAACAGCACCACACTTCTCTTTACTGCTGCGTTTTGTCCATGAAGACTTCAGCCTGATGGCAAACCGAGCTCCTTTGCATAGCAGTTGTAATAATTATAAGCATCCTCATAATATTCAAATTCCATGCAGACAACCAGAGGAGGGTAAGACTTTCCAAGGGATGAGCCAGTGTGACCATCAAGGATTGTTGTATTACCACATCTTGGATCCTCAAGGCCATAGCTATGTAACTCAAGCAGCTGGTGACTATTGGCCCTTGGGTCTCCACTTTCAAAATTACGCACATGCTCGCAGTTTCTCTCATTTTCATGGCTTTCAAACTCAGGAATTTGCCCAGCACCAGTTTCAAGCTCATTGGCCCCAATGTTTAGCACCTGGTCACTATCGCTCTCAATGCCATTGCATGTAATATCGAAGACTTCCACACCCACAACCTCATTATCACCTCCCTCATCCTCAGGAAGTTGTTCACTGATTCCCAAACCTTCCTCAATCTGAAGCCTTCCAGTAGAGCAAGATGAATGGGAAAAGGTCAGCAACAATTAGATACATGTGTCAAGAACTCTAGCCAGCTTTTCACGTGGAACAGAGCTCTTCCTTTGACTTGAAATCTAGAACTTCTGCATTTCAATGAGTCGATCCTTTCTAATTTCTGGTGAAGCATAATCTAGCTAGGGAAGTCGCTGTCGTGTCTCCTGCTTTACCAATCCACCATACTTACAACTCAAAATTGGCGTCCTTTATTCTTTCCCTAAGAAGGAATCACCTGTCCGGAAAATAAAAAACAAATAAATAAAGACAAGTATTCTGTGATAAGATCAGTTCGACAAATCCAGCTAACAAAACAAAGGTGCGGGAATCCAACTCTGAGTACATGCGGAAAGAAAATTTGTCAAAAGTCGGACGTAATAAAGCAAAAAGAAGGTAACATGTAGTGTAAAGTATATTTCACCATTTGGTTTAAGTAAGCACAATCCATGTAAAAGCACCCTACTATCTTTGTGAATGTAAATTACTTATTGAAAATAGATACATTAAAAGTTAGCCAATTCCAAAAATGTTTGTGATAAAGTATAAATGCAAATAAAACTACGAATACCAAATGGGCAGAAAGGAGATTACAATGTTGTAATTTTAGAAGTACATACCTGGTAAGCCTTGAAACTCTGGATTTTATTCAACAAATAACTTTTGTACAGTGGCTTGATAGGTATAAGTTATTAGCTCATAAGTTCTTCCTTATTTATCGCAAAACAAAATAGTAAAAGCAACTGAAGTTAATTATTGGCTCTTTTAGTCGCTGTTAAGTTAATCATGTTATGCAGTATAGACCCCTTGAGGGCCTATTCATGTGTAGAACCTGATTATGCATGTTTCAACCTCGTCCCTAAATGCTCAATAAGGCAACTACAGGTCGGAGACTAAGGGGAAAAAAAGTCTTGAAATTCATTCAGTGACAATCGAGAGGACAAATGGTGGGATTATAAGTCCAGTAAACCGACTCACATACTCAAATTTCAATAACAACAACAACATTTTACTAGTGCAATCCCACAAGTCTAAACTTGAACCGATGGTCTTTCGGAAACAATCTCTCTACTTCTCCGAGGTAGTGCTAAGGTCTGCATACACTTTATCCTTCCCGGACTTGACTTGTTGAATTTCACTGGGTATTGTTGTTGTAATCCCACAAGTGGGGTATAGGTGATACAAGATAGACAAAGGAGGCACAAAACAGACATCAAAACAGTCCACAAGTTGGAAGAACCAAGGACCCCTTTGGTGATCACTCTCGGATTCACTACAACAACAACGAAAACACAATAACAACAAGATATTAAGGCGTTCAACACCTCTAAAATCAGCGAGCCAACAAACTAGATTAACAACACAAGCGAACACACAGTCTTGGTTTTGGGACACCAAACCCGAGAATGAACAACAACATCAATGAAATAGATAGATAGATAGTTAACTTGACATACAAATGTACAAACACTATGAACTTAATGTCTATTAAACTCAAAAACCCAAGAATTCATACAGGTAACACCAAGCTCTATGGTGACCTCAAGGGAACGGGATTCCCAAGCAACCAACGTTTCAAAACTAGAACCAACACAAGTGATATCCATACTTGTTTACAAGGAATCCACCTTGCAAGACTCTCTCTCTAGAGCTCTCAAAATATCATCCAAGTCTAAATGACAAAATGACCTAATTATTCTATTTATAGGCTAGGGCAACACTTGTTACATAAATGACCAAAAGACCCTTAATGAGCCCAAACAAAGGGGCTTGGCTTCTTGGACAGCTTTGGAGTGTTGGGACTTGTTCTCTACACTTAAAGCGTGTTCCTTGGTAGTAAACACAAGTTCCTCAAGGTATGAGGGCTAGGATTAGCGTAATCAATCATAGCATCATGCCAAGGTGGCTCAAATTTCACATATAACCAAACATCCCTCGGGTTCTCAAAAATGACACACCAATCACGGGAAATCCAAATTACATACAAGACATGCTTAGCATCAACATAACCATGCCCACACAATGCCCACACGTCATTCCCGAATATGGTTTGAAATGAATCAACATCACATTGGTCGCCGGGATCAAAGGGGTAGAGTGTCCATGGACACGGGTGGAGGACATACTTCCTTTCCCGAAGACTACCACCATTACACTCATTGACACCCTCTATACCAACATGATCTACAACAAAAAAAACTAGAGCGTTGTTGACACCTAATTTTTTCCCTCTACAACTACGTTAAATCTTGAGTTTCTTCGATTTTCAAATAAAATCACAACAATTATTTTTTCCAAATAAATGCATTTTTAATATGTATTTGGGATAAAATTGTTATTTAAGTGATAATTATATATTTTTGTATTAACATATGCGAGATTGTATAAATGATGTCATTTAAATGAACATTCTCATCAATATCGAATTTTAATTAAGGATAATCTTTGAAAATAAATATAATAATTAAAGTCTTGATTTAAATATATTTTTATTATCGAAAATAGTTTATCTAAATAAATATGTGTTTGATTTTATCAAATCAAGAAGCTCGGAGTTAAATGAGGTATTAATTCACTTCGAATTTGATTTAATTTAGTCAATCTATTAGGTTTGGCCATAATCAAAATCAAGTGCCCACAATTGCGATGCAATTGGCCAATTGATTTCAATTTGACCAAAACCTAAATAAAATTGGCCAATTCTCCAATAAACCAAGTCGGCCCAACAACATTCAGTAACCCACCAGCCTACTTTCTAAACACTGACCTGGCCCAATACGCTTTACCAACTTCTTTTACTCCTCAAAACGACATCAGAAACAATACGCGTGAGTAACAACATACAACATCAATTGCTCCCGATCCCGTCAACTCCGATCCAACCCTCGAATCAGCGAAAATCCCCAACCAAATCGATCCGAACCAGTTCTCACAACGGCGAAACCCGACCCAGGCCCATTCCGTTTTCACCTTCTTCACACGTTTCACGCGATCCCGTACGAGAAAATCCTCAAATCCTCTAGAAACAAGGATAGGTGTCTTCTCCAACGTTCAAATTCCGTGAATTTCGGGATTATTGGTATGATTTCGTACGTATGCGGCTGGTTTCCATTATTTTGAGGTAATATTCCGTTTTCCCCAATTTTGATTGGTCCACCCATTCGGATTTATCCGAGGAAAGCGCCAAAATCCGTACGAGTTGTTGGTGTAAAACGTTGTCTTGAGTTCAAATTTCAAAAATATCTCCATGGAAAATTCCAAATATACTCCTCTATTCTCAACGTTTACTGATCAGTTGAGCTCCAATGGAGCCATTCTTGGATCCTCTATAAATAGCTCTCTTGAGAGCAGAGAAAAGAAAAGAGGGAAATCCTGGGGTTCGAAAATTGGGTTGGGAAATTCTGAAGGCTAGGAATTCTAGGGTGAGGAAATTCAAGAAAGGAAATTTTGGTTCAAAAAAGAAAAAAAAAATGAAAGAAAGAAAGAATTTTTGAAGAAAAATCAGGTCTTTAGCAGAGATCCTGTTCTTGTTTTGAAAGTTCATTGATTAAATTCGAGTTTCGAATTGACGGTGAAGGAGTGTTCTGGTGGTCGTGATTCTCCGTAGCTAGTTCGTCGTCTCGGTTTGCTGCTTCAAAAAAGGTAACATTCCATTTTATTTATCTTTCAATTACTTCTTCATCTCCCCATTCTGTAGTCGTTTAGTGTTTCATTTTTGATGTAGTATGCTGGGATTAGCTGCTGTAGAGGTCTTGTAAGACCATAGGACATGCTTGCTGAAGATAATGCCTGTCATGTGATTATGTTTGATGTAAAACTGTCGGATTAGTCGTTAAAGCTTTTGGTCTGAGTCTCATTTGCCATCTCGATTTTATAACCTGCTATATGATTTTAACATTTGCTAATCAGTTTCCAATCTTTTATTTTGCATTGGTATTGCTTGTGAGTTTGATTCATTGATTTCCATCGAGATTCCTATTTTGATTTTTAGCTTCAACGGCTAGCCGAATGTTGTCTTTGTTTGAATCGTTAGTTCCTCTTTATTTAGTAATATCATTTGCAGGACCACTTTGTGTGTTCCTCTGGCTTTCAAATGTCAAAGAGAATAACCAAACATGTGTCCAATAATGAAAGGTCGTCAGAAAATCCTAGGATCCATCGACGACCATTTTGTTTGAGTCCATCGAGATAAGGAGGAGGATAAAGGATATTGTATCCCGTTGGCTCCCTTTTCTAGCCTATTAGTTGTGTTCCTTTTTAGTGGAATTTTGAATTCTGCTTTTCTGCCGTGGGTTTATTCCAAGCCAGTATTCTTGTTGGTTTAAAATCCGTGGAGAATGTAATGGCTTCGTTGAAGAATACTGTACATAAGAATGGATTTGGTCACGTGGATGTCCTTGATGTCCAAAGCCATTGCTGTGTGTATATTTTCTCTCAAGGAGGGTCTAAAACCCTTGAGGTTTTGTAAGACCATATTTGGAGGATAACCGTTTTCAACTTTTAGGCTTGTTGTTCTGAATATGGGAAATTTCGGAGGCTGCTTTGCACTATCGCGACTTTCAGAAGTCTGAAATTTTCTTCGGAGTAAAAAGGGGAATTTCGGGGTTTTGTTTTTATTCTTGAGTTCTCTTCTGTCTGTTTTATGCATTCTTTTCATTTATTTAACGCAACTCGCAAGGTCTTTTTAATTCGGCGATATTGAAGAGACCTGAAAGTTTGCCATAGATCCATAATAATGATCCCAGGAATCTCTAATAAGCTTTGGCTTATATCCTTGCACTACCGGACGAGGAGAGGAGGATCTGTTCGAGTTTATTAGCCTAATTGAATGACTTTAGATTATCACAGGGATTGTTCCTCGTCACTCGGATAGGTTTAAAGGTTCTGTTCAGTGGCTATGGTGTTTTTTAGATTGCGCGACCTCCTCCCTTTTCTCTATTTGTTTTCCTTTGGAGGGTCTTGTTGTTCTTGCCTCCATGTTCATTCCAGCTTTCCTTGTTTTTCTTTTTTGGTTGGGGTCTTCTACAACATGAAAGGAAGTAGGCTTTTGGCTGAGGTAAAGTTTCATCATAGCTTAATGGACCCGTGCGAACGTAAAGCTCGATGCGACTACTAGAATTATCGCTTGCGTTTGAGTTAATCTGAAAAATTATGTATTACTTGATTGAACAATTATGATGGATTCAGTATGCTATAACTTAGAGTTGAGTAGTGCATGCTTTACGTACAACCCCGCATTTTAAGATTAACCTTTATTCCATCTGTCTAATTGTAACTTCGACGATCGTTGATGATATCTCTAAAAGATAGACAGAGCATTCTTAAAATTTGAACCCCAAAACCCTTTCTCATTGTTTTTCCTGAATATGATAATGAATGAATTCTCTCATGTATTCTGTTTATTCCATCTGTCTAATTGTAACTTCGACGATCGTTGATGATATCTCTAAAAGATAGACAGAGCATTCTTAAAATTTGAACCCCAAAACCCTTTCTCATTGTTTTTCCTGAATATGATAATGAATGAATTCTCTCATGTATTCTGTTAACCAATAGAACCACCTTGAACGTGAATTTAAGGTTTCTGATTGCTATTTGCGGCTTATTATGATGTATGATTAATTATAATAAGTTCAGACGGTCCAACGCAGAGTCTTAATCTTTTTCTCCTTTATTTTTGGATGCATGTGAATGTGTTATGTCTGAGTTAACCATGATCTCTTGATTGCATTTTTCTCATCAAGTCAACTCCTAGAAGAAGTCCCAACATCGATCTCATGACATACCGAAAACAACGAGTCGAAAGAGAAGAAAATAGGGTGAAAGTTCCATCTTTGAAGCGGCGAAGGAGGCTTGAAAGTCTCACTGTTTTGTTTATCCATTGTTGTCATTATTTATTTATTTATTTATAATTTTATTTATTTATTTAGTTACTTATTTATTTATTTATTCATTTGGGCCTCGAAGCTAAAGTTGTAAATTTAATACAGGTGGAGCAAAATTCGAGCCAAAGGCTCAAAAATTAGATTAGGACATGTGAAACGGATCGAAATCCCAATTAGACTAGGACAAAAGTCTCATTGATTTGGGCCCAATGGTCTAAATCCCTTCCATTCTCCCTTTCCCCTTTTTCTTTATGCTTGTTTACATGCTTCTTTGGGAATCGAGTTAAATCCTTAGTCAAGTCACTAAAAAATCGGTTTTGCATAAACACCAAAATATTTCTAAAATCGCTTTCTTTTCAAAAATCAACTTTTTTCAAGGTTAATCAAAGACGATTTTCAAACAGTCCGGATCACCGCAAGTTAGCGAACGTTCTAGGAACGTTTTAGGTGCCTAACATCTTCCTAAAACGTTAATAAGAACCACTTACTTAGAATCTTCAAAACTTAAAACGATTTTTTTGTTTTGAATCGTTTTAAGTAACTTTTTAAAGGTTTTTTAATTCTTTTTCAAAATTAAGTGGCGACTATCTTTCAAAAGTCAAGATTTTCGCAAAACAGAAATAGCGACTCTGTTGGGGATTGGTAATTAGGTTCTAACCAAATGTTTGATTTCGTCTTTTGATTAAATGTTTATGTGTTTCATTCTGTAAAGTTTAACTATCACATCTCATGGCATATTCCTTCATTATTTAAACTGTTTTGGAATTTCGTGGATGTCCCGGACCCTGTTGTTTAATTCCAAAAATGTATTGGAAATACGAACGACTTATTAGCATGTGAGTCGTTTGATGGTTGTTCGTATTTTCAAACTCAAGTTGTCCGCTTGAGAACCAGTGTTAAAACCCACTCTAGAAACCTAGGATAGAACGAAACCTAAACCCTATTTTAGGCATGAGCCTAAGACGACCCAATACTCGAGCGGGGTATTGGGCCCATTAGGCCCATTAGAAAACCTTCCCTGCGTCTATTGACCTTGAGTCAATTATAGATGATCCATATTTATGTGTTGAAGAAAATATATGCCTGTCTAATTCAATCCATTATCCTTTGGGAGTCGGGAATAAGGTTGATTTGCTTACTTTCGTAAGAAGAATCGAAGCAAGTCAAGCAAGAAAATTGATTTGGGCGGTTGCATCTAAGACACAGCTATACGAAAGTAGCTTGATAGGACAATATGTTATTGCATATCAAAATTATCATCTATCTAGTGAGAAGTAATTGTCAAATAATTATTTTTATTAATAGCACGATCAAGATCAGAAGGTAGAACAATTCTACATTGAATATTTTTTAATAATGTATATAAATAATAAACATATTTTGCATGGAGTCTAAAAATATCGGTTCGACAAGTACTTCAAAGAATACCATTAAACATATGATTATAAATTGCTTGAATATAATGAATAAAAGCATCCGAAGAAGTAAAAGTGAAAGACAAATAATCCACAACTATCATTTTCGCTATTTCTTCCCGGCCCTTCATATTATTATAATTCTTAACTAATTGACCAGCTGTTGGGTTCAATCTAGTTTGTGCTGACCTACCAACAGTCTCACCACCTTGTGCAATACTTAGCTCTACCGCGTGATTTTTTCTTATATGTCTCATCAACGAACTCGTACCCCCTTTATTGCCTCCGATTTATGCTCATATACAACTTGATAAATTTTGCATTGCACCATAGTTTTTCCTTCTATTTTCGAAAAAAATTCTCATGCAATACTAGTTCTTCTACAAGATCTTGCAGGGGCACGACGGGGAGGAAGATTAACTGATTCGAATCTAATATTAGCATTTCCTACTTCGGGTAGGAAATTAACTAATATTTTCATCATCTTCATTTAAATTAACCACGTTTATTTCATTCTCTTTTTCTATACCATAATTTTTCTGAGCTTCTGAATAATCTGAATCGTGAGCACCTACACCTATTTCTTCTTCAAAAGATTGACTAACCGGTACCGGAGGCTCTCTGGTATATCTAGTACTTGAACTACCTCTATCGGAACCGCCACCAATTAACTTTTTACTACCACTATCATTTTTGGGAATTTTTTTTGACATTTTTTCCGAGATTTCTTAATTTATTCATATTATAAATCAAACTAAAAAATATTCAAAATACAAAAAAATAATAAAAATAAATATTCAACAATTAATACACTAATTAATAATTAAAAGTAAGAGATGAAACGACAATATCAAATTTTGAAACTATCCGAAAATTGCGACTTTGGAAAACTTTCACTTGATGTAATTGCATAATTAAAAAATAAAATTGAGCACTTCAGGAGATAATTAAAATATTCGAGAGAGATTGAAAGAATGAGAATGTGTAAAAAATTATTTAAAATTGTTAGGTATTTATAGAAAAGATTTTGAATTAAAAAACTTTTTTTAAAATAACTGAAAAATGGACCAATTGGTTACTGGAGCTACAACGGCATTATAGCCGTTGGGCCTCAACGATCCAATTTGGTACCAAAGTCCAAGTCTAACAAAATTTTAAAAAAAAATTATATAATCGGGTTGGGTCGGGCCGAGCCGGGTAATCGATGAGCCTGTTTTAGGTTTGGAACTGGGCCGGTCCACAGGACCTGTCAATGTAGATGACCCAATCCGGGACCGACAGTCCAGTACCTCGGAGGCCTACCGAGCAGGATCAAATCGGGTCGGATCCTCTAAATGGGCTGAGCTTACTAGGCCAGAACGGGCCAACTCGGCTCAGTTGACAGGTTTACATCCGTGGGGGCATCTCCAGCCCCCTCGATTTTGTCATCTATACTTCATATTTGGAGGGATGAATAGTGTTTCTCTAAATTGGAAGATCCACTATTCATCTCCTTTATTTTACTTTTTTTTGTTATTATATTATTATAATATATTTTTAATTTAACATATTATAAATTATATAAGACCGTTAATTAAGTTTCTAATTTTCATAATTATTTTTTAATGTAAATATTCTTATTATATTAATTTTAAATTTTATGAAATTAATTTTTTGTATATAATATTTTTATTTAAGATGTAAGTTAGTCTTATTATAATTTATAGTTGTATGATAAAATAATCATCAGGATTTAAGGTTTATGGGTTTCCCATATTAGATAAAAATAAAATCAAATAGTAACCATGAGGATTTGAACCCACAACCAAGAAGCCAATAAAATTTTTACAAGTCCTTCTATTCCACTAGACCAAAACCACATTGTATTAATGGGTTCCAAATTTATAATTGTTATATATTTACTAGATTTCTCTATAGAAATACTACATCCGCACGAAAGTTAGTAGGTTCTCGAGAACCCCCACCCGGCCTTCTAGATTCGCCCCTGATTTTAGGTGATTATTTATAATCTATAACCTATCTATAATCTATATCTATAATATATTAAAAGTGTGAAGACCTTAGAAAAGTCATTTGAATTTTTTGCCTTCGTTAAAAGATGTCGTAATAGACAAAATTATCTTTTCACTTATTTTCTTTAATTATTAATTAATTATATAAAAATCCTATATGATAAATTAATATTAGTAGATTTTTTCTTTTCCTTGTGTGGATAAAAAAGGAGTCTCGGAGAATTCTGTACTGGTTTTCTTTATTTTAATTTAGAATAGGATACAAATTAGAATCTTTTAAGTTTGTCTTGATTTGGATTTATAATTTCAATTCAACTCAAACTCTAAATCTATAACGAAAGAAACTCGGCTATTTAAAAATCTTGGTGTTAATGTTTAAGTGTTGAGAACCCCACTGCCACGCTGATGTTATTTGATATTAAGGGAATTCTCATGAATATATTGTGCATAAGCCTCTATGTTACATGTTGTTGAAGACTAATATCAATAGAACATGCATATGATATGCGTTTCGATTTAATTTGATGTCACTAATTGTTTGTGTCGAAGGAAAAGCATATATATACCTACTTTTTTTCTTGTTCGTGCTCGCAAGATACATAGTAATATGGTAAATTACGAATCTTGATATGTTGAAGTCATCGTTTTGATTCTCGATATCATGTATATTTTGAAAATATGGTAAGTCTGATTATTCTCGTTCAATTGAAAATCTGTGATTGAAAATTGACAAAATAAACATGTTGTCAATGAAATTGTCAAAAATCAAAGGTACATCTCTTTTTTTAGTTTGTTTGATCCTGACTTAATTTTGATTATGTTATTTAACTATATTTTAATATATTATTTGTTAGAACTGTAGCGCATGTATCTTTAATTACCTTGATACATAGAGCTTTTATTTGAGATGAATGTACAAATTTAGAGTTATAGTTGACTCTTTCAATATGGGGGCTTACTAATTAAGTTTGAAAGCGGATCAAATATGTTATTTGCTTAATATTGCTTAGTATTTGATTAAACATAGTTATTTTGTAACTTAATAATCTGTACCTCATAACTTACCCAACAACTTATCAATGAACAGATATATGGGTCTTTGATCAGCCCTCCAATGATTGATGAGAACTTGATTTCAGCTGGAGAAAATGCAGTCAAACCAAATAGAGGCACGGAATATTGAAGAGACTCCAGTACAAAAGGGTTCTGTTTACGTTCAATTTATTGCATATGGATTCAATATACATAACATAATTTGGAGTATAGAAACTAGACCTTATAGGATTATGGAAGAAAAATTGTACACAAAAATTCACCTACATGGACGAATGAGGGATAGCTTAGGGATATACTTATATTTTATTGGTATACATTTTTAGTGGAAGTATATGCTTTATTGGTCGAAATATTCCATGGGACTATTTTATCTCACCTTCAAATAGGATAGCATTCCACCATTTTAATATAAGTATTTGATAAAATACTCTCAAAATTAACTAATACCTTACACCAAAAATAAAATAAAGTTAATCACAAATAAGTAGAGCATATACCAGTTATTGGGTGTTTGTGTCGTAAAACATATATTTTTACGTAATGATGTTAGAATTAGGGATAGATTTGCCGGGTAATTTTTGTTCAAACATAATATTGTCATAATTCTATATGGGATTGCGTGTATTTTCTCCTATTAATATTTATATTCTTGAACGTAAATGGTATTATAGGAGATAATTTTTTTTTTTTAATTTGACTAATGTTTTGTGAGGTTATATATTACAGTGGTTATTTCATTTCGTTGATTAAGCATAAATTTATATGAGAATCTGCATTGAATAGTTGTCCATGTTAACGATCAATGATATACTTATTAAAAGTCTTTCACTAATTAAGCTTATTTTTTTTTTATTTGAACTATATTAAAAGTCCTAATAAAGACTTTACAATCAATTACAATTTCATTAATTTATAGCAATTCTTTATTTATTAAACTACTTAATTACAAGGAGTATTAAATATCAAGGAAAAAGAAGACCAAAAAATTTAGGAAAAATTATCTAAATAAACAACTTAAGTTTCTAAACTACTAAAAATTCCACCACTTCTAAAATATTACTTAAATCCCAATATTTACTACTTCTTGGTAAAATTGAGATACAGTGAAAACCTCCTATTAAGAAGCCGATTCTTTACCAAAAATTAGTCCATTTCTCCTCTATGTACGCCGTAATTTCAGTTGCGGTTTCTATCCAATTCCTCCATCTAATTCAAAACTTTGAATTAAGGTAATTCCCCCCTCCCCTAAAATCAGCTTCAATTTCTTCTAATCCTTTTTTACGTTTTTTGT
This sequence comes from Capsicum annuum, assembly GCF_002878395.1. NCBI lineage: Eukaryota > Viridiplantae > Streptophyta > Magnoliopsida > Solanales > Solanaceae > Capsicum > Capsicum annuum. The sequence goes on along the minus strand of NC_061116.1, from coordinate 205,657,702 downwards.
TCAAAAAAAATATTTTGCATCTGCGTTAACAAAGTGAAATTTTAGTGTTTTGGTTGAGCAATTTCTTCGATTATCCTTTTTTTAGGCTTCATTGTTTTGAATTAACATTATGAATAGAAATTCGGAACCTTATCTTAGTCTTGAATTTTCTCAATTAGAAAGTATCAAAGAATATCAAGAAGTTGTAAACTTTGTTCCTGGAAGTTTTGACTATGAGTTTCTTGGTTTTGATGAAAATAGATCCAAGTATAGGAACGATCTCCAAACTATGAAGAAATTGAGGCAAAAGCATGCTAAGAAGGACAAGAAAAAAGAAAGTGGTTCTAAGAAAAGAGGATCCAATGGTTCTGCAAGTAAAGCTCCCTCCAAGAGAAGAAGAATTTTCGAAGCAATTTTCAGAGACGAGCTTCCTAAGGTAATTGCATGTTCAGATCTATTGAATATTAGGCTGAGATACATATTTTGACTTGGATGATACATTTAGAAATTCATTGTTTATCTGGTTCTTTGTTGCCAATTTTATATATATCTTGTGTTTTTTATGTGTTATTGAAATTAATATAACAAAAGTTACAAGTTTATAAGTACATAGATACATGATATGTTAACTTGTATCTGTGAGTTATTGTTAATGCTTTGATATGTATATAGTGGTTTTTAAATTTTATTAAAAGTCGTCTTATAATAGATACAAGTTTATAAGTACATAGATACATGTTGTGTTAACTTGTATCTGTGAGTTACTATTAATGCTTGAAAATGTATCTAGTGTTATTTAAATTTTATTGAAAGTCGTATTACAAAAGATACAAGTTTATAAGTACATAGATACATGTTGTGTTAACCATAGATACATAGTGTTCAAGATTGATGGTTAGCAAGTTGTTGTTGAGAAGGTTGGTGGAAATCAAGAGACACATGATGATCTTGCTAACAGCTTGCCTCCCAATGAATGCTGCTATGCTGTTTTTGACTTATTTCACTACTAATGAAAATGTCCAGAAGAGCAAGATCTTCTTAATTGCTTGGTACCATTCTTCCCTTGCTCTTACTGTTATTCTTTTCGTTTTATAGTTTCTGTTGGTGACATTTCCCTATCTTAGATTAGGGATGATAATTCAATATATCGGAAAGATGCTAGGCAAAAAGGTTATAAGAATAGAAATTGTTAGAATTCCTGTATCGGGAAGAGAAGCTGAGTCGGGATGAGAGAATTATTTCTATGCTTTTCTCAAATTCTTTGTTTCATTTGCAAATCACTTAACAAATATTTAAGTCTCTGCCAATAAATAACAGTGTCAACATTCATGACACATTTTCAAGATTATATGTATCATTTTTTAGTGAATCTATGACTTTCCAAAAACTTATGTTCTTATTGCATATGCATGTACTTTCACATAGAATGCTGTATTTTGCGAATCTTTTTATCACTATTAGTTATCAAATTACGAAATTTATATCATTTTCAACCACGTTTGATGTGATTTAACAAATAATTGAAGATGTAGGTCAGCAGAAATAACAAGGGTAAGAAGTAAGATGATGTATGCAAGCTCCAAAGACAGATTCAGGAGGGAATTCGATGGTGTGCAGGTTGAATTGCAAGGCTATTGATCCGAGTGAAATGAGCTTAGATACCTTCATTGGCAGAGCTTTCTGAAATGTGTCTAAATTATTTATTCAATCACTAGTAAAAGTATATGATATAGCACTTTTTATCAATTGGGGTTTGAGGAATTTTTGTTCATTTACACTTACTTGTCTAAGACGTTCAGTTTATATGTGTTTAAGATTTTTGTTTGTACACTATAGCTATGATCATGTGTGACAATGTGATGGAAATTCAAATTTCTTATTATATTCAGTACAATTCTTGTTCATGTTGTTTGCTTTCCTTTTCCTTGCTAATTTCTTTTTGGTAGATTCTGCTAACTGTCAAATATTTCTTATTCTGTAATTGAAATTCAAAATAGAATTGGTTAAGCTAATGACCCTTCCCTCCTCTTTTTCTCATTGATGTTGATTTGAAAGTTTTGAAGTATCTCAGATTAGAAGATCAAAAGTTATTTCGTATTTTCAGTAATGTAAATTCATTTCACTAAATCAATTTTGGGTTATTTTAAGGTTCATCCTAATCACAAGAAAGCTTTTTCTTATTTGATTATGTAAAGAATAACGAAAATCAGGGAGGTGAGTGTTACTGTGAATCATTTTGGAACATTCGCTCAACTATTTATATGATCTGTATTGCAGAAAATGATAGAACATTTATATATAGATCAAGAATCAAACATATGATTGCTATCTCAAATATTAATGCTTGGATTAGGAGGAAAAATTTATAATATACTTATGAATGTTGGCGTCCTAAGGGATGTTTAATTTCTTTTCCTATGTCAGTGCATCTGTTTCTCCAGCATTTGCAATTTCTAATCAACTAGGGGATACTTCTTAGCAGGATTAACATATTTCCAGATATTTTGTTATGAAAATGTATCAAACTTTTTGTTTAATCCGCCCATAATAGTTGATAGCACCATAGGCGGAGCCAGGATTTCAAGTAAGGGGGTTCAATATTCAAAGAAAACTAAGTTGAAGGGGGTTCAACACCTACTATAACCGTATAAAAAATAATTTTAATCATGTATGAATAGTATATTTTTCCGTCGAAGGGAGTTCGGATGACCCCCCTAAAGAGGGCTGGCCCCGCCTCTGAATAACACAATATCAATTGAACAAATGAGCATTTGTTTATATAGATTGTTAACAAATAAGAATGACTTTCTGCCATATAGGTTTATGGTTGACAAAAAAAGAGAATAAAAATTACAAATTGTTATAATTGGATAGCATTTCAGTAATATAATAACTAATTTCAGAAAAGGAAAAAAAATACACTTTAAAATAAAATACTTTTAAATAAAGATATATAATTGATCATATCGACCCACTTGCTATATATATACTGGATAGGCTTAGCCCGCTTAGCACAGACCCAACATTTTACATTTTAAAGACGTGCTACACAAATTGTAAGCATTTGCCGCTATGTTCATGCAAACTTACGTTGAATAAGTACTTTGGGATCGTTTGATTGGAAAACAAGTTATTCCGGGATTAGCTATCCCAGGGTTAGCTATCTTCCCCCCCCCCCCCCTCCCTCCCCCCAAGGAATGAGTTATCTTATGCATTTTGTCCCAATCAAATATGAGATAAGTTCGTCTTCTAAATTAATTTCGGGATTAGTTATCCTTATCCCTCCTACCAAACGATCCCTTTAATTTTACATTAGAGAATGTCTTCTCAGGCATTTTACAAAGTGTAAGATTTCAGTTTTTTCTATCCAAACCAAACAAATACCTAATCAACCGAACGGTCTATTAACATAACAACATTCGAATTTCTTGACATATTAACCGATTAAATTCACAAAAAAATTTCACCATGTAATCAACAAGGACAATCATAATTCATCAACAATAAAAAAACTATCAACTTAAAAACACAAATTTTCAATAAAATCAAGTTTCAATTAAAAGATTTCATTTTTTTCTATCCAAATCGAACAAATACCTAATCAACCGAACGATCTATTAACAGAACAATATCCAAATTTGTTGGCACATTAGCTAATTAAATTCGCGAATTTTTTTTACCATGCAATCGACAAGGACAGCCATAATCCATGAACAATCAAATAAATGTCAACTTAAAAACATAGATTTTCAGTAAATTCAAGTTTCATTTTTTAAAAAGATTTCAGTTTTTTTTATCCAAACCAAACAAATACCTAATCAACCGAACAGTCTATTAACAGAATAACATTCGAATTTCTTGGCACATTAGCCAACTAAATTCGCGAAATTTTTTTACCATGCAATCGTCAAGAACAATCATAATTCATCAACAATCAAACAAATACCAACTTAAAAACAAAAAAAAAAATCAGTAAAATCAATCTCTTTTTTTCAAAAAGAAAAAAATTCTTCCAAATCAATTCAATTACCACAAACTAAAACAAAAAAAAGCAAAAAAAAATCCATCAATATGGAGTACAAATTACTCGGGAGATGAAGAGAAATTATTTAAAGTGGAAGATGAAAGATCTTAGAGCTTTAAAGAAGATGAAAATGAAAAATGAAAGTTGGGGAAAGAGGAAAGAGAAATGATCATGGTTTTATGAGTGGGAGTGAGGAGAGAGAAAAAAGTTTTTGATATTTAATAAAAAAGTGGGGTTCAAAAAGTATTTAATAAATATATAAGGGATGGCAAAAGATGTTTTTTTTTAAACACTTTAATCCATACCCCCACAAAACCTTAAAAAATTAGGTCAAATCTAAAAGGTGTCTATTTTTCAAAATAAATTTTTAATGTGGCCTTTTACCTAAATCTTCCCCAGAAACAAAACCTCACTAAAATAATTTTAATTGAAATAAAGAATGGGAAAACTTTTTAAATAGCTAGAGCGTGAACCTCTAGAACGAGTAACCCTAGAGGTTATGGCTAATTTCTTGAAATATGCTGTCCATGATCTTGAAGACTTGAACTGACATCGATTAACAGAGGCGGACCCACGTAGATCCGTGAGGGTGCACGTGCACCCGGTAACTTTTTTAAAAAATCGTATATATATGTATAGATACTGTAAAAACGTGATAATATATTAAAGGAAAAAGGGTCAAAAATACCCCTGTACTTTCATAAATTGGTTATATTTACCCTTAGTTAAATTATGGGGTTAAATATACCCCCGCCGTTACTAAAGTATATAAATATACCTCTCTATTTAACGAAAATTCACACAGACTAACATTTAGTTGAGATGGACTCCACGTGGCATGCCACGTCAGCGCCACATTTTTATTCTTTTCCCCTTTCTTCTTTTTCTTTTCTTCTTCACAATATTTTTGTTTCCTCTTCTTCACTGACATTCATCAATTTTTAATTTCACCAGCATAATCAATATTTTTGTGGGCTTCCTATCACTTTGTCACCGCAATAATTTAAGAAAACCAACACCGACATAATTATTTAAGTATTTTTAGGGTCCAGGTTACCAAAAAAGGGAATATTACGGAGATCGCTACTACTCAACTATAAGTAAAACAAATAATAGAGCTTCTGTAATTTCAAAAGACCACAAAAATCATATGATAGCGGAAGAACACAAAATCATAATTCTAGAAGCACCCTGTCATATTCTCATGGTTGGTAATTGATGCTTCTTTACAGTAAGCTATTAGAATTTGAACACTAGAAAGAGAAAGTTATATCATAATATGAGCTTGTGGATAAGAAAGCCAAGTTCCGTCATAGGTGTAAATGTAAAAATAGACACAATTGTGAAGAAGAAAAGAAAAAGAAGAAAGGGGAAAAAAATAAAAATGTGGCGATGACGTGGCATGCCATGTGGAGTCCATCTCAGCTAAATGTTAGTCCGTATGGATTTCTGTTAAATAGAGGGGTATATTTGCATACTTTAGTAACGACGGGGTATATTTAACCCCATAATTTAACTAAGGATAAATATAACCAATTTATGAAAGTAGAGGGGTATTTTTGACACTTTTCCCTATATTAAATTGTGCACCCATAATATCAAATGTCATTTGGGTGCACTGGTCAGGAAAGCAGATGAAAGGTCTCTTGACCCGGAACGTCGCGGGTTCGATTCTTGGCAAGCGTCCCTTTTTTGTTTTTGCCTTTACAATTAATGCTCCAGTCATTTAACTTAATTTAACTAAAAATTACACAAGTACACAACTAATGTTTCAAATATTACAAAAAATCCCAACTCCCTAAACATATTACAAAAACCCCAACATATACACAGAATGATATGTATATGTTGGCTATGTTATGTCTATTAATAGGGAGAGAGAGTAAAGTAATTAAAAAAGTGGGAGAGAGTGTAATTACTTCCAAAAGGGTTGGTATTTATGTTACTTATACTTAATTTAATGTATATTCTTATTTAATAAACCCATGGGCCATGCAATTCTCCAATCCCAAAACTGCCAAGCCCACAATATCAAATCCCTAAGATTTACAATTTTTTCAAGTTTTCTTCAAGCCAAATATATCCTGTTTGGCCATGAAGATCATAATTTTTTGGAGTTAGAATTGAAGTTGGAATTAGAGTTGTGTTTGACCATAAATATAAATTAAAGTTGTTTTTAAATTTTTGTAAGAGAAATATGAGTGGAAAAAGTGAAAACAAGTAAAACTTGTTTTTACTTTTCCAAATATAATTTGAGAATTATATTTGAAATTTTGATGGCCAAACCCATCTTGTTTTCACTTTTTTCACTAAAGTGAAATAATTTTTCGAAAAAAAGTACATAATTTTCATGACAAGTGACTACTAAATATACGTTAGAACACGCACACTCAACTGATAGCTTTTTCAGTTCTCTCGCTACTGCAACTGTAGAGAGAGCTTTTTCATCCATGAAGCATATCAAGAATGAGTTGCATAATAGTATTTGTGATGCATTTTTTAATTGATTATTTAATTTGTTACATTGAGAAGGATGTATTTGTAAATATAAGCAACGATGCAATCATTGACTGTTTTCAGAATATGAAAACGTGTCGATGTCTAGTATGAAAGGATAGTCTACTTTTGTTATATTAGTACTAAATTAACGTCATTTGATCATTTTGAAGTTTATACTTTGTTCATAATATTTTTTGTAATTTTTAAGTTTAAAAAAATTGTATGCCTAATTATGTAGTTGATAGACATGACCATGTTAAAGATAATAGTGCACCTGTATCTCCAAATCCTAGGTTCGCCACCACAAGTAAATCTAATATTATGAGTGAAGTCATCTATTGTTCCTTGACCTTACGGTCAACAAAAGAAGAATAAGCAGAAGAAAGATCAGGAAGATAATGAAATACGTGAGCAAGAAGCCATCAAGAAAAAAATAGAAAAAGGACTATGCCAAAGCAAAGCAAAGTGAAGAAACTTTAAAAACTTCATTGATAGTTTATGATCAACCATTGGTGGTGAAAAGCTTATTGTCTTCACCATCAACTATGTGTATATTTTGTAAATTTATTTTAAAATTACTATTGGTAAAGTTGCATATTCAAGATAGTTTTGAAAATGTAAAATTGTGCTTTCAATAATTTAAAAAAAATGTAAATGTACTTAATACCATTAAAGATAAAATAAAAAAGTATATACTCCAAAATAGTTTTGATTATACAACTTGAACAACTATAGAGTCAATTATTTTGAAACAGAGAGAGTACTTTCGTTCCAAAATAGTTGATCCTTCTTAATTTGGTATTCTCTTAAAAAAATATTTTTTAGATGTTTATTTTATTAAATTAGTCTTGTTAATTATGCTTTGCAAATATAAATTTAATGATAGGGGTATTATTAGAATAACATAATAATATTCTCTTGATATTATAAATGGAACAACTAATTAAAACAAACATTTTTAAAAAGAGGACCAACTATTTTGAAACGGAGAAAGTAAATAGTAAAAACTTTGTGTGCACTTATGTAGACACGTGATTTCGTCCTCTTAAAGTTCAATTTTATTCACTTTTACCCATTTTTTATTTTATCCTACCGTGTACCCTCATCCATGTTATTATACCCTCACAAAATACAAAAAAATAACAAACTCCCTAACAAATTCTATCCTATCTTAACCCCTACATCTTATCCTAACAACCTATCCAATCAAAATAAACCACATCACACCCTACCCCTGCCCCACCTTAATACCTCACCTACCCTACCCCAATACCCACCCACGTGACCCCTCACAGCATATATACACTCCACATAATAGCACAATACACGGACAGACCTCCATTTTTTTTCCTATATACACATACAACAGAAAAAAAGAAGGGGAACCACTCTATTTTTTTTCTCCTTTTTCTTCCTGGCAATGGATCCATACACAAGAAATCCTCACCATTTTAAACACATAATCCATTATTAACACACACCAATATAACAGACACAGACACACTAATCTGCAGGGACACACAAAACAATGAAGTAGTAAAGAGAGAGAGTAACGAAGAGAGAGAAAAAAGAGATCGAGAGGGAGAACGGGGGTTCTGAGTTTTCCGGCGAACCCATCGCCGGAACTGATTATTTCAGTCTTTTATGGGGCATCACAGGTTTAAAACCACCACCGCTTCGAAATTCCCCAAAATTTCTTTACTGTTCTTAGTGTTCTTGTATTGTGTCACCAGAAAAACGTCAAAGCATACCGAGATTTGCCAGAATTGACTGTTTCTGGTCGTTTTCAGTGATTTCAGTGACGTTCATTTCAGCTAAGCTCCTTCCGGTGAGTTTTTGGTCGGATTTGGTTATCTACACATCGGATTCAGTCGTCGCAGCTCACCGGAGCTCAGGCGATACTATTTTCTTAGTTTTTGATCGAATTTTGCGGGCTTCGAGTCAACTAATTTTCATGTCTTGTATTCGATATTTGTGCTATTGGGGGTTTTTGATACCAGAGTTGGAGTTGGTTTGTTGTTGGGGTTCGAATCAAAGGTTTCAGATGCGGAGAACCCGAATTTAATTAAAATAATACGTTGATTTCGAAAGCTTCTTCTAAGGTCCAATTTTTCAACTCCTTTTTTTCATTTTAATCAATTTGATATATTGATGTTGTGATTTGCGTGTTTCGTGATGATTGATAATATATTTTGATCGCATGTTTGAACATCTATGATTGTCGTGGCTTGATTGGATGTTTCTATATTGAAGTTGATTGTTTGATCAAAAAATGAGATTTGAGGGGGCGAGAATTGAAAACATTGATAAAAGTGAACATTAATTTATGTTGATTCATTGATAGTCGCTTAATTCGGGATAAGCATCGACTTGGTTAAATTCGATAGTCTCGTGTGATAGGTCGATTCGGATAGGTAAATGTAGACTCGGGTAGGCAAACTTAGAAATTGTATTTGGTTGAATGTGCGTGAGAATGAATGTTTTCTACTTTATCACATTTGATTCAAATGTATTCATTTAGCCGGGGAATGCCCCGAGGTCTTCTGTACTTATTCACCGGGGAATACCCCGACGTATTATGTTGGCGGAAAATGATCGTGATGAAGGCCCGCGGCATCGGGTAAGACATTGGAGCTTAGTCTAGAT